>NW_025964389.1:0-415000 GCF_023055435.1 Haliotis rufescens
TTAAACCCCATTTCACCAGTAAACAGTAGGTTAGTGAGTTTGATTTCTAGCCGCTTTGAACAATATCTCATATGTACCATGTCGTATTAGGTTAGACTCAAGAGCTTTACGCCAGCAGATCCTGAAACGTCTAAGGCAGTCTAAGGCATAGTCATGTGACAAAATCGGGTGTTCCTTAACTTATTTTGAGTAGTATACACAAATTGTAAGCCGCATCAAAGGGACGTCACTCCTAACGACTACTGCGTTGAACTGGTACCGATGTGACGAGGCGCAAATACCGGTAGACGGGATCCTGTCTTCAGATGCTGGGGCTTGCGTGGTTGCTAGATATTTGAATGAAGCACCCCTCCGTTCCACCCGTCGTTACCCACGTGGGTGTGTTTGGCCAGTAGCAGGCTCTAGGAAGTCTATATTATGAGCGGTATTGACCGTAGACGCCCCGTCGGGACGATCAATACACAACTACAATATTGAAGTTTCATTTTCTGCTGTGTGGGGCAACAATTAAAGCTCTGCCGCTCGATCTCCCGTTCGTGGGGTACACCTCCAGCACGTTTAGTAAATAGGAGATGTGATTTTAGTTCGCCGATCGTGAACATCCTGACAACCATATCACTGAATGACTCGTTGAGTTGGAAGTTTACGCAGAATTAGTTCAGCAGGCGGAGATCCGGGGTAGGATAGGTCTTCAGCAACCCATGCTTGACGTAAAAGGCGACCATGCTTGCCGTAGGAGGCGACTGACGAGATCGGGTGGTCAGGCTCGCTGATTTGGTTGACGCATGTCATTGTATCCTAATTGCGTGGATCGATGCTCATGACGTCAATACCTGGATTGTCTAGTCCAGACTCGATAATTTATAGACCGCCGTCATATAGCTGGAATATTGCTGAGTGTGGCGTTAAACAACAAACAAACAAACAAACAGCAGGCGGGGCACACAAAATTGCGTACCCATGTTGGGAATCGAACCCGGATCTTTGGCGTTACGAGCTAAAGCGAAAACAACTAGGATCATCCACCTTCTCTGAAATATTCATATGAATAGGAATAATAATGCTCAGGTTTTCACCTGGAAGAGGGCATGGGTGGCCTTGGCGTCTGGGGCAATTCGCTGTGTCGACTTTCGTCGCTTGGACCTGCCAAAACCCTTATGGTCGCGGGTTCGAATCCCAAATTCGTCCTGATTATGTTGGCTAGGTTTCGTCAGCACCATATAATTGCTCCGTGGGTTTAACCAAAGACAACGTCTAAGGCCTGTGTAATTCCCTCTCTCATTGAGCCGGCATGCTGTAATATAACTAAAATACTGTTCAAAGTGGCGTTAAACCCTACTCACTCACTCACTCGTCCAGAGTCGACAAGGACCCCCAAAAGCTCCTCTGAAGTACTTCCTTAGAAATAATTAGAGTTACCCCCCTTGCGTGTTCGAAAATACAAAAAAGATGAAATATGAAATTGTTTCCATGGAAACGATCATAACCGTTTTTTAATGTTTAGGTGGACAACGTTTGATGATTGAAGTAATACAAATATGAATTTGTATATTTAAGTTGTCGCACCATTGATCATATTTTATGGCAACCAAGTCTGTTCAGGTACCGCGTTTTTATATTGACATGTAATTCTTATGCTAATAATTCATGGCTCCTTTGTCGCGAAACCATACCTACGGAATCACATCTGAAAACCAAACGATTTGGATAAACAAGGGTTTGTTTTACATCTCTTTGTGACTGAAGCCCATTTTACTCCCCCATGCCAAAACATCATCTCCCGCATCATTAATGCAGCCGTGTTTGAGTCATCTCGCCTCTCTATGAATGAAACCCTAACATGTTACCTCACGGTGATATCAAATTACAACCTAATACATACGGAGCCGCTTGGCCGATCACGGATCGATAGCAATTCAGTCAAAGGGTGAAAGGTTAGAAAAAGAAACGCTTGTTCGCAAGCTCTACCTGTGTGCCCACGCTGCAAGACATTACCAGTCGATAACAATTGACAGCAATTGTTAGTAGCGGCAAAGACAACAAGCCACATTTGCATCTGCATTCAAGCATATGCGCTACACAGGTTTGACATGATGGGTTTGGACGTCTGAGTGCTTGGTGGTGGACACACTATTTCGTCTGTGAGATATGTTATAGGGTATATTGCCGGGGCAGGGTAAAAAATTGATTTTAGTGACGGTCGAACGCATCGTCGCGCATGCGTGATTACAGCTTCGTTCTACGACTTTGACGGAAGTTCTGATATGGATCGAGTACGACCCATTCTCGGATACTCCAAATTGAATCATCGAGGTTTGACAAATAACACTACTTTTGTATGCATAATGGTTTCTCTGCTTCGGAGTCTGGTTATTTACGTGTTTATTTGCTCGGATATTCGTCCTCATCTTATCACAACGGCTCGGCCTCCATCGGCGTTGCACGGCAGCTACAACAAAACACGCATTGATTTCACCTTCGATCCATGGCGCGTTGTCGTCGCATTATGACATCACAATGATTGGATGACGTCACTCGTGTATTCTGGTTCAAGTAATCGATGTCAAGATGGTTTTACTTCCTGTATTTTTATCATCCGTATATTGATATCAATATATCGTTGTCATGGAAACTGACAATAAGACAAGTTCAAATAATGGTTAGCACGTGCACAAATTCACCATTGCACCTGGTTGAGTGAGTATGGTTTTACGCCGCTTTTAGCAACAGTCCAGCAATATCACGGCGGGGGACACCAGAAATGAGCTTCACAAATTGTACCAATGTGAGGAATTGAACCCAGGTCTTCGTCGTGGCGAGCGACCGCTTTAACCACGAGGCTACTCACGGCTATACGCTTCGTAAAAAAGGGATCTGGTTCTGCGATTTGATTTATAACGTTTCGTCGGAACCGATGATGTGGGTCGTTATTCATTCTTTCAGTCACTGGTTTGTGTGGCCTAAACTTGATTATTCACAAGCAGTTTGGTATTGATAGAGCTGACAACAGTAGTGAAGGATACTCACTCAATCAATAAGCCTAAGGGGAAAAAGGTAAGGAAAAAACATGTTAATAATACAGAATGCACATGAGAACAAAATGCAAAACCCAAATGAGACCCATGTATTAAAGGACAAGATACCTCACAAACCTCTTTCACCCGACTCATGGGTACAATGTGTGAAGCCCATTTCTGGTGTCCCCCGCCGTGATATTGCTGGAATATTGCTAAAAGCGGCGTAAAACCATACTCACTCACTCACTCACTCACTCACTCACTCACTCTTCATTAAAACTTTGATTGACTGATTGATTGATTGATTAAAACTTGATGTCATCATTGATTGAAACATCCAACCAAGTGGAAGTTTCATTGGCATCGCTTCGGGTTTTCCTCCCACATCAAACTTACACTCCGTGTTGATACTGAAATACTGTTTACTCCCTCACTCGTTCCGTTTCTATTGTTAAACAGGGGATGTCTACGGACGGCGCACGGCGAATGGCGACCAAAACAGTTCACGAGGATCCATTCCCCGTTGTCCTTTCAAGTCGACTTAAGACTGAGAATAAAATATGATATTGAAACGGATAACCAGTGTATTTTCATAGTAATAAGAACTCTAACCTAAAAATCTGTATGAGACCATGCGTTACTGTTCAACAGTGGGTAAGTTTGGTTCAATGCCGTTTTGACGATCCGAGTCAGAATAGTTCTTCAGCAACCCATGCTTGCCGCGAAAGTCGACGATGCTTGTCGTAAGAGGCGACTAACGGGATCGGGTTGTCAGGCTCGCAGACTTGGTTGATGCATGTCATCGTATCCGAATTGCGTGGATCGATGATCACGATGTCAGTCACTGGATTGTCTGGTCCAGACTCGAGTATTTACAAACCGCCGTCATATGTTGGAATATTGCTGAGTGAACAACAAACAAACAAACAAACAAACAATACCACTTTGACCAGTATTTCTGTTATAGCAGCTTGTTTACTGAATGGCAGGGACGTTTATAGTGACGTATATTGTAATTACTACTTCACTGACACCCACGAGCATTGTAAAGTGCTGACACACAAGTGATCATAGTCAAGGCGCATTTGGGATTTAAACCACGTCAAGCGGAAGCTAAGGGACTCAACTCTGCAAAGCAAGCTGCATTGCAAGGCGACAGGACCACCCGTACGTCCTGAGAGGACGTTTAGACGTTTCTGGCACAGATGAAGCAGTCGTGAAGGATGCAGAAAGATGTTAAAGTATTAATCCTGCACCATTTATCATGTGATTGTATGAGCGGAGCTATATTGTCAAATGCTGTCATCAAGAATAATAAACGGGTATACAAGGACTATAGTAAGACGGATCCTACTTCTTATGTGAATATTTAATCACTTAGCCCAACTTATACACAAAGGAGGACATTAAAGCGTTCGAGGTGGAATATCAAAGCTATCTGGCGTCTATTATTTACCTCGGGCCCGGAGCGTGAATTTATTAGCACAATTATATAAAACAGTCTTATTTTGTGTTAAGCGACCTGAGTTTTGACTGAAGCAATTACGGCCATGGAACACAGCCCTCGGAGCCCCCATTGTAACTAAGTGCACACAAAGGATAGGACTGTCGGTCTGAGCTCATTAGTGTATAACCATTTTAACGTCATTTCGCGTGATTCCTACGAAAACAGGACATTAAGACACTCGGTTCGAGACAATTAACTTAAAGCACAGGGCACGAGACACGAGATCCACACAGTGACTTTGATCTGTCGTTCCTCGCTCTTATTTTAATTGGAACAGTTCGCGAACATTTGTAACAAAATAAAACACGGATTTCTCCCTCCAGCTATTACCCGGATGCGACGTCGGTGAGAACGTCGATAATTTGGAATCATCTTGCACCTGGAACGAAATTTAAGTTCGGCTTATTAAAACGGATTCTGATCCCTACTCTTCGTCTCTTAATCCATCCTCTAATTTTCGTTTCGACCAATTGAAATCACCCGCTTAGTTAGGGCTAATACCGGTTTCTCGCGAGGCATAAATACCACTTACTTGGCGATTATTTCCGAGTTGGTAAGCTTGGTTACCAGACGGCAATCATTCAATCGTATAACGCGAGCTTATGTGATGGTAAAACGATGATCATTGCTCGAGAAGAGAGTGCCTTCGTGAAACGAGCAGACTGAATAACTACCAATATAGAAACTAGCATGATTCACGGATTCAATATTGTCATTAAGAAGGAAAAACGGTCGTAATGATACGGCGCTGATGAAATTCACTCGCTAATTCTCGGCTGTTTCGTTTGTGGCAGACGACCCAAATGAACAGACGATATTTCGTCGCGTGCAGATCGTGAGCGGAGTCGTTAAATGTCGAACAAAGCCCGAGCTCTCGCTCTGCTCCCACCACTCTTCCTTTCACTAGCCACGGTTCAGTGAAAACACTGCAACAGATTTTGGGTCTCGTTATCAACCACAATCCCGTTTTTCCGCGCCATTGTGAAGAATATAGAGGGGGGGGGGGGGGGGGGGTCAACAACGTTGTCTACACGATATGACCACTTTAACTGTTCACAAATGTCCGGTATACTAGTTTATTCTTGTTCTAAGTAGGAAAAGGGACAATTTGTCGTCATTACGAAATTTGATTATCCGGGCTGAACACATCGCGGTAGAGACCATCTGATGGAGACAACTGCTTTTTTCTTCTCTGTGCACGTGCACATTGTAATTCTTTTGTTCGAAAACCGCATACGCTATTCACGCGAGAGGGTATGAAAAGATATTGTGAACACATGAATAGCAATACAAATTCATTTCAAAATCTTACATTATCTGTGAACTAAACTACGCGCGCGAGCAAGAATAGGAACGAAAGCGAAAACAGCCAATCAAGCACAAGCTCTTACAAGCAGAAGAACGGGGACCGCACGTGCTTGTGATTGTCATTGCGCATGTCAGGAATGGTGACCAGGATTACAAACTGCATTTCTCCTCTATTAACTTCAAGAGTAATTCTTTCTCCCGTCGATTGAGCCCGACCGCACGAGACGTAGAGACCATTGTCTGATGAACACCGAAAATTCCCGCCATTTGTCAAAACCAGACTACTGGCACAATAGCCATGGCAGAGGGCAAATGGCCGATTCTTCATCAAAATGTATCGGCTTTTGAAGGATTTTTGTAGCAATTTGGTTTGATGCGAAGTTGAAAGGTCAGACGGGAATGACAATTGAGCTGTGACAATGGCACACTCGTACCAGCTAATTTCTCTTTATTTTTGCGACATGCCGTAAAAAGAGAGATCGTGTTTGTTGCCACAAAGCGTGTAGCTGTACAAATAGCACCTCGTAACGTAAACGTCAGGGTAAAAGAAAGTTTACACCCATGTTTGATGGTGGCTCAAAGACACAAACAAGAAATGGTTATTCCATGTTGATGTATTTGATACGGGTATCATAGTTGTGTTATGTATCTTAAGTTTACAGCGTTTCGAGGACTGTTTTCAGCCTAGTAAAGTTTTGTTAACGTTTGTAATGTGTTGGTCAAAGAGAATTTTCATGTGTGTAGTTTACTTTACCCGTCTATATCATTAACCAATTCTGATATGCGTATTTAGATTGAGGTCCGAATTGTACCGATATCAATATTCTTGATCAACAAAATAATTTTGTCTTAATGCAAATATGTATGCAAGTTCAGTAAGTTACGTTTTCGAAATAACGAACACAAGGCACCAGGTTCAGTGCTGCTAGACAGCATCAGGACAACAGGGCGTCGATATCTCAGTCGAATCATTTTATGGAGCCAAATTTAGGGCCCACTTGCACAAAGCAATCTTAGCGCTACACCTATTGTAAGCCTATGTTAAAGTATGGAAGTTACGATCATCTTGGTGCCAGGCTTGGTCTTAGCTCTAGTGCTGACATGCACACCTCCTAACATTGTAAACTACTATTTTCGAAAGTGGCAACGGCTGAGGACATCTATTATTTCTTAAGTGACATTTAGTCGAAGAAGTAACGATTTAAATAATTGACACACGATGAAATATTCAGTATGTCTGTCCTCAGTGAGGGGGGCTGGCAACGAGGATGTTCTGTCGCCATGACCACCAAGAGGTGATTATCTCAAGCGTTGTGATGCTGCTGTATCTTGTCTAACGTCTTCACAGAACCGCCTCCGTGGTCTAGTGGATACAACGTCTGTTCGGGAGAGCGGGAGGTCCGACCGCGTAACCAAAATACTTTAAAAGATGATACTTGTTGTTACCCTGCCTGGCGCTCGGCTAAAACAGGAACTGGTCGGCTCGGAGTCAGTGGGGTACTGTGTCTGAGTGGGGTAGTCATCTTAAACTGCAGCATGGTATCGCAGAGGCTAGCACAAACAGCCACACACACACGCACACACACATGCATGTACATGCATGTTACTTACAAGCACCATTTCACCCGATCTCATCAGTTGACA
The DNA here is from genome assembly GCF_023055435.1 of Haliotis rufescens. Taxonomy (NCBI): domain Eukaryota; kingdom Metazoa; phylum Mollusca; class Gastropoda; order Lepetellida; family Haliotidae; genus Haliotis; species Haliotis rufescens. The sequence goes on from NW_025964389.1 coordinate 7,477, forward strand.
GTTGATTTTATTATTTCAATGACCAGGGCGGTCGGGTAGCCTAGTGGTTAAAGCGTTCGCTCGTCACGCCGAAGACCCGGGTTCGATTCCCGACATGGGTACAATGTGTGAAGCCCATTTCTGGTGTCCCCCGCCGTGATATTGCTGGTATATTGCTGAAAGCGGCGTAAACCATACTCACTCACTCACTCACTCACTCACTATTTCAATGACCGCGTTCACATAACCTCCATTATCTCTACATGTGGTATATAATGGTAAACTTGCATCATTAGCATCAGCACCTGAGACTTCACTCGGCACCTGTTTGTCTTCAACTCCGGATAACTCGACCCCGTCGGGATTCTGGGATACAACTGGTTTGCGGCATGAGGTGACGTCATGGATCGGGTGACTTGGTGACTTGGTGACTTGGCATGTCATCGTACTTCGTCGGCGTGGATCGTTTCACACAGTATCAATCACCGGATTGCTTGGTCCAGACTCCCCATCAATTCGATAGTCCCATTGATTTGGAGTTGACGATTTCACTATATTCTATGAGTTATCACAAATTGTTACCCTTTCAGTTACATAAACTGCAAGTGATTCCATTTAATTTGATTGGCACACCTAATAATTATGTTGGTGTTTATGCTTCCATAAGCCGCCAAAAACATTAGGCTACGCCCACTAGCGGACTTCAGTCTCATGATTGGCTGATAATAGAGAAAGCGGGACTTATTGCGCTGAGCTCATGTCACTGATGTCACTTTGTGTGTGTTAAAGATTAAATAAGCAGCCTGTGAAGTTATTTTTGTTGACTTATTAATTAATAAGAACTGACTTCAATATATTTGCGTCTATGGCATTATAAAAGTAAAAAATGGCGTGCACGCATATTTACACTGTGTACACCCCGTCTTTTTACAGTTTTACCCGGTTTACACGGTGTTCACACCGTTTTTGCACGTTTACTCCCCCATAAAGTCATGTTTTTAGTTTTATTCACTTTTTGAATACACCTGTGTGAAACATTTACTGTGGGTGAAGGTGGAAATATTCCAACAATATGACGGCGGGGGACACCAGAAATTGGCTTCACACATTGTACCCAAGTTGGGAATAGAACCCGGGTCTTCGTCGTGAAGATCGATCGCTTTAACCACCAGGCTAACCTACCTCACCTTGATTGGATAAGGTGAGCTTACAACATAAATGATGACAAAAACATTTAAGGGGGCAAGAAGTAGTTCTGAACGTCGTTACAAACAAAAGAAACGTTATTCATAAAAAAAGGTTTCATGACGTCGCGATCCTACAACTTATGAAGGCCAAAGACTTGATATTTGATGGCGCCATTATCACATGCGGTCCTATTACCTATCACATATATGTCTCTAATCGAGTGACGTCAGGGGAGTAGGGGTCGGGGAGGAGGGGGCGAGATATTTTCACCAAGGGAATATCCAATTTAGTATATACTTTTTGTGTAGTTGTCAACTGGAAAATTGATAAGTTTCATTACAAATGTAAAACCTTGAAACATAAATTCTCCCTACCTGACACGCAGGGACTTTCACCACCCCTTGTAATTGCGAATTAAAAAGTAGTTCCGAGTTTGCAAACTCTTAAAGCTTATAAACAAAAGCAATAAATAGTATTTGAGGTCCCTAAACCTATTTATCATACATTTGCATGTCATAATAAAAAAAATCAACTTCAACAAAACATATTTTTGAAAGTTGCGGGACCGCTGTTGGAAGCGAGGGATAGACGGTGGTCAGGTGACAAAATGATGCTTTGCGAAACAAAAGTCTCGATTGACGAATGAAATGAGACATTTACTGTTTAAAACGAAACATTTTCAAGAGAATAACAAACGACAAGAAGCCATTTTAACTCCAGTAATGACCATATGTCATTATTGTGCTTTGTCAATGATGAACTAACGTAGACAGGAAGTCAGCAGTTTGTGTGCAGGCCAGACACTTACGATAAAGGGAGACAATTTGCGGGGAGTTAACTCTTGTATCATAATAGTTCACCTTTCTCAACTACAGAAAACTGTCTTTCGCACTGAAGTATATAATAAATCACCTAAACACTTTTATGAATTAAACATTACTATTCGGTTGTGATTTCCAAACGGAAAATCCGGTAAGCACTAAAATAAAAGCATATTTTGACCACAGTTTATAAAACAGAATTAGCAATAGTACCACTTAAACACTGGCGGTTTCATTGCATTATCCACGCCGCGAGTGCTGACTGAAGCATACAGGATCATTTTCACCATATTTTTTATAATTCATTTGCGAATGAGTGACTTTATTGACTGAACGAGACGGTAGTTCTCAATAATTAATCTCTCACCCGAGATATCTCGTCTGGCGATCGCTGATTCCCGTCCCGTTTCAGCCGATTGCCTGTAGTCCAGGTTTTCGATCCGCTTATGTGTTAACCCGATAGTCACTGTGTGGTTTACACCCCAGACAGAACAACACTGTACTGAAAGCTTCGTTACGCCAAGTTACCCTTTGAAGGTGTTTATTTTCATCACGCTTACAAGGAATAACATCTCCACGGAACTCGGTCTCGCTACTCGAACACTCAATTCATCCAGATAACAAAATATTTATCAAACATATATCAATGTATGAAATAGGATTCATCACCTGAAGGCCCGATGGAGCAGGATTTGATGTTTTATCGTAGCAGTGGATGCGATCCTTGTTGACTTAAAGTCTTCGATAGGCATTTAGAAGTTGGAAGACCACGAAAACATGACACTTTTTATGGATAGCAATTGTTTTATTCTTTATCACGACGTTTTAGAGCTGCTTCTAGCTCCTTCATCAGGTGATGTATCCATATTGACTTAGTTTCTTATCTAGGGGCGGTCGGGTAGCCTAGTGGTTAAAGCGTTCGCTCGTCACGCCGAAAACCCGGGTTCGATTCCCGACATGGGTACAATGTGTGAAACCCATTTCTGGTGTCCCCCGCCGTGATATTGCTGGGATATTGCTAAAAGCGGCGTAAAAACTATACTCACTCACTCACTCACTAGTTTCTTATCTTGTTATCACGAACTCTCATATGTCGATTCATGTTATATTGAATGAATTACAGTACACAATCGTTAACTCGAACTTCACTATGTCAATATACGGGTAAGTCGATATATTCGATTGTGCCGCTGTGGGTTACTGTGTACAGTGTTCGGGACTCCCTCAGTGGTATGGGTGAAGAGCGTCTTCCTGGAGAGGAAGGTCGCGGGCCTAACAATTCAGTGACAGACAACATGAGCATCGATCCATGCATAGTCATCTCTTACGAAAAGCATAGTCGCCTTTTGCGACAAGCATAGTCACCTCTTACGAAAGGTATAGTCGCCTCTTACGACAAGCATAGTCACCGCTTACGACAAGCCTAGTCACCCCTTACGACAAGCATAGTCACCTCTTACGAAAGGCATAGTCGCCTTTTACGACAAGCATAGTCACCTCTTACGAAAAGCATAGTCAACTCTTACGACAAGCATAGTCGCCTCTTACGTAGGAGCATAGTCACCTTTTACGTCAAGCATAGGCGACTTTTTCGACAAGCAAAGGTTGCTAGGAACCTTTACTTTTATCTAGAATCCCATCGTGTTGTTTTTACGATTAATATACTTGATGGTTTTATTTTAAAAAAATGACATCCGGTGGCCAGGCTGAATATTGCTGACTGCGGCGCTAAACAACAGTCACACTCCCCTCCTTTTGTACAATTTATGTACCTCTGAAGACGTGTCGCTCGTTGGATGTTACTGCTGATATAACAATATCAGTGAAAATCTAAATTTGTCATAAAACAATGCGATGTTGTTATAATATGTTTGTTATACAGTTATTCACGGGAGCTGTCGTGTTTGATGAAAATGACGCCTGCGAAGTCCTATGTCAGAGCTGCTGATCATAATAAGCACTTATGGTGATGATGACAATGATAACGACGATGATGATGGGGATGGGGAGAAGAGAAGAAGAAGAAGGAGGAGTAATTATCCTTATTAGCTCATGATTATGATGATGATGATGATGATTTCCATTTTTCATGATGATGATGATGATGATGATGATGATGATGATGACTACAACAATGTGATGACGATAACGACGAAACACACATGCTTACCACATCCACGGCGACAACGACGCCAATTATTAAGTCAAAAGAAAAAAACGACAACGGCACCATTTTGACGCCTCGTTCCATGAGAAAATATAAAACAGAGCTAAGACGTGTGTAAAGTTAAGAGAAAACAAGGGTAATTTTTTTAATTCTGCAACATAATTATGTATAATCGAAAACAAACTTACCCGAGTGTGGCAACCAACAAACTACATGGGAAAACAGCATAATAAGGTGCCATCAAAACTATAGCATCTATTCATCGACTTCGTCTGTCATTCGCCTTTCTACAAGTATCTATCCACGCATGCCGTCTCCCATCGGAGTTTTAAATGGTGTGTATTTCTCAGGTTTAACAAAAACATCTGGAAAATACACATCATCACGGGGAGTAATATTAATATTTATTGCATATGTGCGCAGGGGTCACATTATGCACTAGTACGCATATTTCAAATGTCCCATACGTTTATTTTGAGTGTAAACGGCCAATGCGATTCGCAACAACTCTATTAACCATTGTCCAAAACTATGTTGCACTCACATTGCATCGACCACATTCTCGTACCACGGCCATGTCCTTCCGTCGAGCAGATTTGATTTTAATCACATGGTATTAGAAAAACAGCCCTTGCTTAAGACACGTTGGAGTTCGTGCTTTCATCTACAAGTCTTAAGTAGGAAAGGAAATCTTGGTAGCATCTGCGCAGAATCGGAATACCACGTGCTCAATGTGATGTGCATATTCAGTCTCGCTCAATCGGAGTCTTTTTTACAAAGATGGTCCCCGTATGCTTCATGGTAAGGAAAAGGGGGTAAATAAAGTTTTTCATCAAAATTCTAAGTGCCATGAAGACATGGTAAATTTGTAGGAAAAAAGCCAAAATATTGTAAGCACAGGTGCAGTGTTAAATCCATCAGAGATTTGCATTCGCAGGAGGAAGCAATCACTTGCTGGGGTCTGTGAGCAAAGAAGGCCGATCCCCCTATAAAAAGTGCCATTTTGGTTATTTGTCGATCGTAAATTCAATTTCAAAATATTTACGACTTTCAATTGTACGAAATAAACCAAATAATCGTTAAATCGGCCGCTGGGATGATTTATCAAGATGCGTCTGTATTAAGCGTTATAAAACATAATGTTAATGCAATATTTATGGACGGGCTGGAAGATTAATAACGACTAGCGCCGGTAATTCGCGTTTCTGTGACAACACCATGGAAAACGCTGAATAAAATAATCTCCAGGACAGGTAGAATATGTCAGAATCGTGTTTTGTTTCGAACAATAAACAATCGGTCCTGTCACGCGTGGTTTAGCGAGATATGAAACTGATACCTCCTATTACAGATGGAGGTAGGATTATCATGATCAGTAGGAAAATTGATACTCTTAACTTCACACAGAGTAAAGGGGAGAAATAGCGATAGTTCTTGCTCCGGTAATATTAATATTTCTATTGACGTGTAGGAAATGAATTTCACATAAATCTTTGCTTGGAAAATAAGTTTATGTTACCGCGAGGCGGCTCAAAAAGCTACGGTATTGATATTTTGGCTTGTTTTAAACTAAACGCGTCATTAATCTAATGCAGTGATTGTATCGCTGTCTTGATGAAGTACATGCAAGGGCGATTTAATGAAAACATTCGAAGAAGGACATGGTTCTGGAGATTTATTATCATTATTATTATCATCATCATCATTATTATCATTATACATATGGCGAAAATGTTGTCATGAGTATATAACCTTTACTTCCCTGTCGAAAATTTACTTAAATACACTTAAAGTTAACCGTTAGGGAAATACCCCTAGCAAATATTTTACAAAATATTGATCAGTCACTATTTAAATCTTTTAGATTTTTTTAGATGTTTTGTATTCTCAGTTCAAGAATAAGTATTCATAAACGAATTTGTGTAAAAGCATGTTTTAGTCTTCACAATGGATTTCTCCACAAGATAAAAAATACGCTTGATGCTTAAAGGTGGAAACACATCTGTATCATTTACACTAAGGATGCTGCTGATCACAAGGGTCACTCATCTCGTCATCTGCAACCCGTGGGATGCTGGTGAAACCCCCAGGCCTCATCCTTCCATCGACATGCTTCAAATGAACTGAAAAAGAACTGCAGAAAAATATGTAGAAAATATTAAAAAAAAAATTTAAATAGATAAATTAATCAAGTACTTAATGCCACCATTAACTTATGGATGACACGCCCCGGGGTAGATCACAACACAGCTGTGAACCAGGCCACAAAGTCATCCTTGAGAATATGTTCGCTTTAAAGTTTGCTGAAAAAAATGTTTTTTAACGTTTGAAGACAACTGAATGTGAACTTTTATATGTCATTATTTTTGGCACCCTGCAGCACGTTTTATTTCATAAAAACCATTGTCTAGATAAAGTATAATTTTTGTTAAATTAAGAGCGATATGCCTTGTTTTCTATGGATTCGACAAGACACACATCCTCTAGAAATACACGTGACGCTAACCCTTATTCCACTCATCACCCCGTTATAACACTGATTTTGATTGCAAACAAGTACTTCCAGATCGAATGTTACTTGATATTGTTTCACAGATATTCATCTTCGACCTATACATCGAAAACTTCAAAACACTGAGGTGCAGTATGGAAACAAAAAAATACGCGTTGAAAAATATAAAAATATATATCAAATACACCCATGCTTGATGGTGGCTAAAAATGAAACAAACAAGAAATGGTTATTCGATGGTGATGTATTTGATACGGGTATCAAAGTTATGTTTTGAAAGTTAAGTTTGCAGTTTTTCGGCCACTAGTTTCAGCCTGATAACGTTTTGGTAATTCTTGTAATATTTTAAACAAAGCTAATTTTAATGTGTATACTTTCGTTGTCCCCACAGTTTATATCGACTACAGTATAGGATATAATATAAAAGAGTACAATTACAGAAACTTCAATGGGTGAGGTGAGGTGAAGTTTGGTTTAACGTCAGATTATGGCACTTATATAGCGACGTGCATGTACGTGTGTGTGTGGCTGCTTGTACTAGTCCGGACAGATGCCGATTTATAGTGCTAGCCCACTGAGATACCATGCCGCAAATTAACATGAATACCCCACTCAGACACAGCATACTTACTCCGAGCCGACCAGTCCTTCTTTTAGCCCCTTGATGCCGAACGCCAGACAGGGTAACAACAAGTACCATCTTTTAACGTATTTTGGTATGACGTGGCCAGGGATCGAACCCCGGACCTGCCGCTCCCCGGGCGGACGTTCTACCACTAGACCACGGAGGCGGCCTAAACTGCAGTGGAGTTGAAAGCCTAACCTTTCTTAGCACAGCACAGCAATTCATAAGCAAAATAAAGAACACAAGACACAAACAACGAACACAGGACATCGCAACACAACGCAGTACAGAACAAAACAAACGAAAACATTGTAATACAAACTAAACTTTATGATGCAATCCAACACAATCAAACACAACCCAACACGATACAAGCCAGTGCCATACATTGGAATATACAAGGGAGCAAAACTATACAACAGGATACAATGGAATACAAAACATAGACCATGTAAGATACAACATGGAGAATACAGATGTGTGTACACCACAACAAGGCAGTCAATACTGATGTGTCGAATGGTCGGTTGTGTCGAACTGATTGAACAGTTGATTGTGAATGACGTTGGGAATCCGATGTTGGGTGTTGCGAATACTCAGAGAAGTTGAATTTCTCAGATCCTTTGGATCGACATAATGTGTTCAACTGCACATAAAACTGTCGAAAGTTGTGACACATGTTCACAAGAAGAATTGATAAAATATATTTACATACTGACAGGCTAAACAAGGTATATACCATGTTTGATGGTGGCTAAAAATGACACAAACACGTTAAGAAATGGTTATTCGATGGTGATGTATTGATACGGGTATCATAGTTATGTTTTGGACCAAGGTTTGCAGTGTTTCAGCAGCTGTTGTCAGACAAGTAATGTTTAATAACGTTTGTGATTCTATAGTTAAATCCAATTTTCAAGTGTATGCTTTCGTTTGCACTGCTGCCCATATCCTTGCAAAAGTCACGTTGGCATTGGACCAGCACTGGTGATGATTTATTAGCCCTGCTTAAATCATTTATAGATGTACATGCAATCGATGTGAACCCATTAAACCCGTTCCCCTTAACAAACAGCTTTCGTTTTGAGGTTATTAAATGTGGTAGTTTTTATCTCGGTTGACACTTAGGTTTTAGTATATGTTAAATAATCATGAATGAATAGAATGAGCTGGCTTGTACCATCTACCCTTTTACCTTTTCTAATCTAATGGCGACTATAAACCACGAATGTAGTTCATTAAAAAAATATTAAAGCATGCAATCCATTTTGTATTTGATCCAGAAAAGACATTTCATGAAGCATTAATTATAAGCTGTTGTAAACATATGGACACACACGCTTTTGTATCGCCCATGCTAAATACGCCTTCAGTATAATGTACTTATAAATGTTAATATTAGCAAGTGTATTTATATATCAAATTACTTATCTTATTGATATATGGGGGGGGGGGGGGGGGGGAAGGGGGGGTCTTACTTATCGTCAAGGCTAATAGACTTTTGCTATGTCCAAGGTGGAGATTAACCAGGCGCTGATGCAGAAATTCCCATTGTATTATGATACGGATAAAATATCACGAGGGATCATTTTCCCTTCGCACCGTTGGAGCCAGCGATGTATCTGTTTATTCAGCGCAGGTTGTGGATGGCTTAGTATTGATATTGACATGCTATGTACAACACCGCCCTATCAATTATCAAAGAACAATGGTACTGATATTGACAAAGCTCACCTAAAATAAATGTTTACAGACAATCTGCAAAAGGACTTTTTATCCAAACAAAAACACTATATCTGTAAATTCCAATAAAATAACAACGGTATTAAACCATGCGATTTAAATGCCACCGTTTGCCAATGGTGGTAACGATTTTTTATTGAGATGGACGGAACCAGATCTCTTCATAAGATTATTGATAAAATTATATAAAAGGCATGACGGAAGCGGCATCTATTTTAAGAGTTACAAACACGTCATTGTGTATGTTAAATTTGAAAAGATATGCATTTTGTGCAGTCACAAAAATGTTATTTAAAATATAAAATAAAACGTCAAAGGTAGCAATTCATCCTTGATTGCACGCATCAGTTCATGTAATTACGTAATTACATACTAGTAACTGAACACATTTCACTTAATACCTAGCATATATGTAAAAACTGTTTCAAAAGAATTTTCGATATTTCTCCTGATATTACCACAGTTTTAACAAACATTTTTTTCAAAATTTCGATTGTCATGCTCAAAGAATGTGATTACATTAAATATTCACGGTGAAGTGCGAGCGGATTGAAATGGTAGGTCGAATCGAAAAAATGTTTGTCAACATTAAAATGAATTGTTTAATTATATTTACATTTTTGCCTAAAGGTTTCAGGTAAACACAAACGTGCGCCGTGCACGTATTGACATATATAGAAGTACACAACTAGCGGTTAATTCGTTCTGTACTTTATCCATAAGTTACTTGTGAGTCACGATATGGCTGATATACTGCCGATGTGACGTTAAATATTAACTCACTCACTACTTGTAATAAACGATTAAAGTAATATTCTACACAATACTGAACATAATACGAATATGATTATTAAAAATGATTAAAGATGGACACAAATATTTCGTTGAGAGTCACCTGTGTATAGTAACTTATTGCAAACGGTAAATTGACATCTCTGCGTTTACAACGGCAATGCTTGACATGTCATATATTGATTGGAGAAAGCATGTGAATGTATTTTAGTAGACTGGACCTGTTTGAATGACTAGATGAGATGTCTAGGTATATGAAGTATAACCCTGAAAAAAAATAGTCTGTGTAAACAAAACTTTAAAGTAATGTTGAAATGATATGTACAACGCGTGAATATACAACAACATCTGATAAGGCTAGATAGCCCCGCGAGTGTTGGACCAACATCTAGCCTCTGAAATGAACATATTTTACAGAAAAAGGCAGTCGTTAAATTATTGTATAAAATATAATAAAAGGGGGACCATAGACTTTCTTCATTTTCAGATACTGCCGTAATCTAGACTTGCCAAATATTATAGACTTGCATGGGCTGTATTGGATATATTTGTTTCAGGTCTGTATGAAAGAGTACGCGAGTGTGAGAGATTTTGTGTCTGCTGAAATGTTCACCCCTGGCCAAGTGGCGCCGGTGGGGGAGGGTGTTGGGACGGATGATGATGCGTGTTGGAGCAGCCGTTGCACCTGTGCAGTCCTTGGTGCATGGATGCACGTGGAGAAATGCATGTTGCACATTGAAATACATGTAAAACGGAGGGGTCAACCGAGTTAAAATCGCATTGGTACCATGTTTCTTTCCGAACCGACGCTGGCTTGTTTTGACGATATTTTAAGGATGGGACTTTAAACGCTTGCACATCCTATTAAGAGTGAATTGAAAATATATCTGTTAGCTACAGATGAGCACTGATGAAGACGAAAATAACTATTTAGGCGAATGGATAATTTAGAAATATAACGAAAGAACGCGAACTCGTGGATTAGTATATTTATACATTTTATCTACTACGTGAATGAGCTGATAGAGAGATGGAGAAATAACATCTGATGGATGGTGGTTGAATGTTGGAACGAACAGTGAATGAATGAATGAATGGATGGATGGATGGATGGATGGATGAATGAATGAATGAATGAATGAATGAATGAATGAATGGATGGATGGATGAATGAATGAATGAATGAATGGATGGATGAATGAATGAATGAATGAATAATGAATGGATGAATGAATGAATGAATGAATGAATGAATGAATGAATGGATGGATGGATGGATGGATGGATGGATGAATGAATGAATGAATGAATGGATGGATGGATGGATGGATGGATGGATGGATGGATGGATGGATGGATGGATGGATGGATGAATGGATGGATGGATGAATGAATGAATGAATGAATGAATGAATGAATGAATGAATATTCCCATGGCAACAGGACACATCTATCTGTCAATATCAACCCCTGACGTTTGATTTTATTAGTGTCTCTGACTACTGATCACGAGTTCATAGCATAGAGACGAGATCAACGACTGGCATTGAAAAGCCGGCTTCTATATGATTATTCAATCAGAAAATTTAATGAACTGGACGCATTTCAAAATTACATATAATTTTATCGTCAGCCCTGTAATCAAAGCAACTCGTGCGAAACAGTACAATGGACTGCAATGGTATGCCAAGCTAAATGTGCCCTCTACAAAGCATATATCATCCATTCAGTCACACTTCAATGGACGCCAACGAAGCATTGCGATTGCAACGATGCTATCTATACCCAGTCAATCAGCACGTGCGGGCTCTCACGGCCGCCATCTTGGTCGTAAACCTGTCGTCGATGTCGTAATTAGGTCTTACGACTTCGAAGTTACGCGAACGGTCAACGGCATTTGATGTCCTGATAGCGGGCGGCAGAGGGTACACGCCAATTTATCCTGAGATTGCTGCAATTCAGTATTGACATTTTATATACATGGCATGCTTTCACAGTTAATCAGTTTTAGAGAATTAGGCTTGGCTTGGCAATTTTATTTGACAATTTCCTTTTCATTCCGTGGTTAAACAATGGCATTAATATTGATTGCAACGTATAAATGGGATACGTATTAAACAATGAGACCCTGGAATGATGCTATTAAAATTAAAAATTCATATTTAATATTTTATTGATTAGATAGTGATGCAAATAAATATACACAAAAATCAGTTCAATCTAATTATTAAAATTGTTTAAAGTAAAGAAACAATATAATATAAAAATTGTAAAATCGATGCTTTCCAAACATATATGTTTGCGCTGTTAAACATATTTTTTTTAAAATATTGTTACTGAAATCCTTAAAATATTAAAACCGACTTTAATCATATCATGCTGAATTTCACGTTTTTTCCAGATTTGTGAAAAAAAATCAATTTTAAAGGTATATTGACACCCCCTAAACAAGATTTTCTGAACACCTTTAACAAATTAATTCGGAATATAAAACAAGTCTATCCCAATTTTATTTCCGTCGATTAATGATGCAGTATCGCAGTCGTTTGAAAGTATTTTTTCCTCCGTATTTTCTCTTTTATGGTACATTTTATTAATATTAAAACTCAAATTGAAATCGTATCTCTTTGATTGAAAGGAGACTTGTTAATTGAAAAGCCCCAAATCCCCACCCAGTCTGATAGACCCCTCACACAGGATTTGCTTCCACGGTTTCCGCGATGTTTAAAAGATTTCCGACGGAAAGGACACTTTCTATGAAATCAAAACATTAAATTATGACTCATATTAAGAGTTGATCGTCTTGGGAGGAAACATGAAACTGATTCGAGTCATTTTCGATAAATTTGCGGCTTTGCATAGGTCCTTTGTGGCTAATCGTTGGGAATGACGGGCCGACAGAGTGAAATGAAATCCCGGAACGGGACACGGATCCGGACAAGTGTTTTTATTAGACACGAAAACGAAATCGTATGGTTATCTTTTCAATATCGCCATGGCCATTTCTAGGGAAATGCCAATTTGAAATATTTCCGGATCAAAATTAAATTACCGGGGCTTTGCGTCGTAATGAATTTTGTTCAATTGAGATCAGACATAAGACTATATCAGACGTGCCCGATTAAACTCATATACATGCAAACAACATTATCTAATTTAATATATAGCTTAGAGACAAAGACGAGGACTGGGTGAAATATAAGGAAGCCATTATTTGAGCATGTTTAGAAGGACATGAATTCTAGTGTCTGTGGTCAGAAGGAATGAATTGTAAATAACATCTATTGTTTACATTTCTAATGTAAAAGGGCTACCATATTATCAAATAAGTGGATGCAGTGGATAGAGAGTCTGCCCGGAGAGCGGAAGGTCGGGGTTCGATCCCCGACCGAGTCATACCGAGAGACGTTAAAAGATGTTTCTTGTTGTTACCCTGCCTGGCGCACGGCTAAAACAAGGACTGGTCGGCTCGGAGTCAGTTTACTGTGTCTGAGTTTATGTTAAACTGCAGCATGGCATCTGAGTGGGCTAGCACTATAAAATCTGCATTAGTCAGACCAGTACAAGCAGACACACACACGTCGCTGTATAAGTGCGACCGCCTCCGTGGTCTAGTGGTAAAGCGTCCGCCCGGAGAGCGCAAGGTCCGGGGTTCGATCCCCGGCCGCGTCATACCAAAAGACGTTAAAAACTTGTTGTTACCCGGTCTGGCGCTCGGCATCAAGGGGCTAAAACAAGGACTGGTCGGCCCGGGGTCAGTATACTGTGTCTGAGTGGGATATTCATGTTAAACTGCGGCATGGTATCTCAGTGAGCTGGCACTATAAATCGGCATCAGTCCGGACTGTACAAGCAGCCACACACAAACACACACGTACATGAACGTCGCTATATAAGTGCAATAATTTTGGACGCGACGTTAAACCCAATTTCACCTCACCTCACCTGTATAAGTGCAATAATTTTGAACGCGGCGTTAAACCCATTTCACCGCCCTTGAATACATACATGCTCTGTTGACAGATGGACGTAAGTCGTGGTGTACTTTAAGGTTTTAGTTAACACAGACGTATGCCTCATTCATCTATCGACTGCCCTGTAGTGTCGAGGCGTTACAATAGTAACCATCTATCCTAAAATCACAAGATGACAAGCGCTATAGACAATAGGCGGTTTAGGCATTAGTAATAGTGGCTTGATAACTAGTTTTCCGGGATGGCTTTATAACGAGACTTCGTTTTTGCCACGCTATAGAGAAAAGGCGTCGTTACGAGTGATTCAAGAGGTTGACACACAACTCCAGATGCCATAAAGCATTCAGACACAATCGTGTGCTATACAATTTCAAATTTGAATAAAATTTCTTTACAAATTTGCATGGCATTAAAAGTGATTTTTCAACAATTACTGTTACAACTTATTACAACTTAAGGAAGCATGCAATAATTCTCCTCATATCTGTATCAACTGAAGCATCTTTATATATCTTTGAGTGGATATCTGTCTCCGTATCGGTATAGCCGATCGGAAATTTAAACATGTTATTGTTCATTGTCTTAAATACGAGTAATTGATAATATTTTTATTGTAATCGTCGGAATCTGGAGGATTGAATCTGGAATTTCCTCGACAAATGTGCGTTAATTGTCAGCTTCAGTATATCCAGGTCTCTTTGAAAGTCCTTTCTTTGGCTAGTTGATGATGCACTTGCATAAATTTACCATTTTATAAAATTTACCATCTCATATCTCACACCATGCGATATGAACTTCTATAGCAGTAAACATTTAAAGGACTAAAAGCGTCATATAAATTTTGAGTCACTTTTGAAGTTCCGATATTGTTTGTATTGTTACCAAGCCATTGTATCCAAAACCACAAGACCCCAAGTGCCGTGTTGTATTATTGGGTTGTATTAATGATTGCTTAAAATGACATTTCGAATAAATTGTAGAAAAACAAAACATAGGCGAAACAAAACAGCTTTTCGAATTATCACCCAATTTGATTTTGTATGTAGGGCATGGGGTGTATAAAAACAATAACTCGTGAGCCGTTGTGTCAATGTTTACAGACGAGATAACAGTACTTCTAAATTAAATTTATCATTCTAGGATGAAATCATTTCGGTCTGGATTCGTCATCTGATGAGACGCCGAATGACGTCAGGTACAGATACACCATTATCACCGCGTTCCGTCCCCTTCAAACCTTTGTTAACAATTGCTTTAAACCCAACAGAGCTAAAAAAAGTACTTTTATAACGTTGCGATATGTTTAACGTAGCCGATCACACAGTTCTCTTCAAGCGTAAGCAATTTTTTATGGTTTAAAATACATCTCATAAGCTTGAACATCTCACCAAAACCACAATCTTTATAAACAAACATCTAATGACATCGCCCTGGGACTTTTTTTCACCAAATAATCTTTGAACTGTCTACACGGTGTGAAAACGTCACTTTTCTAACCCCACAACCGAAGAGCTTCAAGCTGTGCAGAGTCATCGCCATAAGAAGAAGGCACAGTTTCGTAGCTGGGGAGCGACTCCGTTCAAACAAGACGTTCTGTTCGATATAAAAAAACTCTTGTGGTACAAACAAGGAAAGAGCTCGTCTTCAGGGACCACCTCCTTGCTATATAGTGTTGGGTTACAATAGGCTATCCCGGGATCCTATTAACAGTATTCTAAAGCCCTGTCGAGTAGTCAGTCGGCCGTATAAAATTCTCCTACGAGTATTCACATTTTCGACATTGATGGCGCGTCGAATTATGCTAGGTAGTTTCAGCTGAAATATGTGAGTTTGAAACCTGATAGTGTCCCATTGCTTGTCCTTGTCACATTTTGGAAAAGTTGTAAAAGAAATAATTCCTCGTAGATTCAACTAAATCGACCTTGATAGTCTGAAATATGCCAATGTAATAGGTATAGGCAAGAAAACCCTAAAGCGGTGTCGGCAATACCTAGATCAAGTTTCATATAACGAAAAAAACTTGGTATCTCAAACATAGTTTCAGTCATAATTATAAAGTAAAACCAGGTATAACAGTTATAAAACATATCATGCAACAATTTTTGTCTCTAAACAAATGTGTTTAGCTAAAGACATTTTAACGATGAATTACATTTCAGTTTTATATACAAGAAGTATATTATGGGAATGATCAACCACGTGATGTCATTTATCACACACTGTTAATAAAAACTAATGCTCCACATTCCGACATCAAGCAGAAAATGAATATTGCTGATGTGTAGATATGTATTTTGGAATGAATAGGCGTTTCCGTCTTCAGCACTTAAACTGACGGTACTGAATTTATTCGAAAGTGATATGTAATTCAAGCACGCGACATGAAAGTGAATACGACAATAGTTGTCAGGGTAACATTATCACAACATCTAATCCTGACCTTCTACGTCATTTAGCCCGTACACGCCATTTTCCATCCCGCTACCTGTGATATATTCGTTAACAAGAAAGGTATCCGGATACGCTATAGCTTGCGTTAAAAGGTCAAGAGAGAAATGCATATATAGCTGTTATCTAGCATAGGAAATAGTTTATAAGCTAACGACGTTCCAGCCCTACCTATACGTGTCACAAGACACGTCAACTCCTTACATACAAAAATCTTACTGGGATAATTACGGATAGCTTAAGTGTATAAGTGACATGCCTGTGTACATGTATTTTTTAAGGAAATTGAAGAATACTGATATCGGGTGATCGGGTGGATTAAGTTCTCGTTGACTTGGCGTATTCTCGTACCCTTTTATGGATCTTTACTCATGACGTTGATCACTGGGTTTTCTGGTCCAGAGTCGATTGTTTCCGTACCCCCGTTGTATGGCAGGAGTATCGTGTTTGTTTGTTGCCTACCGCCACGTTAGACAACAAACAAACATTTACTCATTTATGTAATTTATGATTGGTAGGTACAACCTATAGAGAAGGCTATGCTTCCATTTTGACGAACACTTGGTTTCTGACTCATTTTCACTGTTCCATTCATACACTGTTAATCACCATTTAGTCTATGCAATCTGTTTCGGTAGATAATCGGGGTACAATGTGTGGAGCCCATTTCTGGTGTCCCCCGCCGTGATATTGCTGGAATATTGCTAAAAGCGGCGTAAAACCATACTCACTCACTTACTCGGTAGATAATCGAGGTTATGTTTTGGTGTTAGTTATAAATGTCTATATATGGCGATTTTGACGTCAGGGATTGTAAGATATGACGTCGAACTGTGACGTCATTGCTTTGATGTACTATGACATAGGGATCCAGCTTAAACAAAGCTGCATTAATTTGATTGTTTATTCGTGCCTAAGGAATCTCTTCAGCACAGTTTCTTTCAGGAAGTCATAAAGGTGTGATAGATGCCTGAAAAAAGTTAGGGTGCAAGGAATATTGCATGTGGTAAAATAATAATAGTAAAACCGCCAACGCCAGATAATAACGACTCTATATTATCCGACGAAAGAGATTCCATTGTATGTAAAAGGAAAAAACAGGGGCGAAAATGATATGAATGGATCATTGAAAATCAATGATGACACCAGGTTTTCGCGAAAATGGTAAAAAGATCTCCGACCCTCCGGCATTCGCCATTCACAATGTGCACAAAAAAAATTATAAAAGAAAATTTTCACTTTAGAGACCTCGACCCAAAGTTATCTTGATGACGTGATGGAGTGACGTTTAAGCTCGGTACCTATATCACAGTGACTCACAGCCATGACATCACTGATGCGAAAGTACTTAATGAATTATTTCATAAACACCGTGTTAAGAAATCAGATGATTTTTTAACTGTTCAAGAACGACAAAGAGAACTTTTTACAGCACAATAACATTCGGTTCCTAATACCCCTAATCGAATTCTTTTGGTAATGTATTATATTACTCCAGTATTCTTTAAGACAATGCTAATATTGAAGTTGAAATAACATTTATGAAGCAATTCACGTACCTAAAAGGATTTTCATGCCTGGTGATAACTGTCTGTATTTATACACAAAAATCTAATTTCATTAAATCAATAAAATCAATATTTTGTATTCTTAATGTGTCTTTATATTCCGATGGCGCTCTTGAAAATAGACACGTTTATTCGCGCCAATCTTCAATATTTTAACAGGCTATATTTCAATGAAATATTATGCAAATATGTACATTAGCGAATTGAATCGTGCCAGGCAAAGCAACAAGTATATCATATTTTTTCTGTTGACATTTGTAACGATGAGGCAGAGTCCGCTCTGCCGTAAATTGCTTCTTTCATCACATCTCGTATCCTCTCGCGGCCTCTCGCGAACAAGCGAGTCTTTCCATCTTTTTACAACCGGAGCTGTTGCCTCGAGGCCAACATAGCCTGTAATATCTCCTCTTCTATAGAAGAGCGCTGTACTAAAGCTGTAATTTTTCTACCTTCCTTCTTAAAGAATGTGTTCGCCGAAGCAATGCATTTGGGGCGCTAACTGTGGACGACAGTCTGATAATAAAGCGGTCTAAAGTAGCTATTTGTCAACACAATAGCTTGTATCGCTGCAGGTCGTTCTCTTGACATGCGCAGAGACTGGTTGGCAGATAGAAAAGCGTAGGGTAGCGCATCCCTCTCTTTCTTTCCGATTTTTGGACTTATTCAATTGACAATTAAAACTAAATTTTTGTAGCCGTTCACGTTGAGCCCCACTTGGTGTCAATCAGCGTTGGTTTAACATGGCGGCGACATAAAAGATATGACTAGGGCTGTGATGGGTTATTTTTTACCTGCTCGTTCAGCGTTGAACGAGGTCACACTACCGTGACCTAGGTAGGATAAAATCTAAAATAGTTCATTTTACTTCTTGAATTGGACTGTCACACACGGTGAATAGATTCGACTGAGGTCGGTGTGTGGACACGTCTACAATCTGTGACTTTGATTAAATGCGATGGGTAATTGCCTACTACTAGAGCCCCATATACGTATCTTGACAGATGACGAGGGATGGAGGGGAGAGGGGGGACGTTGATGTTAGGAGCTGCAACAATGAGGGATATTGTTCCCCCGGCGTTTCCAGAGAGTGTTAGGTTACATTCTGGTCAATTTAAACTTTCAAATAAATAGAAAAGTTAGATGACAGAGGGAGAAGAGAAGCGCTCTTCGTATAAGAGCGTGGTAGCTTGACAAGGGGCATTATTCGTCCCTTCTAAAGACTACTCTAAGCAGTTGTTTCTCAACCCGGTGTCCCCGTGGTCTGTTTGGGTATGTCGGGTGGCTTGGTACCGGTGCTTCTGCTCCTGGTTTCTCCTCAGTCCCTCCTCTAACGCTGTCGCCCCTCACAAACTCCAGTCAAAACTGGAAAAGGCAAACCCACTATTCCACTGGTTCCTAAAGAACTCATTTTGCAACATCGATGAAATTACTACCACTACTACTACTACTACTACTACTACTACTACTACTACTACTTCTACCACTACTAGCCTAGTGGTTAAAGCGTTCGCTCATCACGCCGAAGACCGGGTTCGATTCCACACATGGGTGCAATTTGTGAAGCCCATTTGTGGTGTCCGTCTTGAATATTGCCAAAAGCGGAGTAAAACCATACTCACTCACACACAACTGAGAGTTTCTAGGGCTTCGGTCCTGCCCCTCACAGAATCACATGTCACACATATGGTGTCTCCTTGGACAAGTGACTGTGTTCGAAATGTGCCACTGTTTATCCAGCAGTGAATGGGTACCCGGTAGGATGAGATGACAATGTGGTTGTTAATATTCTAGCGCTTCACAGGCAGCTCGGGCAATAGATAATAATTGTTGAGTGCAAACTGATCCATTGACCGGGGTAGTAATGGCAAAGCGCTAAGGGTATGCTTAGGCATTGAGTACAGCCCCATACAAATAGACTACTACTACTACATCACCAAAACATTAAAAATACTGATAATATCAACAAAAATAATAGTGACAGTGATGATATTGATCTTGGATATGCCGTATATAGCTGAACGATTATTTATCCGTCCATTACTTTTATTTTAAGTATTTTATTTCATTTTATTTATTTTTGTATTTATTTTTAAACATAATTTCAAATTACAAATTCCCCATGAAACATAAATGTAGAATTAAAAGCAAGTGTTTCCCCTTCGCGACGTATTGTAGTGACGTATATAGTGCATATAGAATTCATTCACTTTCGCTTTTGTGTAATCTTGGTAACATCTCAAGAGAAACGGGGTAAAAATGTATATTTGTTGTGGTTTTAGTCAAACTACAATACATCGTGCACATCCCCGTAATGGTATCTCAATATAAAGCGGAACCTTCTCATCGAGACGAAACTATTAGAAATGTATCCCTAGTCTGACATGAATACATAATGCCCTCAAAAGATGAGAGTTTCATTGCCTGGAGAGGCGATACACCACGCCGTCAGCACACAGAAGGAAAATCACATCCTGCATCATAGATAATGCTATAGATGTCGTTCGACACAGATGGTATTTAAACTTAATTCTGGGGATAAGATAAAATTTATACTGATCGTATTTCCAGACAAATATGAGAATACCTTAATAAGACAGTTGTCCTATTTATCAAACACTCAATTCAAGTTACTGGAATAAGAGGATACTTCAATTATTTCTGTGAGATTACCCATTTATGGATAACGGGGAATGCTTAAGCGATGCATCCTTAAATACATATACCCACTCTTGATCTATTTTCTCTCTCCGTGGGGGACCTCTCATAAGCCCTGCCATTATCCTCTGTATAAAAACCAATTAAAGAAGCATATACATTTAGGTACATTTTATTCAATGAATCCCATTTAAACTGCAATGGATTAAAGAAACTAATGCGTCTTCGTCTATAAAAGAAATCGTTGAATTTCTTATGGTAATCATTTTAGTAATTTCGGGGCTTATTGAAAAATATTTTCTGCACATGTTCGTGCAATGTTTATGGTTCTTTTTGAACGATGATTGACACCTGAAAAGCACAAGTGGGGGGTTAAATAGTTCCTCTGTTAATCGCACTTTTAAATAATATCGATGAATTTTTACAGTAATTAAACTTTCTCCTCAGCTATCGTCAAAATGCGCCATTTTGGTCGCTACCAAAACGTAAGAGTCGACTTGAATCCTTTTCGGTGACACTTTCCCTCATCTCAATAATAAACAATTCAAAGAAAACGTCGGGAAAAGAATGATTGCATTTTCTTGGCGTTACTTTGCATCGATCTTCCCCTCATTCTAAGTACAAAGTTGTTCAAAGAATATTATGAACAGAGCTCAACAAAACCTTTCTCCGACGTGAACGGGTCTGGACACCACAAAGGATCCAATTCAATATACCATAGTCGAGGCATCGTCACTGCCCCGAGAAATCAATTCGAAGACACAGCATTTGCAGGAACGGTTTGAATTCGATGTAAACCTTTTCCGAAAAAGCTTTAACGTTGTGTCAGCCGAGCCAGCCCACTTCGCAAGAAGCGTATAGATTTCCAATAGGACACGAGTAGCTATGAGCTCGTCATCCCAGAATATTGGCAGAACCAGAGACAAACAAAGACTAGTTGTTTCAACTGCCAATACGGTGGGAGCTCGACGGTTCGTCTAGTGTTCATTATGGGGAGCTTGTTTGTGAGATAATCTGTTAAAGTCTGGCATCACCCATGAGGGAGGTCTGCTTGTCAGGATGATTTGGAAGGGGTGTCCGACAAGGATGTTTTCTTGCCCCGTGTCATTTAAGCTTCCATGCTGAAAATATCGCTTCGTTGTACGGTTTTGAGATATTTTATATGTTTTTATAGCTTTTTACGATGTGACACATCGTTCGAACATAGAGATAGTAATTGACACCTGGTGTGGGTTGTAAAATACAATTGACATATAACATCACCGACCAACTCATACTTTGCATGTATAAATAGTCTCCAGAGAAAGGGATGATTTGAGAAGGGAGGGAGGGGGAGAGAGAGCACATGCAAGATGTATAATGCACACCATCATCTGTTCTGGCATCAACATGTTTAAGAGAAAGAATAGATATAAATAAAAAAGCGCAAATACCTTCCATAACCATAAAGATATCTCTGCAAAAGTTCGTTGCAGGATGAAGACCATGTCATGAGCATATGTTTATGAAACACTTTCAAAAAGTGATGATACGAGGTGTTTGCGAAAAGGGGAGCGTATCCTGGCCCCCTGTCGCCGTCACAAACACATGCAAAGGCAAGTGTTCACCTGAACAAACGTGGAAATATATGGTACAAGTTAAAAAAGAGAACTTGATCATTTTGATCACTGATACGTCAAAATTGGAAATATCTTCAACATAAAACCTTTTGAAAGCTCCACTACAGACTTATCAGTTGTAACCCTGATCAAACACACTATTTAGCTAGAGTCGTATGACACCCTTTTGAAATCTTCGTAGAAAGAGCATACTGATTTGTACCTCAAAGCCTGTGAAATGTGGACACCATTGGAATATTTCTAGACATAAAGGACATTTGACTGTTGGAAAGCTGAATCATCCCTCTTGCCATACAGTTTTGTTGATATTTTGTTGTCAACCTGAATCTCAATGCATATATCTCAATATAAAAGAGATGAGGCGGTTTCACCGGTCCCTATCTATTTCTAGTACTGGTGTTTGAATCCATAGAAGGGAATTGGCTATTTCACCATTACTGAACGATATCAGATTGTCAACATACCTGAAGCTTAAGTTAACCTGATTTGATTTGTTTTTGCCAATTCGAGCAGAAATCCCCGTTAATTTTCATAAAAGAACATGCATGTATCAACAAGGAGGGGAGTATAACCGGTGCTCTATTTGTGTGGACAAATGCATAAAGATCAAATACGACGTGAACTTCTGACATGACTTAATGCCAAACTCGAAAACGTTCACTTCTTGTCACAAGAAGCAAAATGTCTATAAATTTCTATTTTACCTTTTTTCCATAAAGCAAATTATTCAGTATCCAAATACAATACTAGCAACCCAATCTAAAAATGTATTTAAAAAAAAAATATATATATATATATATATTTATCACAAAGTTAGAACAAATAAGCAGAACAAAAGGCACCATCAAGAGTAGTCTTTCATACAGACCCTGAAACAAATATATCCAATACAGCACATGAAAGTCTATAATGTTTGGCATGTCTAGATTGCTGCGGTATCTGAAAATGAAGAAAGTCTCTGGGCTCCTTTTCATAATATTTAATAACTTTAATTTAACAACTGGTCATTTCGGTAAAATATGTTCATTTCAGAGACTAGATGTTAGTCTACATTGAGAGTAAAGGTACAACACTGTACGGTAAAGGGTTGTTTGAGAATTGATTCTGATGACAAAGAACTAGGGAACGAAAGGAAACGGTATCCTATGACTCGACTTCAGAGAATATCTGAGCTGGCCGGGTATTGGCTCAACCCGAAATATTCTAACATTTCCCTTTGTCGTGTGACCAAGTTCCATGACACAGCAGCAACCAGTTATATACTATATTTCCGCGCGTTCCCGTATTTTTTTCGATCAATATATGTATGAATATATTTGTGGAGAAGTCTCGCATAACATCCCGATGTAGAACGTAAGGTGGAGTGTGTCTGGACACCTGTTGGGTCTCTAATGGGTCTTTTATCAGTGTGGTCTATGTCTACGTCCAGTTGTGTGTAGAGCTCGTGTATATCCTCAATGGAGCGTTCAGGAGTATTCATAGCTGTAGATGTGATCGATTATAGGAGAACAATGCATACTATGTGCTTAGATGATTGTGAACGCACAGCGGGAATCAATGCAGGTCATTTTAGATGATTAATAGTTTCTACTACTACTACTACTACTACTACTACTACTACTACTACTACTACTACCACTACTACTACTACTACTACTACTACTACTAGTGCGGCTATAAACAGTATTACTATTATTTTTATTACTTTTATCATTACTACTACTACTACAACCCCTAATACTGCTGCTGCCACTACTATTGCCGCTGCCACTACAACTACTACTACTACTACTACTACTACTACTACTATTAATATTACGACTACTGCTGCTGAAACTACTAATACTACTGCTGCTGCTACTACTACTACTGCTGCTACTACTACTGCTGCTGCTTCTACTACTACTACATTACTACCCACATCTATCCCGGATGCGTAGATCGGTGCTCATGATATCAATCACTGAATTGTCTGCCCGAGACCCGATTATTTACAGACCGCTGTCATATAGTTGGGATATTGCCGAATGCGGTGTTAACCAACAAACAAAAACATTTAAGCCACAACACTGTACATCAACTGCCTCTCCAGCGACAACATCGATATACTACAGCCGTCGCTTTTACTACTAGCAGTACTACGTCTTTTCTTTGACAATATTGATAAAAATACATCACGGTGTTGTAACTTTCAATAGAACTGGCCTGGATTCACAGGTATTACCATACCAGTGTAAATATAGAACATCCAACAAGGTCAACACAAGGCATTATTCCACTAGCATCCTCACCAGTGTCATATGTCCATTCATACACACAACAATGAAATCGGGGCTTACTGTATCCATTATCAATATCTAACAAACAAAACTGTAATCATAGTTAGGGCCATTATCTATAATACCCAACCCGTAACATGAATTAATATTTAGTCATGGTCCGTTACGGAACAATTATCCAGATCTAGCGATATACCTCATAGCACTTGAGCCCTGACCAGTGATATGTAATTTTCAATGTGGTGTCGTGTATGTTCAAATACCTTAGTAGACAGATGTATGCGTGTGCTGTGGGTCGTATCCGGCGAAGGTCGTGCATCGTAATTTCTGTACACTTTTTATGCACGCTAAACGCTCTGTCCTATCCTAGTCACGTGTAATTAAATTATGAGATCAAAGGCTTATGTCATTAGTGTGGTTTGTATACATATCATATAGTCTATCAAGCTTCACAAACGTAGGAATTACCTGCAGAGTTAACGGACCATCGAAAGTGGGACGAGAGTATATAGAATTTGGGCCCTCGCAGCCTAAAAAAAAAATCACATTTTAATATCGTTATTCTATGCGCGTTGAATGCTATTCAACTCCGGGTTGTTTCTTAAACGTTTCAATCAAGGAAATGTTTATGTTTAGTCATAGTGACGGATGTTGTTTGAAGCAAGATGTTATCATATGTACGTTTACGCTACAACGGCCACATAATAAATGTTTGTTTTTTTATAAATACCTATTTTACTTTCAAGCACATGTGCAACCTTGACCTTGCAAGATCATACAGTTTTGGTGTAATATTCCTCTTCACAAATGATAAATAGAGTGGAATGTCTTTTTTCATCTTCTCATAAGTCTCGATTTGTTGCGCAACCGTCACGACCCCGAGATCCCAGAATCACTATAATAATAATAATAATTACATGTTCAATCGTACTTCCTTCTTAACACATTCATTATTATCATCTCCCACACATGTCAGAGAACACCATCGGGTCACTGCCTCCCGACATTTGACCCCTGAACCGTGACATGTTTTGGAGGTAACCAAATCTTTGGCACCTATTTCCGGCAAACCTTTGCCCGACTTTAGGACGGCGGCAGAAGTGTGAACTTGACTACAAAAAGGCTTAGCTGTAGCCGGATTATCACTCTTTAAACAAAATATTTATCCTAAGTCCGAAATATTCCAATTCCCAAGCTCAATAAGCTCACCTTTTTATTTGGCAGGGACCATAGCTCCATCTTTTTAAGACTTATCTCTAACTCAGATTCTCACGACTTGCGTAATTGTTTGAAGGTCCAAATTCGAAGGGTGAGAATCGCGGTCTTATTTCCAAGGAATGGGCATATAAATAAGAAATTATCAATTGCATAGTAAATTTAACTGACTCTTGTTGACCATATTTTAAATCACAATATTAAACAAAAACATACATAAAATGTTAAATGCGTGTGCGCTCCGTGCCTGGACCTTATTAAAGTGGAGGGACAATATGACCAAATTTATTATGAAATGTGAAATGACTTGACGTAATGGTGTGATAAATAGCATTAATATGAACTATTTATTTCTTCAGAATAGCTATTCTTTTTCTTCAAAGATATTGCGTGATTATAATATAAAGTTGTCCGATAAATACTACTTGAAACGTGTAACATTTCGCATTTCATTATTAACTAATTCAAATACAAAACTCATAAATACTTTTATGGATATATGTAAAATTTAGTTACCAATGCCGAATCATGCATGACCGATATTTTTCATGACGTCATAATGACGTCATTCCAACATTAAGGGAGGTTTTCAACGATTGCTCTTATATTTTAATCAGTTACGTTTGACAATGTCATCGGAAAACGTCAGCAATTGTTTGCAAACAAACATGCTTCTAATGACACATTGACCATATTAAATTTTAAAAAGATTTTATATTTATTTTATATCAGAAAAAAATAAACATAGAATCTTTCGGATGGGTTTCAGATTAAATTGATTTTAAGTTCTATAAGTTAAGGTAATTTCTTTATTTCTAATATAGACATTTAGTAAGATAGGTTATTACTATCTGAGCCCTAGGAATTGATTTAGGAATTGAGGAGTTTCAAAGTGTTTGTTGACGCGGTAAGAGCAGTAATGACGTCACTGACATATCTGTCAGTTACATTTTCTTACGTGACGCCAGACAAGTGGAATATTAATTACTTTATTCTGATAAGGCGTGTTGGGTAATAATCACAAAATGTTTCAAACAAGGCGTGAAAACGTTCTCGCAATAATTCGGACCCCCAGCGAAGCTGTCATGTCCGGTAGAGTTCGCCGCTACATGTCATAACTAACCGAACTGGAAAATAAGATAGACAACAAATTTGAACTTATTCGCATTCATCTTATAATAAGGATCTCGGCATAAGTAGTTATCTATTGGACTTAATGCGTCCAGACCGTCATTTGAAAACAATTCATCCGCAATAATGACGACCTGCCAATTGACAGGAAGTAGGTTAAATACGATCATCCGGACAACTATCATCAGTTAAGAATGGCCAGTTCATTAGGCCTCAGATGGACATTGATTACTGTAATTCTATAACAGCGATTATGGGATATAAGCATTTGCTTTTGTTGGGGTAATTCGGTGTGATGTAATGGGGAGGGTTTAGAATAGGGTTTGGGTCCACTAAGTAGTCATTAGGAACAGGGTATTCTATAGACGAAGGGTTCAAAATTCCTCATTGAGCTGCCTTCATTGAAGAGACAATTCCACCCCGCGGCGCTAGGGGGAAGGCTATTTGGAGAACGTCACTAGCACATCAAGTTGACATGGTGGTGGCGTGGGAGAGGAAAGACGCTCGAATTACGTGTTTGCCCATCGTAAGACATGTTATTCAGACAAGACAGACAGCGAGGGGAGGGTAACTGACGCTAATTGGCGAACTTGGCCGACGATAGGCCACGAGTCACGAGGAATCCCGACACTGGCGGAGCGAGCGCCGGGCACAACAAATCACTCCTCCTTTACCATAATAATAATATTTTGTCGGTGGCTTGTCTGCTTCGTCGTGTTCAACCTGCAAGACGCGCTCGGCGGCGCTGATGTCGTGCGGTCACTGTTTACACGTTTGAAGTGGGGAATGATAAACAAACGAATCACGGGATCTTGAAGGGTCACAGGAGATGCAACTGCCACGCCTCGAGATGCTGCAGACATGATCGTCGACTGTCGACATCAGCTGGGGAAGGGGGGAATGAACATGAACAACTAACTAATATTGTAGATGAGGGGGAAACAACCCACAATGCTATCTACTGCCACCAATACGCCTACAGCAACTACTACAACTGCTGCTACTTCTACTACTACTACTACTGCTTCTACAACTACTACTACTACTACTATTACTACTACTACTACTACTTCTACCACTACCACTACCACTACCACCACCACTACCACTACTGCTACTACTACTACTGCTGATACTACTTCTACTACTACTACTACTACTACTACTGCTACTACTACTACTACTACTACTACTGCTGCTACTACTACTATTGTCACTACAAGTACTACTACTTCCACAACTAACTATCTATCTATCTATCTGTCTATCTATCTATCTATCTATCTATCTATCTATCTATCTATCTATCTATCTATCTATCTATCTATCTATATATATATATATTCCTAAGATATTGTTATTATACACCTATCTATTATTATTCTTTTCACAAAGTTTATCACTGAAGCCAAATACCTGTCACAACGGTCTAGAACAATGAACTTCCATGCACATCAATATAATCTTTTTGTTTAATCACCCAAGTCGAAACCCCTTAACCCAGTTATCGACACGTGTGGAATTAATGCACGTATCGCAGAGGATGGTATTATCCAGTTTTTCTTTGAAAAACTACTGCCCACATAATATAGAAGTTTATCCGACTATCGACTACAGTTGCCTGCGTATAGCCTGGAGTGGGTCTATGAATGACAATCACTGGCCGTGAAATCTATGCAGTCTCTAAGTTCCGTGCTTGCTGTATACTTACAGTGGAGCGTGTCACTCCAAGGATGTGTACGGCTAGATGTATGTGTAGTTTCACAGCCTCTACTCGCGTCATTTTCAACACTTAATTTACACAGCTAAGTACGGGAAAGATGAAGTGCAAGCACTCAACAGCGCTAAGTGTGAACACTGTAAAACAAAACATCAACTGGTAGCTTTAAGTGTCCTTTAAAACAAATGGAAACTGTTCTTTTTTTTGTTCTTTTTATTATTTAGTTAACTTTGGTATTTATTATGTTATTTTTATAAATATGAAAAAGTGGTGTTTTAAATAAAAGAAATATGTTTTATAAAATAAACTTTAAAAAATATGTCAAGTTAGTTGTTATATATTTTAACCTATAAAAGGAACACGTTTTATCATATGGTTATAAAATGTATGTAAAAACTTTAAAAAAAATCTTTTGATAATAAAAGGTATATGTTGTGTTTGTCTAGAATAAAATACATCTTCTTTGTTTTCTGTGATATTCACACGACACACATACTTTATTTGTTTTATCATATTTGGCGTATTATGTAGACGACGACTAAAATTAGATAACTTGACATGGGGCGTGTTTTAAGCTGCAGTACAACCATCAACGATTTACAGGTAGTGCATATATTGTTTTATGGACGTTTGTGGGGGACAATAGATTGCGCACTCCATGATGGTAAAACTGAGACTTAGAAAGGCGATCTTCACTAATGATTATTTGGTAAGAATAGGCTGCACTTTTACACGGGACATTAGTTAGTGCTTTGTTGGACGATACATAAATAGTTAGCAATTTGAGAACAATAGCTAGCGTCATTTCTACAGCGAAATCTTTGGCATCGTGGACTTAGTTAATTACTATGAAATTAGCACAGGTGATGTTAAACACAGCCTTGTTTGTCCGTGTTTCTTAAGCCCTTTCAATATCACTTCTTAATGTTCTAAAACAGAATCATCATGCCCAAATCATTTTCCATTCTTTTTACATCTTTCACGAAGTTGTAAAACTGATAGCCAAGTTCCATGCATTGGGCCGTGTCACAATCAGTTGGATTCAAATTCCGTATTTTCTACTTGAGTGAACAATATTCAAGAAATTTGGCATGCAGTTTGAACTTGATTGAATTTATTATCAACTAAGCGCTATGCCTTTATGACTGAAGAAGAACGGTGTTAAGTCAGGCATTCCTCTCCTGTTTCGTTTTAGTTTTTACCGTGGCACACTTTTTACACAAACTCGCCTGAGTTGATATAATTTCCAAATTGTATTGATAAAACGAACCATAAAACGACATGACCCCAGTATCGGCGTTTTACGGCTTCCATTTATTTTTCTATACCTAATACCTGGACGATAAGCAAATGCATACGGAATTGAAAATATCACTCAAGGAACGTGCTTAAGGAGATAGGTGTGCATTTAAAGAGGTGGATAAAGAATTGGAGTGCAAACTTAATAGTACTGCAAATATATAAGGAGATATATCAAGTCAGGGTGTGCTTGATGTGCACTGGATTTGAACTTTTTATGAATTTACAAAACTGGCAGTAAATTAAAAACGGGATTTGATTTTCAAACAATTCATTATTATTTGAAAATATAACTATAAATCGACACTTATATTTAAAAGTGTAACACTTCTCTGGTAGAAATGCTAAAACAAATCGTATTATGACAAGTTCAGAATAACTCAACATTCCATTGAGTTAAATGAATTGAATACAATGTCATCGACAGTGTACGCACTATAAGCAAGCCATAGTTGCATCATGATAGCATCGTGTGAAATATGTAACAGTCAAGGCTTAAAAAGCGTTTCACACAATCCATTCCGCCCGAGTAAATATCCTTCCACACTTACTGAAGCCTGTAAAACACATCGGTTCCAAATCCTTGATCGTCTGCTATGTTTATTGAAATCGCCTTTTAGCAGACGACACTTCTATCGTCTGCTCATGAAGATATTTCCCGCCACTGTAGCTTCCGCGATCACTTCTTCACTGGATATGATTTTATTTAGTTAATATGAAGAGTAATTGCATTGGGGTCAGACGTGGAGAGATGTGTAATACTTTCACCGGTGTATTGATCAGAGACTGAAGCTAGGCAAAATGTTGCAGCAGCCATGTTTGCGGGGATCCCCTTCAAGCGTGACTGAAGATTCAGGTGCATGGGTCCTGTATCAAGACAATCTGTAGTCCTTTGTGTTTTACAACTCCTCCCAAATCCCTAACCTAGAAAGCAATTATTAGAATATCACACACGTGGGTGTTTGAACAAATATTGGGTATAAGTTATTATACATACTGTGGTCGTTGACAAAGGATCAAACGTATTGTGTTATTTCAAACAGATATATCATACCGTATTTTTCATAATTAGATTTTATCATCCGATATATTCACATGTCATTTACAACCCCTCCCTCTGACAACTCCCATTCCACCATAAAAGACTAAGAGCAGTGTGACGTGTATATCCGTTCAAAATTCGTTTTTATTGACAGCGGTTAGTTAGGACTCAGTTCATTTGTGTCAGTACGAATCCACCGGAGAGATTGATGTCCTTTTTGGAGAAATACCATTTATGTTAACTATGCCGACATATCTGCATGTTCAACCTATCCTGACGAATATTATAATACTATTTCCGTTCCGTTTCAATATTACGACATGCATTGTCCTGTAGAAGCTATTCCGGCGTATGCATTATAAAACATAGTAATAATAATAACATGTGATACCTTTTTCAGTACCAATGATATTCGATACTCAACAAAATATTATTAATTGAAATCCACTCTAACTAAGCGAACACATGCCTCATTTGTAATACACAAAATTATGACAATGACATTGTTTTCCAACTATCGTTTCCGTTTGACAAGAAGTATGCAAAAAACAGCGACGTCTTGCTAATCAAAAAGGGATATATCACAGCTAATATACGCTTATGGGAAACGGGATAGAAACTGTTTCAAACATAACTAGTTTAACAAACCTTGCACACATTTGGAAAATGTATTATTGTAAGCCAATGTATGGTTGTGTTTCAATCACCGACTATACCCAGTCACCACAATTCCAACAGGGACCGTAATCATTTTGAATGTCCAACGCTAGAACAAATTTCGACAGCAAGTCTCCATCAACGTGCGTGTAGTAACTTGACCGTTAATGGCTGACCAATGGCGAGTCTACTGTTGTTTATATATATATTTTGATCATGAACCTACATTGTTTCAAAAAGAGCAACATTTCATTCATAAATACGCGCCTAAGTTAAATGTAAAGGCGTAAGTTTATTTGTCCATTGTCACCTTGGTATTGTGACGTCATAGTTTCCTAAATGTTATGACGTCACGTAACTATATGTTACTACTTCATGTCCGTTATTCAGTTATGGCCTGATGAGTTGAAAGCGCTAGCCTATTAAAACTGTGATCAATCTTACTCCACTTATTTAATTATATATATATATATATATATACTCACTCACTCACTCACACACACACACACACACACACACACATATATATATATATATATATATATATATATATATATATATATATATATATGTGTGTGTGTGTGTATATATATATACATATATAATTATCGTTTTATAATGAGTGATATTATTATTATTATTATTGTCCTCCCTATCTAGAACCACCACGGAGAGACGAACATCATCAGGCCAAGAGTATTATTATTATTATTATTTATGTTGTTGTTATATATCTATCTGGTCTTTCATACGCTCTACCTTGTGCTTCAAGAAATATAGAAAAGTACATTTTATTGTACCATTGTATGTATAAAAAGGTTACATAAAAATCCATACGCTGATGTATATCTTATGTAGAAGTCAATGTTGGTCTTTGTATGGTGGAAATACTCCTACTTGTGTTAAGTGTGGAATATACGTCAAGGCAGTTAACAAGGGCCGCCACCATACGTCAAATGCTTTAAGTGTTTTGAAAACCAATATTTACTGGACGGTTACATAATAGTCATGGATATAAGTCAATGAATATGTCATGATATCAAACTGTGTCACGCCATCAGGTGTGACGATCACTCGACAGCCTGTGAATCTATGAACTAAAATAATACAAGAATAGGTATATAACATTATTAAATAATAAATCCCCCTAAACCAGTAAAGTCAATATGTTCGTTTTACACATTTATATATTTCATATTAGATTAATTGCGCAAGCAGTCTGTAAAAAAATGGCGAATATCATTATGATGCCAAATGTTCACTGTATGAAATATTCCAGCTTAACGTGTTCAACTATTATAATTGCTTTTGAGAAAACAAAGATTGTCGAGCCCATATGTCCAGTGTCGGCGAAATGAAACTATCCCTTCAAAGCCCAGCGACAATATATTGCCATAAAGGTGAAAATACCTTCCCCATGAGCACAGCAGGTAGCGACCTAATGTCATTGACTAAGATCATTAATGTCATCTGAAAATTTTATTTACGAATCAAACGTGTCATTAAGAATTCTATCGCCGCAATGTCTTCTGAAAGGTTCGCTTCTTACTGTAGCGTTCAACGATTAAACTAAGCCAGGCGGTTTATGATATTTAGAGGGAGTGAATATCATTGGTTGGGAATTCCTCAAAGGAATAGATTCTCCCGGCAGATTAATACTGTCAAATGATATTATATTTACAAAAGACTTCTTTGATTAAATCATATTCCTTTTAATCATTAACAAGAAAACATTGGAGATGTTTTGAACTGTAGTTGTATAATCTCGTGTATAAAATACAATTTAATTCATATGTCTCAATAACAAATAATATTTTGGTTTCACGTTTAAGTGACATGAGCTATGTTGGATACTACATGTATGTATTAATCATATCAAACTGCCAGCAAAAGTATACACTTGAAAATTGGATTTGACCAAACAATGACAAAAGTTATATAAATGTTTAAACGCTGAAAACAGTCGGCGAAACACTGCAAACCTAGGGTCCCAAACACACCCATGATACCTATATCAAATACATCACCATCGAATAACCATGTCTTGTTTGTTTCCCTTTTAGCCACGAGTAAACATGGTGTATACTTTCGTTTGACCGTCAGTAATCACTACATTGCTTGTAGGAAAGGGAATAGTGGGAAGGGGAACAGAAAATAGAGACACATAATTTCGTAAGATTAAAGACATATCTACTACAGGTATATTATATATTACAGCTTTATATGCATCTAACGCAATTATTAATCATAACGATAATGTACATTGTCTACATAATCCATTACAGCTTAACATACACTTGAACTTTTTTAATCATATGCACGTGTTCTAATGAAGTGTTTTTTAAAGAATTGCATCTGAGGTAAATTATCCCTTATATAGTCAACCTTTAGCCTGGTACAGTCGTACATGTCAACAACGCCTTTCATGTGTGGTATTTACGACACATATGGTGACATTCAGAATTTGCTGATTAAACGAACTGTGGAAGTCATAAGCATTAATTACAAATGATTTTATGTAGAAATATGGTTAATTATAGAAACTAGAATATGCATAAGTAGAGTGGGTGGTTTCCTAGCCAGGGTGAATTATTGATTGATTATTAGTATGAATATGATTTACCTTCATAACATACTCATAACGATATTTTACGATCCAAAGTCATTCTGAACATGTGCTACAAATGTATGTCCTGTTACAGAAGAGATGTCTTGTGAATATGGATAGGCGTTTGTCGAGTTACAATTAGAGTTCGACCTACACGCTGGTTTTATACAACGAAAGGTTGACCTATGTCAAAAATTTCGTATTTAAAAAAATATATTAATGTTTATATCAAAGTCAAATATCTTCATTATATTCATCGTTGTATGGTTCAATCACGAATGTATCTGGTCACTGACACATATCGATATATCGTGTTTCTTAAAATACTTATTTCAGAATTATTTCAATTCTTGACACGGTACGGGTACTAAAACAACATGGCATCTGTTGTTATCAACATCAACTTCTCGTGATCAAAAACACGACAATGACCTGTTCGAGACTTGTGTTTCAAATCAATATTGCTGTTGTTTCAGTTTGAAAGGCTTCGTGACGTGTGCTATTAATCCACTGTTAATTTCACATTTGAACATTGGATACATAATTAGCAATTGATTAAGTACAGCCGTTAATATGAGTAATCGTAATTATTACATTACATATTATAAATGCTCTTAAACGCTACATTTATTACTTACATATGATTTATATGGACACAATTACTTGATCAAATGATCCATGAAATAACGTAATACTTATGGTTTAAATTCATAACACACTAATTCCGTGTTTACATGCCGCCATTGCTATTTTCAAAGTATCTATATTACATAATGTATTTACATAATATAGCATCCAGTGCCCCACATAATAATGTATATGATTAACAATGGCCAGCTGTTGCTTATATCAAGACAACTTTTTAAAATGACGGCATATTCAAACGCTCATGAACTAGACAGGTGAGACTATCATACTAGATAAGCTTGTTGAAAATGTGCTTAAAATGAAATAGTTAGCATCGTTCTCATTCCATTTTATGTCACGTGCAATACTTGAGTTTGAATATTTCATTCCACACGCAAAATGTCATCATGCGATTTTATGATCAAAATAGAATCCTTGTCGTAACTGTAGATTTAAATATGCATAAGATCTTCAGAAAGCAAACATTTATTACAAAAAGAGAAATCATGACACGACGGTAAACGTCATATATCAGTAAATAAGTTTGTTCAAGTGTATGGTTTATCTTAAAAACAAAGTTTTGGCCCAATTATTTTATTTTTGTCTTAACTTATGAGATCGTACTTTCGTTTAAAGAACTTGCATTTTTTATCTATTACTATAAAGGTTAAGAGAAGTTATAACTCAAAGGAAAACGAAAAACCCATTACCCATGTAAACAGCTGCTGGCTTAACCCATCACGACATGTACCTTTCTAAGTAATCGTCACTAAATTAATAATTGAATCAACGTTTGCTTGATTTGAGATTGTTCTTGATCCAAAGAGATTTGATCCAAATGCATGTAACAATACAACCAACAATTTGTAACAATTTGAAACTATATAGATATACCCATACTAATTTAATAGTCTCTTGTGTATGCATTAATACAAGTCTTTTATATCAAGTGTGCAAAAATGCAAAACCACGTGTGCATTTCATCAGTTCCCAACATAGTCTTGAAAAAACATCAGTCATTTTTCTTTTAAGTATCTGGAAAATGACTTTCTCCATCCCTCTAGATATAGTCTGTTTGCAAGAATGATTTAACACGCGGGTTCAAAGGAGGGGAGCCTTGCTTCTTATGGCAATCCACAGACGTTGGGGAAATGTCTATATGACTTGCAGACTGTTTTAACTTCGAAATGCACCTCGTATGTTTCAAGTTAAGCTACTATTATGGCTATATGATTGTGATTTAAATGCTTTCATGCCATCCTAGGCCTAGGGGTTCCACTAAATTGCTAATCCAGAAAAGCATTATCCGCATTGGAACAATCTGTCGAGAACGATACCCATTCATAAATTGATTTAGGTGTTTTTCTTTAATATATATTGATTAAGAATACATCTTCGTTCTTCCATACAATGCTTCAATAATTTCGGAATACGTTTTCCAAAAGTATTGATGACTCAAAGATTAATTTAGATGGATTTCTTTTCGCCAGTTTGTCCTTGAATGTGATTGCTGATGCGTTCTATGAAATACACTTTGTATTTCAACTTGAAGGTAGTCAAATGAAACGGACGAGAATGCTGAAATGTTTTCAAAATTTGTATTTACAAATGGTTAACATAGACGTATGAAATCTACAATCGTGACTATTCTAGCATACATACAGTCGGACATACATACAATCACTCAATAGAGTCGGGACTTTAAGTTTACCCATTGTATAATAAATAAAACGCCAGGCCTGGCTAAGAAGCCAAAGTCCGACCAGGAATTCCTGGCACAAGAGGCCGAGCAGCACCACAGTCTCACTGTCAGGCCTGACCATGCCAGATCAGGTCTCAACAGGCCCGCGTAGGGTCGAGAAGGACCTCAATTGCTACTATGGTACTTCACCCGACAACCATGCCATAAAATATTGGTAGAACGGTCTCACTTGCAAGCCATGGTGACGTCACGTTACAAAATGAACCCATCATTAGACAACAATGGTTAATTTGGGCTAACCATCCATTCAATTATGTTATGATGGTTGAATCTGGGAGGTTTCAATCAAGTGAATGATCGAGTCTATTTAAAACGGAATGAAAAGTCAGAGCACGTGCTAATGGCTTAAGCAGACGACACTTCGCGGTTGTGGCGCCACCTGCCAATGTGACGTCACTTCCGCTTAAGAGATTCCGTAATGCTGTTCACTACTTGTACCTCGATAATCAACATCTCCAATATAACAACAGTTAAATTAATAAAATTTATAAAGGCAATAACAATATTGTGAGATTCAAATTGTTTGGGCTTCCGCGCAAACGACAAGAATTATTGCATTTGGCTAATTGTTTTGGACCTAGATCTGGCTACCATACGATACTTGTGTAGTGAAATAAAATGGACGGAAAACTAGAGAACAAATGCTGTGTGTCGACTACGGGAAACCATAGCAACGGTCTCAGTATACATTGGTATATATTTTTGGTAAGAAGTTAAATAAAGGAACTGTACCTTCGACGCATGACTCCCCGTGAGAGGTTAAGGTCAAATGTCAAAGTTCGTTCCTAGTCACTATGAATTGCCTCAGTGAGCACCACAAAAAGTCCTTATAAAGAAATAAGTGGCAAGCTAGAGGTTATACTGTTCTGTATCACTAGTCTTTGCACAGCTGTTTCTCGATTCGTGTCCTTCTCGTATTTTCTCGTCATTTCTCGTCATCGCTTTGAACCCGCTGTAATACTGTTCCTAGTGATATAAACAAGCATATTCTTTGGGAGTTCCGTTTTTGTCAGGTAAAAATACCCCGAGAGTTTCTCTGGCTTCGCCTAACCTTCACGCATGCAACCTTCGTCTCCACCGGAAGTGAAAGTCATGAGATGCTGCAGTATCTCTCGGAGCAGACGCACCGGAAACCATCAACTGCGCATGCACCATATTGCAGTTTGGAACTGAGGAAGTGAGTTTCACGACATTAGTCTCTATGGCGTCACGTGTATTGCACGACCGGAGGGGGGTGAAGCGATGTGATGTGGGCTAAAGAGTTGATAGGGGAATGATCACTTGGGGGTGTTGGCATACCAGCAGCACTCTGACACACATACCACTCGCTGAGATTTGTAGGGTGGGGGTGCACGAGCCCTGGGGCGCCGAGGGACAAGATGGGACTACTTTGGGACAACGATGACGAATTGAGAGAGTTTGATGACGTCACTGGAGCGCTGGAGCTGCTTGTGGTGGGGCTGGTGGCCGGAGTGGAGTCACTGCTGGGGCTATCAGGGTCATCTGAGTCAAATGGAAGGGGAGAGGTCTTTCCGTGGACTTTCATATGTTTCCTCAGAGAACTCGGATGGGTGTAGCTCTTATCGCATCCCTTGACCTTGCAGTTGTAGGGCTTGTCGCTGGTGTGGACGTGAGAATGTTTCTTTCTGTCGGAGGAGTTGGCGAAGCGCCGGTCGCAACCTTCGTACTCACACTTAAACGGCTTCTCTCCTGAAAAGACGGAAAGAACGAGACGTAAATACAACAGCTCGCATAGAGGGGAACAATATGGACAAAAGTGGTTTTCATTCTCAAGTAAAAAGCGTTGGTAAATCGCTCTCACAAAACATAGAATTGCTTTAAATGAGGACAGACGGAATTGACAAACGCTTACAAATTGACAAAACGGTTACGTTTGCTCGCCGTACATTGCAGGTCAATAATTTTGCGTGTTCAAATAACGATGCTTTACAGGCATGAATTTGTCCTGACCCAAGCGATATTCAGGACCAAGACGCTCTTCTCAGCGTACAGGATTATGAAGTCTGAGGAGTGTCATTGAACGCACCCATTATCGTTAAACCTTCCTATTTGTGCGTTCAATCTAAGGGGAGCTTATAAAAACAACGTCAGGAGAACGTCAACAAATACCATGTAAATCTACAATTATTGATATTACGATTTGAAATAATATTTGCGGTGAAAATGTAATATGTAACGTTAGAAATTCACAACAAATGATAAAATAACACTCGTTTTCTTAAGTGTTATTCAAACTTGGCTTGAATGCGAGATATTTGTTCGTGTAATGTCGGATACAAGTGTTTCGGAAAATCGACTGATTTAATCATTCATATCAACTCTTAACGAAGAACAAGCGATTCAAAACCTTAATCGTCATCGGGGACAGCAGAAATCACACGTGTTAAATATTAAACACGCTGAAACATGACAGGCAGTCTACGGTTGATATTTTACATTTTCCAGTGTTCTCGAATGAGTGTACAGCAGTTTGTCCACTTGGCAAACTAGATATCACTTTAGCGGGAATTTACTCGCAAGTAATCCCAGGAGAAGTATAAAACGTGCACTGGTATTAGAAGCGAATTCGGAGTGTTTAATGTTCTACTTGCATAACGAGTTGGCAAGAGAAAAGCCTGCATTTCATCAGAAAACCGGTGCTGAATTTCACTAAACCCAGATGGCTTTGCGCCCGCGACACATATGGGCTTGGAGTGACGATTTAGTGAATTTTTGGAAGATTAAACCAGCTTTTTAAAAGGATTTCGGAGAAAGGGGAACTGACTTTTTATCAGCTTTGGTTTACAGTTTCACAGAAGTATACGTGTATCGTTATATCGTTGAACACAGCAGCATTTTATGAAAAATGAAAACTGACATTTTCATAAAGATTTATGCCCCGTTACACAAATATCTGTTTTAGAAGATTTAGTTGGTTTTTGTCAGTGATTCCCAAAAGATATCGAAGAGGTAATATGCTTAGGTTCCTTGGAGAGGTTCGCGGTTTTAAAATGAAATTAGTAAGCATATCAGATTTAATTCTTTTAAAAGACTGGTCGCATTACCAAGATAACACTAACCGATCGGGTCTGAAATCTGATACCGACTATAACTCAATAATTCCCAAAACACTCCATTATTCACCAAAGAATCCCAACTTCCAAAAAATGAAACTACATTTTGGAGACCTAATAATATCTGTTAACCTTGTTTTATAATTATCAAATATCATTCTAAACTTTTAAGCATGGGGCTAAAACAAACTTATTTCCCTTTCAAATATC
This sequence comes from Haliotis rufescens, assembly GCF_023055435.1. Lineage (NCBI taxonomy): Eukaryota > Metazoa > Mollusca > Gastropoda > Lepetellida > Haliotidae > Haliotis > Haliotis rufescens. Next base: position 47,192 of record NW_025964389.1, read on the forward strand.
AGAAAAATACAGTAATATTGATACTGTGACATTTGACTCTACTCGCCGATTTCCCCACATCCAGTCCTCTTATTTAATTGGGATAAATCGTCTGCATCAATTCGAGCACGAGGAATTGGTGATTTAATGAAAATATTTACCAAGACCTAACTATCTCTCTACGCGAGGAAGAATTGCTTTGTACGTTTCCAATTGCGCGGCCGCATAATGCTAACGAAAATTAAGTTTGCAAGCGATGATAGTCAATTTAGGCCGGTCACAGGCACCGTAATCCAGTCAAGCTTAATAACGGAACAGGGTGAATGGGATAAACCTGTATTGCTTGATATAAACACCCTTATCAAGGATCAGCTGATCTTACCGTCTGACAGATGGGACTTATATTAATACCGTGTTATGATTTGTTTATATTACCAGAACGTATTGATGCTTTGGGATAAAGTTTGGGAGTTACTTTATGCTTCGTGCAAATATTTATGTTAGCAGTAAGCTGATGTGTCGATTTAATAATGAACTGGATATTTAGTTACGTAATTAAGAGGTTGAACCCATTGCTTAATCCGCTATACTAACATGGCAGGTGAATACGGGAATTAAGCTTTTTTTCAATTTGTACCTGCATTTCTACTTAGAATGCCGAACTGCCATTACGAAGTTCATTAAGTTTAGTTAATAATAATATTTATTAAATCACAGAACCTACACAGAAATTAAATATTTGATGAAACTAATGTTCCAATTCTTTGAGAATGTAAAATTTATTGAAGTATTTAAAAAAGAAATGTATAAATGTGGTGATACTCTGTTAATGATTCTTAACACAGAATTAAATTCGGAAATAAACTCTGATTAAAATGATTGAAAATGAGTTATATGTGAATATCACCAGGTGATTCTCGATATTTGATTGACAGCTGTGGGTTTGAGATTGGACTGATCAGCTGGTATGAAATTGACAAGTGTCTATGAACTTTGAACAGGCGTGCGTGTCATATTAGTGACGGGCGATTGATAGGTAGGGCGTAGATACAAGCTCTAGATAACCTATCGTCACTACATATCCAGGTAATGACTGGCTAATCGTACACGTCACAATCACACCGCATGAATTTCAGAAATGTATATATTGCGTCACTGGCTTTTTAAACGAATACTTCCTCAAACTTCTTGATAGGGCCCGAACAATAATCAAGATTGTTGTTTACGTCATTATCAATTTGATTAGAAAAGTCATATTATGTGATTATATAATATAATACGTGAAAATTATGATGAGTTTTATTTTGCCATTTTCTCAAATACATAGTTATGTATACATAATTTAATTTATTTTTAAATCGGATACAAATATATTTTTTTAAACATCTATAATAATTGCAATTATGAAATATTTCAATGCTCAGACCTAAATGGAGCGCAGGACAATCAGTGTCAATACAATAGCGTGGGAAATTACGTTTTCGTCAGATGGCAATATTTTGATCAACGCCAAGGAATCGATTGTAGTTTGTAGCCAGCTATTATAATTCCCCAGTCATGTGCAGAGAAGAGCGATGCCGTTGTCACTGCGTCTGGTGCAGCCATTGTGTTCCATACCAGCCAGTTATGAATATATCTCACGGTAGATATACCCTAATAACTAGTTACGTAGATTCTGTAAGAAAGGCGTCTGTATGTTGTCGTACGTGGCCCCGTCACTAGCACGTTAACCGGAGAAATAAGTTGTTTGTGCGAAATAGATTAGCGGGTATTTGCCATGTAATGTTGTTAATTTCACCGTCGTTGTAATATACAACGTACACAGATCACACATCAAAGACCCCATGTAACAAAACCGGTTATGGAGTGTCTGTCGCTATAATTATTTCGGATTGGAATAGATACGTGTTTTAATAAAGAATACAACTGCATTATTAAGCAGGGTAGTTTGTATTGTAATCCGATATGAAATCAAAATATGCTTTTGAATAGCGAGAGAAGAACCGTTTTGAAATGTATCCTTGTCAATTTCATGCTGACCGTATTCAATTTCCTGGAAGATTCCAACTCAGACTATTCACAATAAGTATAGCTGAATAACAATATAAGCATTGTGAACATATCACGGCATGCAAACTTAGCCATATTGATGAATAAATGTAACTTTATAAATATTTTCTTCCAGCGATGAACAAGTATTGCCATGTCATATTTACCAAGTATTGTTTATGTTGACTTTCTATCCAAACGTAAGGCTAAGAGGAAGCATTTGAATTTTGTTATCAAACAAGCATTGGTGGCGCCAAAAGTTTAGTTTATTTTTAATTTTTCAAATCACTTTTGTTGTAAATCTAAAAACATTAAACCCTTACGGGACAGAGGACCAACGTTATGTAGTAGTAATTGACACGATTATTTTGCGTGAAAATGCCAAGAGACTCATTAGATTGTTTAAGGTAAGTACTTATATATCGGCCATACTTCTGTAATGTTCAAATATGAAAATAATTGTTGAGAAAAACGAGCTTGATTAGGCCAGTGTACATTCAGCTTAGTCGTCTCTACATTTCATTCAATTACACACGACTCGCAGAACGGTTAATCAAAATATTTTCAAACTCATGACGGACTAATGGCGAAAATTGCCTAATTGATCATTTGGAATTTAGGAAATTGATCATAATTGTATGATTGGTCTTCTGGCTAACAAATACACCAACCATTACGTTGATAAATCGCGTCAGGAGCATCATAAAACGATTCTTAAATTTCAGTTTAAAAAAAATCTTTTGTTACAATTATACATTTTTTGTGTGCCTCGTGTTCGAGAGTATATTCAACTCCAAATTGTCGCTATGACAACGGGGGAAATATTCAAGGTTTAAATGTCATTGCCGTTAATTAACATGTAACCTACTTTGTCACATAATAACCCTTATTGTGCGGTAGTAAAGTGTGATAGTGCTAGACACATGTGTTTCACAGAACCAGTCCCATGTAACAATTAATCCCGCAGACTTTGTCCGAGGTTTGCTAGTAATGCATTACCAACCACAATGAACACGTTACTATTTACCAAAATGTTTGAGGAAGTCGAGTAATGTTAAAAAATGATACTGTTATAATAAGAACGAATTCGCTGTGTTGATGAATATAGATCACAAACATATGTTTACAAGATTGTTTTCGTAATGCATGTTCCACACCTTTAGTGGTTGGCACAGTAATTAATTTACAGCTACTACTAATCACCGTAAGCGTAATTAACAACAGATTTAGCAAGCGCCGGAAAAACGTGTTAATTCGAAGCAGCTTTCTATAATTATTATATTGCATTTAGGTCGTTTAATCTTGCAAGTGTATGTTGTTTATTGCTAGCTTCTTATCAGGAAACTTATGTAACTATCTTCATATTAATCATTGTCACAACAAGATCCACTCAATATTCATAGGTTTAAATTATTCAGTGAAAATTAAAAAAATATGTTATGAATTAAGATAATTGCTGATTTTTCAATAAGTATTAATGATACTGTTCTTTTGTGGGTTATGACTTAACTGCCACCTTCCTTGTAGTGTTAGTATGGGAGTCGAGTTATTTCGTTAAATTTACTTAAAACAGATGAAATATTTGATGAAATAACAACAGCTAAAGGTTACACACATGAGTGTTATTTTGACGTATGAAAAAAATATCCAGTGACGTGAAGCTTCTCAAATCCGTCCTACTTCGCGCAGTCATCATTCGGCGTTTTTCAGTGAACAGATTTAAGCACACGTTTAAATGATTAACACAACTGCAGCGGATTTTCGCTTCAAAACCCCGAGCGCTTTCCCTGGTACCAGATTTGCCTTTAAAGAATGGTCAAAACATCTTCGTCCAACCTACAGTTGATAAAACGCTTAAGAAAACGCGAATAATGATTTTGCAAGACGCACCCCCTTGGGAGTGCGGTGTCCGTGTGGGGTCCATTTCACCCCTGCCCTGGTGAAGTGTTCGACAGGGTTCCCTAGCCCCCTGGGTCCAATAAACTCGCAATGTCTTATTGTTTTAAACGCCTCATCTACACTAAACTGAAGCACAGGAGCAGAGGCCTTACATTTGATATAGTTTAGTCGTAACTCTCAACATGTGTGTTTTAATTCTGGTTTCAAGTTACATTATTTACAAGTTTTTCTCAAAGAAAATTCTCCACGTATTTATTTAGATTGTGACGTGTAAATTCGAAATTGTCAATACAGCGTGTTTGAGATATTTCGTAAGAAATAAACAATTAGGGTTAAATAATAAACACATTTTAAAGTATATTTCAAGGGATTGTATATGGTTGGTGAAAAAGGAGAGATCACACGAAATTAATTTCCTAATATTATAAGGAAGAGGCTTTATTTCCGTGAAAATAATGCACGTAGTAACATAGGACTCGCAGTTCAGTCCAACCGACGACCGTACTTCGATACCTTTCTAAATTCTCTCTCATCCTAATGCGATTAAGCGAGTGTTCCGTGTTAAAAGAGGGTATAGAGATTACGATGCCGCGCTCTGAATCTGTTTAAGTACGGTGAAAGCATGTTTTTCCATGTTGTCAAACTCTCTGAGTTATTTTTCGGGTCAAGTCCATGTGTCGTGCACGTTTATCGGTCCACGAGCTTTGATCGGTTTTCAGGACTTGCAATCGCCGACCCTGGGCCCAAACACACACTGATTTTAGCTCATCGGTTCCAAGTGAAAGAACTAATTTCTTTCCACTTGTGAGCATTAGCTTCTGGTTTTGAAATAAACGACGGATAGGCTCATCATGGATGACTTTATAGCTTAGTCAACTTTCCCAAACCCCGAGGAAATTAAAAACAGACCTGTCAAGGTACTTATTTCCCGTAGTAGAACCATGTGTATGTATCGCGCACCCCACGTGTACGCGTGATCGATTTCGTAGCAATTGACATCAACACATGTAGATTGCAGACAGATACTGAAACCTGCATTACTCATGTTAGATATTAGTGTAAGTTTATACTTATAATATCACACGTATAAAATGTTCTTACAATCATACATTGTTTATATCGCAGCAAAGTGTCAAGTTTTTTTAAATTTTATTATTGACTGTTATATCGAAATAACCTTAGCTATAATAAATATTACACATGTTACTAAATTGAGTACTGGAATAAATACGTATTTGAAGTGTTAAATTTACAAAATGTAATATGTGTATCAAAGAACTTAAATATTAATGACAAGGTCTGAAAATTGCTAAACTGGTTAAGATATATTAATAAAATAAACCAAACCTATGCTTTTGATTTAAGCTCCTCTTATAAACACATTTCTCCATATTTCCCTTTACGCCGAATCTATAATCCTGTTTTAAATTAAAACCTGATTTGGAGGAGGGTTGTTTATACTATTCTATAATCAAATTACAAGCAATATCCTCAGCGTTGCTGCTAGACGGATGGATTTCATCTATTATAACTTCAAAAGGACAGGATAAAATATTAACGAAAACCACGTTTAGGTGACTTGCCTTAGATAATAATATGCACAGAAAGATGTACTTCGGCAGTCAATCAACTTAAATTATTCAATAGTATCCGTCTTATTCTTTAAACAAAATTAACAGAGCGTTTCGAGGGCCATAACATCCTTTACAATGTTTAACATCAATATGAAACAAATTTGATACTTACATGTTAAAATAAAATAAATTTAAAGAATTTAAATAGTCTTAAGTATTGATTGTAAAGAAAATATTAGGTGAAATAAAATACTTTGTTTATGTTTTAGAAATTAGCAGAGATGTTAACGGCGGATAGAGGAGAAAGCATCTGCATGTAAACAATTTGTAGGGATTTTCTTAAACAAATATTTACAATAATGATATGGCAGTTAGCATGGTCGAACGTAGGGAAGCTAGTCAACTACTTAATGATCGTGGTGAACGCAATCAAATGTCATCACTTCGATAAGAAGGGCTTATCACGTTTCTAAACAATCATGTTTGTATAACAATTACTCTTGCCATGCGACGGTTAGCTTAAACGTGAAATTAGCTGTTGTCATAACACTGAGAGTACGAAAGGTGAAAAATAAATCCGCGGTGTTTTGGTTGCAATATACAGTCCGAATGAAAGATTAGCGGCTTTTTAAAGACTCCTGTCTAACGATAAACACAGCAGTATTTAGCTACGGCTTTTTACACAAAACATATGGCGTAAAAGTGATCTTTACATTTCACATCCGTTAGGAATGTCCATTTCACTGAAAATGACAAGCCGAAAAAAATGTCGATTTCGTCTAATTGTGATAATGTTAGGATCTTATACGCAGAACTAGGATGTCAATTTCCCGTGTCACGGTGATCCGTGTCGCTGTGATAACATAGTGGAGATACAGAAGAAGAAATATACACACCTGTATGGGTACGTTTGTGAATCTTGAGATTCTCACTCCTTGCGAAGACTTTGCCACATCCTGGGAAGGGACAGGGGAAGGGTTTTTCCCCGGTATGCACTCGGATGTGATTGACAAGTTTGTATTTCGCTTTGAATGGACGTCCTTCACGGGGACAGTTTTGCCAGTAACACGCGTGGTTTGTCTGTTCGGGTCCGCCTACATGCTCCACTGTAATATGTGTCACTATTTCATGCATCGTGTTAAATGTCTTGTTGCACGTTTTCCTTGGCTCCTGTTGTTCTTGGTCCACCCACAAACACGTGTGTTCTTGCTTCATCGGGGGTCGCATATACCTGAAGAAGGCCCCGGGTCCGTGGGGGGTCATGTTCATGGGGTGGTGGTTAATATGCCCCATGTTTAGATGGTGCTGGGGCGGGGGGAAATGGTCCGGTCGTGCGGTCATTTGGCTAAACTGATCCCTGTACAACGGCACTGGACTGTTCATGTTCATATGTCCAGGGTTGTGGTGGGCTGCTTCGTGAAGCCCCGGGAACAACACATGGCTGGGGGTGGGGTCGGGGTGGTGAGCCGCGTGGAGCCCCGCACTTGAGGGTACGAACATACTGTGATGGGGGGTGGCGTTCGTATCGGGTCCCCCAAGACCCATCTCCCTCCTGGTATGCGGTAGGAACAGTTCTCTCGTTGCGTACCCACCGTGAACCGCGTGGGGGTGAGTGTGGGGCACCCCAAATCCGTTTGTCTGGGTGGTGAACTGATGGTTTGGTTGTCCGTGCATCCCCCCACCGTCTCCCATAGGGTGGGGCGGGCTCAGCTTCAGTGCCCCTGGGGGTAGGTGTGGGGTGTGCGCAGTATCCATGAACGGGTTGATCATGATGAACTTAGTCCCTGGCTGGGTAGCGGCAAGGGGCCTCGGTGATGTGGGGAGTTGGCGAGATGTATCCGCAAGGTGCTGTGCCTCTCACATCAGTTGATGCTGTTACAACAACGGTGATTCACCGTATACAACTCACAATCGCTGCTGTAAGCTTTAAGATAAAGTCGGTTCACTAATCTCGATGATAAACCTACTGTCAAATGTGGTTGGCTGGACTTGCAAACACGAGTAACAGCCAGTGGATTCAAGGGAAAGTGCTGTTCGTCCCAACCAAAACAGTTGCCTTGTACACATCCCAGCGGGAGGGGCGTGTCGGGCTACAATACACGAGCTCGCTGATTGGCTTAGCGCGGAGAGATTGACACCTCACCACGGCCGCTCGGCTAGTGGTTCGCCGTGATTGGATTAAGAGGCCGCGCCCCGCCTCTCGCGATATCTCAGATAGAAATGTCAATCTTTTTAACACACTTTATCACCCGTTGAGCACGGCTTGTTTTTACAGTGATGATCATCCGCGCTTGTGACTGAATACCTTGACTTTCTGTATTTGACCGTTGACGGGCTGTTAGTTTTGAGAACTGACAATTCACGTTGTTCACTGTTCACTGGGGTTGTGGCATGGCTGAAGTCAGCGCGACACGGCCGTGATAGGAGTTCACTGTTGAACACTCGTCCTCTCAGTTTGACATATATAAAATTATAATATAACTAAGTTTATGAAATTATAAATATACTGTTTGAATTAATTGTGTTCTCGCAATACAATATCCCTTTTTACCAAACATTCAGATTTGAACACTATTCGACACTTCGTGAGTGATCGTTTGAAAATATCATTGAAGAGACATGTAATTTGTATAATAATAAATGACATATGTATATATAGTCTTACAGGGGAGTTCTTTCAAAATAGACTAAATTCAACACGAAAGATGCAAGAATATTACAATTGTATCCCATTTTTCTCTGACTACATAACATTTGATATATTTTTTCAATTTACAACTCAACATTTTTCACCTACACATATATGCACAAAGATTCTAAAGTTGTCTAGAAATATTTATTGTGTCGCAATTAATAATAACGTATCGTTCTCGTTTCCCACGATTTCCTCCCAAAATACGAAATTGTTTATAAAAACAACATGTCAGATTTTCATATAAACAGATATTATTTCCTCTTGTCAGTTCTTTTGTTTTTTTGCTCGGGAAACCGGATCAACATCCAATTTCAAGCTTTCGACTTATATTTAATTACTGGTCTTGTCCTACCCTACATTTAAAATGTAATTAGTCCGTCATGTGGTGTAACGTTCATCTGACATGTCAATCGAGTCTCGCTCCATCGCTTAGCCTCCTCGTGTCATCACGTGAAACTTGTTAAAATTGAGGTATTTTCGCGACGCCTAATCTCTAAGATTTGTTTACAGGTACCTAACAATGGTATTCCTGTGGGAAGAAGATTTGGGGTGGTTAGACTTCGCGCCTGAGACAGTCGAGGTGACGAATCTTCCACCCCTTGTTCTACGGCAGCCAGATAACAATGACGGTCAGGATGATGGTATTGACAGCTATGAACAAGCCTTGATTGAAATGTATCTGATTTGCTCATTGGTGGAGAAATATAAAACAAACTAACCTGGCGGAAACGTGATGAAATGTACACGTCAAATACACGCTAAAACGAGGATGAATATCTGAACTTAGATTGGAGTTTAGCTCCGGGGTATGGTGTTTTTACATGGCGGATTTGAGATGAATCTTCACAAATTCTTGATCCGACATACAAGCAGACAATGCATTTTGCGATAGGACATCAGACCAGGTGACAATTACCCGACCTGTTTAAAAACCCTCCCCTAATACAAACTTCGAAGGGGAATTTGCCCCGGGGAACGAAATCAGCCAAGTAGCAAATTCATCCGGTGTCAAAGTTTGGATTATTTTCACGACTTAGAACAACGTTTGTGTACCTCTGAAAGAAAATAGATTCACGAAAAGAAAAATGTTTGATTTTGTTAACCGGTAATGAAGCCAACCTCCCACCTCAGTGCAAAGAGAGTAGCGAATTATAATACGGTAGTAAGATAGACCCCGGTAGGAGATGTTGACTCGGCTTTCGTGTTGTATTAATTAATGGGGTCGGGTTGTACGTTGAGAACTGCCGGGGAAGATTTCATGATAAGATTATAAGTTTTTCCTTTGCTGTGGCGAGCTGTACAGAGAAGTAAGACTCGTATCGGATATTTCAATCGATTTCTGGTCATTTTTCAAAAGAAGATACCAAGTTATCAAACGGCTATCCCCCTTAAGATGGTCCGTCCGTGACAAAAGCGTTAGGCTGAGTATTTAGAGGATGATAAGGGATTCACAGCAGTGTGAGGGCAAATAGTGACAGAAACCTGGTTTGGTATGGGTAGGGGGTGAGGAGAGTGAGGGGGTTCCCAGGGTGGGGGCGCGGCGGGAGGGGTCGTCAAGGGGGGAGGACCACCTAGGGTATAACGGTAATGATTTTGCAAGTGACACGGTTTTTTAAATTGTATTTGTTAAGTGACTGGTGTTTAATTAAGGTGACATGACTGTTTTGACATATGTGCTGGCTCCACATGTAAGGTATGCGCTGTTGGGGGTATGCATGCTAATATGCTAAAGGTGCTAACGGACTATCGGTTAATGCATGCATGACACGTGGCAGAATCACGTTACGAAATTATAATAATCTCAACAATACGCCCTCCCCCAAAACAAACAACAACAAAACAAAACAAACAAACCCAACAAAAACAAACAACAATAACCAAGTAAAATAAAATGAAAACACAAAAAATAAAAAAATATGAAATAAAAAGAAATTAAATAACAATATATATTATTTGTTACAAGGTTTTCAATTGAGACGATTGTTGTAGAATTCAGTTCATATATTAAACAGTGTTATTCTGTTGCATGTATTGATATGCACAACTTGCTACCTTGTTTGACCCATGTCCCTGTATAACGAATCCGCCCCATTCCCTATCACTCGCTTCCTACCACAGCTGCTCTCATTCAATTATACACAATAAAGGACGTTTTGCAAAAAATGCATGATTCCGCTTTGTAATTTGATGATGTAAAAGGATTTACAAAGGAGTTATACTATATTTTTCATGACTGTTCCAGACAAGCTTTTTTAAAACATAAATAAACTAATTGTATCTTTTTTAAAACTGTGATATATCTAGATTTCGTCTAATAACGTCCCTTGGTTAATGTCTCCGTCTTCCTTGATTCTGTTAATACGATAGATAATCCATCACCATCTAGGCCAGCTAGTTTTTTTCTCTTCCTCATTTCCTAAGCTTATTGTTGAATCCGATTTCTCACTTAAACTAATCGCCTTCAATTGATAAGGTGAACAAGTCCGTGTTATTGAGTGCAACATAATGTATATATCAATTGTACTTTTCATATTTAAGACAAATAAAATCATCAATTTAACTTTCAAATATCCTACCACTTAAAGGTATCTCGCCCACAGTTGAAAGATAAACATTGTTTGCTAAAAATACGAATTGAGAAACGTTGTAGTTATGCTTGTCATAGATTGACAAACTTGTTTAAAATGTTAAAAATTAAGTTGCCAGGTCTATATGATTCATTATCAATGTTTTCAATCATATACCTCTTTGATATACATGGGGTACGGTTTGGCCATATAGCAATAACTGTCATGGCGTATCAATGGTCTAATATATATCTGTACTTACACATATATATCTGTGATATTAACGTTCATAAAGTATTAAATAGCTCATCTTATCACAAAGATACTGATTTTACGAGACCATAAAATTCTAAAAATAACCTAGCATAATTGTAACATGCAAAACTATTGCACCGAGTTAATTAGCCCAGTGTTCACAAAGTAACACGTTCAACTGGTCACACCTTTCCTTACTCTCAGAGAAGCTACATGGCTTGGTCTGGGTTAATTATTATTATATGAATTCTGAGATTAAACACATCGCTTGCTTTGCGTATTTTATAATCCATAAATTAAGTAATTAATGCTATTGGCAGAGTGGTCCTGGAAAACTGAAGCTTGCTGTAAGTAATTATGGCACTGTTCCTGGACACGTGCGATTACTCGTGTCTTATATTGCCATTACGACATAATCCCCCGAAGTAAGAGGACGTTGAGAATGTGTTTAATAGCAGACATACTTTAACATGTGTTTCTTATAAAAGAGTATTTACTGTTATCTTATAGATGTACATTGTGATTAATTTAAATGATTATTGTCTACACATGTAATTACGGAACTGATAATGTAATTTTTTCTCTTCATTAGGAGACATATAACGATGCTTATTATTAATGAATTACAAAGAGAAAGGAAACCTCTAGTGTCACATATATTGTGTAAAAAACAATTACCGGACACGAAAAAAGTATTCAGGATTATTTACCAGCTTTTCTCTACTTCTCTGATTTGACGTTTTGGAATTGATTGGTTTAAGGGACTTGGATCAAGTTCAGTTTTACGTAAAACATAAGTTTTTCACATTGATAAAACTAAAATACATGTCTATATTACGTGTTATGAATCAGAGGCATCAAGCGTCATTAAATACAAGTATATAGTATGTAGTTTAAATGTTGGTGTATTATATTCCTGAGTGTCTACAATGAATGTAATCAAAACCGATCTGGATGATTCAAAAGCAAGTCTATCTAGATCAAATCAGCATTAGAAAAATGGTTTAAAAAGAGGCAAAAGTACCGTGTAATAATTTGCATAGACTCTAAATGTATTGCTGCAATGCTATTTTGGTCCTTGTTCATTTATTCAGATTTCTATTTAAGTGTATTGTGCGGACAGTGGGGCTGACACACACACACACACACACACACACACACACACACACACACACACACACACACACACACACACACACACACACACACACACACACACACACACACACACACACACACACACAATCATCACATACTAAAGAAGGCACCACACACACAAGCACCACACACAGTCACCGTACACGACCAAAAATAACTCTAATATTCTTCATGGGACACACACAAGCATCACATACACAAACATGCACCGCACACACACGCACGCGTACACGCACATGCGCTCTCACACACACACACAGGCACCTCACACAGAAGTGCCACACACACGTATCACATACACAAATAAAAGCAGCGCTAATATTCTTCATGTCACAGGCACACACAAACTCATCACATACACACACAAGTACCACACACACAGTCTTCATGACACACACACAAGCACCACACACAAACGCAAACATAAAATCAACTCTTATGTTCTTTATGACACACGCACACAAACAAACATCACACACACACACACACACACACACACACACACACACACACACACACACACACACACATCCCCATCCATTCAACTGCTTCATCCAGTTCGTCACACACACACAAGCATCACATACAGATATATGCACCACCCAGTTTGTCTCTGCAGCCCCGATAACACCAGCACGTCGGTGCCCGAACTAATCTCCTTGTAAACATACCTCCCTGACTCCCTTAAAAAGAGAATTATAATATTCTCCATACACAACCATCCCGGTTTAATATATTCGGAATCCTTCCACCCCACCCCCACCCCCCACGTTCCAGCCCCACCCCCCAGGAAGAAAACATACATATATCAAATCAGATGGAAAGACTCTTCCTGAGCTCATGCATTAATAGGGGCCACACAAATTCTACTTTTCGACACAAAAGATCCAAAACGACATAAAACTATCAAGATGAACATTTTCACGGGGACGCCTTTAAATGGTTTCGTGTATTTTACATGATAAAGACAGATTTAATTCCAAAAAGGTTTTAATGACAATTTGACATATTGCATTCATATTTCTATTCGCCGAATGTCAGGTAAGAGAGCAAGTAACTAAAAATTTAGTTGCTGATGAACACTGTAGAGGATGTCAATGTCAGTTGCACTCGGATCGCTTGTCCTTTGCATGAACAATTGTGATGTATTCTGGATTGAAGAGAAAACGTCGCGGTAAAGTACATTTTGAAACGAACGTTTCTTTCCAACAAACTCAATCTATCATCTCGACACATATATGTACAAAACCTGTTCAAATGTTGACTGAAAAACAATCAATTACGAATCACCTCATACAAACTTTCACAAAATTAATTTTCCTTTTATTTGTTTATTGTCACAAACAATTTTCATCAGACGAGGGAAATATTCAATTTCACTGGATGCCATGGCAATTCTATAGATGTGTCTCACCGCCAAGTTAAATACACGCGGGACAAACATCATCTCATTGGAGTGTTCCATTCGAGGTGTTTTGAGATTCCAAAACATTACTTCAGTATTCTGGTTACACGTTGACAAAACAAGATTCCGAGAGCAATTTGGAAATGACTGTTATTAATTAATCCCTTGTTTAGAACGGTCTCTATTTGTCGTGCAATAAAGATTTCCCAGCTCCCTCGGCTGAGTCCGCCAGGACATAAAATGTCACTGTTGAAATCTGATATACGGTACAGACGGATTTGTTCCATTGGGATATCCGTTCCCTAATGAGGAACGACAAAGAGCGAAATAGGCACATTTTGACAGAGATTTGGTAACAATAGAAACGAATACACCAGTTCTCTCTGTATTATATCAGTTTAAAAGTGTTATTTTGAACATACATAAGTTAACAATTCGTTTATTGTAAAAAAAGGTTTATTTAATTAGTTAAAAGTAATTTTCTTAATATATTATTTAAAAAAAAATATATGTTATTAGCAATTCGTTTGTTCTTTAGCAAAAGTATTGTGTAATGTGTACATGAATAATATATCTGGACAATGTTGTTCACTTTCTGTAAAATACTTAGATTTGTCCAAGTGATGTCGGTATATATGCTAGAATATATTTAGATTTATACATGTATTTCATTGCGATGGTATTATCAATCACACTATATTAATGACATGTGCGTTCACTACTAAACAGAAATGAACGCTCATGTGGAGTAATATTGACTGTTATGTATGTCAAAAATATTTCATTACAAAATTAAAATACAATCTCCCGTTGCGAGGACAAAACAGGACAAGTATCAACATTGGCGCTTACACAATATTGAAATTTGATTGTTGAGTATCTGAAATTGGATAGTGTTCAATTGTCTGATGCCATTTCTTTGGCGTGTCGTATTTCACATGTGCAGCTCGTCGATATCATGCCGCTCACAGGTATAACCATACACGAACTTGCCAATTTCACTCATCAATTTCATGTCTGTTTCCCCCGGGGGTTTTCTCAAAGCTCGGATGTCTATTTTTTATGATATGTCAACACGAGGAAATACAATACTGTAGAGTTCTGCTCTTCTGTGTTCGTGTTTTGTGTTATGGGTGAAAAGTATGCTGGATTTTCGGTATTATTTTTAATTTCTTCATCATTTTTATAACATCATCAATGCATATCCCCTTCAATCATCGAAATGAGCAATATTATATATGGAGCTATATATCATTTGTGTTTCAACTAAACGAATCACAGTTCACATTGCGTTTCGTTTTTATTGTTTTTCTTTGTTAAACATTCAGGGAAATCAAAGTACGTGTAACACTGTTAAGTTTTAGTTTTAAATGATTTTTCTGAGTTGCACTGACAGAAATTCACATGACACACCGTTTCCCTCCCTTGACACTGCGCATGCGTCACGCACCACTGAACATGAAGACAAATCCCAACATCCGGGCCACAGTGTCATCGATTTCTATGACGTCATATTCCAGCTGGACTTTTTGATCTTACGAGACGCCATACGTCTCACGTCTGTCATGTTATAGTGATTGATAATTTGAATAATGTCACGTGACGCTGTCCCCTCTAATGGACAGTGTGTGACTTTATTAGTATAAATGATGAATATGAAAAATAATATATGCTAATATTACGCGAATAGTATGAGACATTAACGCCGGTCACAGTCATCGTCGTGTGGGTCGCTCTGATATTTGTCTGTAAATTATGCCACTCATCCTGTTTAAGACTGATGTTCAGAAGTGAAGCTCATCCAACAGTGATACTTACGCATGCCACCAAAAATTCAACCATTAAACTAAAAGAACCAAACTGAACAAATGTTTAACGCCCCCAAATCGAATGATCTGAAAAATATACTGAAACATTATGCGGACGCCTTGCATGTTAATTTGCAAACAACTTCAGAAATATAATATAGTTTGTTTTGCATGGCATTTCAATTCAGTCCATTATCAAAATAGAAATATGTCCCTCCGCTCATGATATCATACATTAACCTTTGCGGGTCATAACCTGCATTAATCCGACAATGCATTTTTCCATACATGCAAATCAAATTCATAATCCTTCAAAAATATGTTATCAATCATTCTTTAAATAAAAAAAATGTACATTGTGTTGAAAAGTGCAGTTTCATTATACGAAACGAATAAAACACTTTCTGGTGACAGATTTCCTGTCGTCGACGTTGTCATCATCATCACTGGTGTTGTTCTTGCTGTTGG
The DNA here is from genome assembly GCF_023055435.1 of Haliotis rufescens. Lineage (NCBI taxonomy): Eukaryota > Metazoa > Mollusca > Gastropoda > Lepetellida > Haliotidae > Haliotis > Haliotis rufescens. The sequence continues at coordinate 63,049 of NW_025964389.1, forward strand.
ATGTATTATATATTTACAAAAACATAAAAAAAAATTAAATATGTGTACATGTTTGTGATGATTATACATGTGCAAACAGACAGTATGAATGTATTGATTACAATTAAACAGTATTATGTTTCAATTGTTATGAAATATAATGTTTACATGTTACGGATAGCTGTTTTATATTAAAAAGTTCATCAACAGTTAATCGGTCAATCGGTCAAATCGACACGGTTGAAGTTTTGACAGAAACAACACGGCAAGTAATTGAACTACATCAGTTGTGACATAATTTCGCTCATCGAGTCAGATTTGTATATTCGCGCGCGGCTAACTTGCGCAGCTATTAGATCTTTGCGGTGTTTGTTTTGACAATAGATTACTTGCTGTGACATGCATCTGATTAAGCAATTGTTTTGACAGAGAGTTGGTTGTTGTGGCAGTTGATTGACGGCTGATATAGACATAACAAGGCCATACAAATGTAATCCCTTCTAATTGACAGTCAAATAAACAGCAATCATTCGAAACATCTCGATTTTCTAGAATATTTGATAAAGGTTGAAACACAAAAATTAAGCATTGCAGCAAAAGTACATTTTGTTAGGTGCAACATGTAAGTTTTATTGCTGATATTTTTAAACATTTCTATAGATGGAGACTGTGTGTGTTTAACGTCTCACGTCTCAGAGGTGTAAAATGTTCACGTGCCTTGTTACGATTTGACACGTGAAATGAACACCTCTTTCCATATGTACATTGCATATGAATGCCATACTGATGAACCTCGTTCAAAGCTCGACTTTTTTTAAACTGACCTAAATGAGAGTGACATTAACACTATTTTCTGACTCCAAAATCTGAAACTTTAATTCATACAACAAAAAAAAGAATAAAAAAAAAATATGATCTAAATCGGAATACTGCGAAATGGTGTGATTCAGCCACTCTAACAAAACTACTGTTATTTATGGAGAAATAAAAACAACGGATGTCGAAATATGAAACAACACATATACTACAATTTGAACTGTCGTCGCATATTCACCCTAAGTTTTATTTGCGATCAACGGTGTCTCTTAATGATATCGACACGGGAATTGATGAGATCACAGCCGCACAATCTCTTCTTGCGACAGGCTTGAGCTCACCACCTCGTCCCTTAAACAAACAATTGCAGCGAAGAGTCACACATAGCAAATCAGATTATGACACGAATTGCGAGGATTGCAGAATGATAAGTGAGGTTTTATGTAGAGAAGCGTGAGTTTAAACACATATCAGCTGCCACTGTAATTTGCCGTTTGCACATTCAAACAATCAATAGCTATGTGCACCTCACACCTTCAACATGCTAGTGTACATACGTTTTGCCGTTGCGTTATTTTGAGTACTACGGTTTGTGATCTGTTGACATACATTAAAAATTATTATTATACATATATACATTATATATATATTTATATACCGCACGTATCCAAGTACTAGTATCTGCTCAAATGCGGTACTATTTGTTCCCCGACCACTGGACCCGTTTGCATTCCATTCATCATTCTCAACTCCCTGGGGAGTATACAACCCAAGCTGCCTAGGGGCGCTAGCAGGTTTTTACATCCACCCCCAAACACCGAAACGAAATACTTTCATAAAAAGAGCACTGGGATATATAGGTGAAACGAAACTTCAAGATAATTTATATGAATATTGTCCGTATTTCAGTCTGTTATATATTTTGATAACGTATATTCATTTGTTAATTATGGAGGAAGGGTCATGGAATTACAACTCAAGTAGCGTTCCTTCGGTGAGGTCTTTGAAAATAAGATAAATATTTGAGGATGTTTTCTTCCTCAGACGATCACCTGATGGAGTGTCAAGAAGTAGTCCTGAAAGGTCGTTACGATCAATTTAGAAGGTGTTGTCCATAAAAGTTCATTCATAATACAATCTGGCTCTTTCAAATGATACTGAATTTTTTATACATAAGGTAAACTTCGGGGCAAGAGAAAATATACACCTACTTTTGATGGAGGCTCAATATGAAACAAATAAAAAACGGTTATTCGATGGTGATGAATTTGATACGGGTAGCATAGCTATGTTCTCGACCAAAGTTTGCAGTGTTTCGGCGACTGTTTTCAACCTAGTAACGTTTTGATAAGTTTATAATTTAGGGGTTAAATCTAATTTTTAATATTATGCATAGTTCTCCCGACAGTTTATGTTTCGAATATTTCACGACTTTTATATTTTCCTTAAATAATGAATAAAATATAAAAAAGTATGATGATTATTAAAACCAAATAATTTTGATCCGAATTAATTACTAAGAAACGTCATATAAACGTAACCTTGATTTGTATATTCGCGAGCGAATTGATAAGAAATTCAATCGATGAGTTCGTTGTTTAGAAGGCAATTCTGGCATAATCAAATCTCCTAAATCAACGGCTTAATCTGCCTTGTATGTTAGACTCACAATCTGTTACAAAAACATCGCGCCTCTGTAATGAACTACCAATCAGGCTTTGACACAAATCACGCCGATCTAAGCTGGTTTATTGACATTTTATTGGCCACGAGCCTCACAGTAGGTAAATGTCAGTGTCACAACACGAGATGTGTTACTTAAATGTCATTGTTTGCAAACTACACACAAGCGAGCTTGTCTTTGATGGCTGGTTAGATGTTGATAACTGTGCACAATTGTTCATTAGTCTTTGCCAAGGAATGTAGGGAGAATATCGAATCTCTAATTTGACGTCAATTTCGGTTGTTGTTGCTATTGCGAGTAGATTTCGAGTGATGTAGGTTTCGTTCAGTCGAGTCTGAAATTGACAAGTGACAGGTGATGGACACAGCTGATAGACACAGCTGATGTCAGTTGCTATGATTTGATTTACATATTCTTTTCGTCGGATGCTACACTCGATCGTCTTCTATCTACAAACGCTCATTGAAGTATTTATCCCTTCAGTCGGCTCTTGCGACAAGCATAATCTCCTCTCATGACCAGCAAGGGTTGCTAAATACAAAATCAAACCCCGTTTTTCTTCTCCCGATTAAGGGGCTGTGGGGTAGCCTATTGGTTTAAGCGTTAGCTCGACACGCCGAAGACCCGGGTTCGATTCCTTACACGAGTGCACGATGTTAAGCTCATGTCGGGTGTCCCCGTCGACCAAGTGTTTGAACATTGCTAAAAACGATGTAAAATACTTCTGAATCAAAACAAACACCCTTCAATAAATAAATAAACAGTGAGTAGGGATTTACGTCGATTTGAGCAATGATACAGCAATATCACGGCGAGGGACACCAAAAATGGGCCTCACAATTGTACCCATGTGGGGAATCGAACCCGGGTTGTAGGTATGACGAGCGAACGCTTTAACCACTAGGCTATCCCACACCCCTCTTATATAAATCAAGCAAATAAGATAATACACTTCACCACATCAACAACAGCCGTTGAGAATAAAATTTAAAAAAGCAAACTAATCAGAAACCAAATCAGCCGAAATGAAAATTTGATTTATTTTACACAAAGTTCATCACTGCTGACAAATATTCCCATTTCACTTCACTAAGTTTCTCTGCATTCCGAATCCAAGTACCGATAACCGGCGATACCCGATAAGCCGGCAGGGTAACTTCCGGTATTATCTGTCGGCCGTCACCGTGAGTAAACTGGTCGAGGTGGAGCTGTCAGAAGCGGGACATTGCCAGATAGCGGGCCAGGGGAGACGTTAATTTGATTGTTGTCGCAAATTCAGGGACTAGCAGAGATATGAAGTGAGATTAAGTACAACAATATGAAGATTCACTGTGGGAAGATTCGACGACATGACAGGGACAAGCCACTTTGACGTCAGGGTTTTTTAACGGGTTTAACAGATCTTTATTTGGGATATTATTATTTTTTTAATGTATTTTTTTATGTTAAATGGACACAGACTTTACTAACACAAGATTATTTTAATTTCTGATTTTTATATTTTTTCCTGAATAGACATAATGTTTTTTGTTGCATTTTTTTAACCCGGGAGAGATGTATGTATGTCCATTGAATTCACCCTCACCCTCACCCCCACCTTACAAACTTCATATCTACCCAACCCATCCTCCCACCTCGATACTGAAGATGAAAGGCCTGTCCTGACAACGGCTTCAGTGTTTGAACGAAGGTCAAAGTTCAAATTGGTTTGTGTAAGTTGAAGAATTCAATAAACGATTTCCCAAATTCAAAACTTTGATAAGTATATTTACATACTGTTATTATTAATGGGCTATCTAAGGCATCGCACAACGCATATAGCCCCGAATGTGTGAGTGTGTGTCTGTATTAAATGGATTAAAGCTAAGACCGAATAAGACGTGACGGTTGTAAACATTTGAATTAATATTAACCTTATATCTCACTATGTACAGGTCGGTGCCTTTTGAGAAAACTTCGCCGTCAGGGTATGTCACGTGTCGATAACCCCACATTGACAGAACGCCACTACTGGGCCAAGAAGTCCATCAACTAATATCGATATAAGTACATGTTTCGTTACCGGTCAATCGTTTCAAAACTCTTCATAAAAATATAACGAAACCTCGCTAATCCGGAAATTACCAATTCCCAATAATTGTTCGGATTACCAAATGTCCTGATTAACGAATAATCAATAAAAATACAACTTTAAGGACAACAACTTCTAGTTTATTGCATATAGCGACGTGTCGTTGTATATTCTTACTCTTTTATGAACGAATAATCTTTCAGGGTCCGTTAAAAGTGGTTTCACTGTAAACGACGTCACATGTGTGCATTGCTTATAAAATACCTAATGTATGATGCATCAGTACAACAGGTGGATATATTCACAACAGCAATGTTTGTTAGATCAATATGCATGTAATAGTCAATCTTATCTATTAATGTAAAATAGATAAATGGGTCAAGTTTCCTCTTCATCAGCGATCTTCGGTCATTTTAAACCTGCTTCTATGTAAATTGTCATTAATCTTCATCACTTACAATTCGTATACTCTCTGTTCAAACCGTGATTTTATTAAGTCATTACTTTTGTTAAGTTTCCACACCTACTGCGCATGCGGCATATGTTCAACGTAAACCTCTCACATCGTTAAGGTTTTAGTTTGATAAATGTCACTTGACAGTACATCAATCTTCAAGTTTAAATGACAATAAAATCACGAACAGATTCAATTCTACTTCTTTCTATCCACGACGACACAGGGAAGGTAATATTTTAAACGTTAACTACACAGCCCAGCTGCCCCCCGGGGAATTCCTGACCCCCACGGGCTGGGCTGATGGTCAAATGGAGGTGTTAAGTGTCTTAGCCAACATATTGTGTGTCTGGTGACCACATGGGTCCACGCTGACCACGACTGACCAGCTGGACGGCGGGTCTGGTACGCTGGATCGCCAGTAACGCTCAGTGTTGGTTTACAGACCTGGAGAAGCTTTAACTCCTGTTTAAGCGGGTGTTTAAACAATGCTGAATGTTGCTACTCTCCCTGATTGACCAATATTTGTATAACACGGTACTCTAAATCGCCATTACGTATATGTGTAGCTGATAAATGGATTAAGGGTTGATTTGTTTAGGAAACGCGGTGTTAATATGGCTGTTGAGTAGAGTAAATGCGATACAATCCTTCACGAAAATAAACATTGATTGTTTATTATTTAATGGTAGACTGATTGTGTTAAGAACAACTTGACCTGTGGTCAAGCAAGATATAATGACCGGGATTTGTGACCATTAGCTGTTCTACAACCAACGTGTACATATATATAAGTTTTGATGTATATTTTATTGAACTGTGGTTCAATATAAAATAGTACCTCTGGATTGATAAATTCTAACTTTTATTATTAGAGCGTTTCTTTCGCTGGAAGATTTTGTAGCAGAAATCATCATAAGGAAATACGCAGATACGTTGTTGCCGAAATTTGATGTGACTATTTGTTTTCCATATAAATTTTGAAAGCCAAAAATACGTCCGGACATATAGAATTACATACACCGCAAGACATCATTAAAATAAAATTGTTGAATTCACACATACGCAGAAACATTTGCTCCGCGAAGTATATTATAGGGGACAGCAAACGGAAATCCCTTCGAACGTGTTCAGCAAGCCCGTAAAAACTACCAAGGGCAGATAACTCTCTACTCTACCACCTTTGTCCCCCCTTCTTGTCCCTCCGCACCCGTCTGTCGGGGACGGGGAGGGACATTGTTGTCCCTTCTCCCTAATTGGGGAAACGACAATACATTTCATGTTCCTGATTCAGCGCTGAGCGAAGGTTATAGAAAGGTTTACAATGCCTTAACTCCGAATTTATTTCACGCGGGTGAACACGAATAATGGTTACGCGCGACAAAGCTTGTTAATGGTATTGTTCTTGATTAAGCTGAAGGGGCCGAGGACTTTAACTCGGTATTACGGGGCAGCGTTTATTCTGGCTACTGATCGAATTGTAAGGATAGAAAAAATGTTTGTGTTTCGCTGAATCCGAGTGAAAAATATGCGATTACTTCGCTCACTCGGGCCTGAAAATATCGCCCTGATTTTTCTAAGCGAAAAACTATTCAGATTTGTTTGTGGTTTTTGAGGCCTGTTTTGCAATTTTAACTAACGATAGGTGCATTATCTATATGAGCGCACTCCGAATATTGCTTGTGTTAAAATAGAATGAAAAAGGCAAAAACATATACGATGCTCATATATATCACATACATATACATACATAATTCTTATCGTTTTGAGGTTTTGAAGACATTTTGTCAGCTTCAATGTACTGCAGTAACAAGGGAGACGTTTGTATAATTGAATATATATTTATTGTTAGTATATATCCAAAGCTGTTTCTCCTGCCGTGTAGCGTCATTACAGCATCTGCTTGATTGACATTCTAGAAGATGGTGAGTAAATACGAAAACATACATATTTTTGAATAAGTAACTTATTGAATAAATCAGCCATTGTTATCCAGAAATTGTAGGTTTTCGCCCCTTATGCCATGCTAGAAACGTGTTTCAGCAGTGATCGCAAGTTTGTTTGTTTTATTGTTCTTTAACGCCGCACTCAGCAATATTCCAGATATATGACGGCGGTGTGTAAATATTCGAGTCTGGACCAGACAATCCAGTGATAGTCATCCAACAACTTTCAGATGATTATGTATATTTGATACTGAGTATCCATATTCATTTGGCAACATAATATCTATATTCACATCATTAGAATATCAATATGAAATATATTTTCCTTTGATATATTCGCCCTCTGAAACGCTAAACAGACAGTTTACCACTTTATAACCCTTTAATCCAAATAAAAAACAAACCATTAATCTGCGTCGGCATTGGTATCGGCATTGATTCTCACATCAAGGGTATTGTCTATCAAATACACGGAACTTCATACCATTGATTATTAAAACACAACATTGGTGCCCGTTCCCCTTAAAGCGATACTGAGGCGCGTGTAGAAGGAGGGGTCCCTACGGGACTTTGACAAAACGTTACTAGAAATACTACAACCATCCCCTTAGAAATCCCTAACGATATAACAAGATTGTCATCCACCTAAACTGAATGACTATTTAGTATACACATCCCTGGGGTCAAATACAAACGAGCTCCCCTGAGTGACCAATGTTTATTGAAGACCCCTAGGGTAGAGGAACCTGGCCCCACGCTCGCTGTGATAACGCACGGGTTGGTTTCAGGGGCACGGGCCTAGACAGGGGGTCAAAGATTACAGGTCACCGGGGAGTAATGTTAGGGTCACTAAATGATAGATTTTAGGTTATTAGGAATCGATTTACAACGACCCGGCTTACTTCAAAGGTTACAGGTGATGGTATCAATAGTTTTTGAGATTGTCAAAACATTTGTTCGGTCGTCTTTGATATGTTGTAATTGTTTTTTAACGTAGGTTTTTTATTACTTAATGATTCTAGGGGTGTGGAACACACTTGAAAACATACGTTCTTGTTTGATGTTTTGGGCGATAGTTTATTTAAAACAAATTACAGAGTTTGACATTAGCCACATGTTTGTAAAAGTATAATGGGTTTTCTAGTTTATTGCTTGGTAAATATTGTATGTCTGTCTTGACGTAAGTTAATGATGTTACTGCTCATTTATGTGATTTGGAAAAGACGAATTAAGTTCCCTTCAACACAAAATAGACAGACAGTTTTGTTTTTCACGAAGGCCATCAGAACAGCAGTACTGAAGAGCTTCAAACGACTTTGCAGAGAGTTATTTCCTAAAGGAAGATAAACAAGAGATTTATCTTACTGTGAAAACATAATTCTAAGTTTAACATGACTTTAACATTTGTTGACTGCAATAACAATCTTTGCAATATTTGCAATGTATGATAATTACCATATACTGTTGTGGGAATACATACATACATACATACATACATACATACATACATACATACATACATACATACATACATACATACATGGGGCGGTTGGGTAGCCTAGTGGTTATTAAAGCGTTCGCTCGTCACGCCGAAGATCCGGGTTCGAATCCCGACATGGGTACAATGTGTGAAGCCCATTTCTGGTGTCCCCCGCCGTGATATTGCTGGAATATTGCTAAAAGCGGCGTAAAACCAAACTCACTCACTCACATACACACATACATACATTCACACATTCACACATTTATATAAAACGCCAACGCCAGATAATAACCAGTCTCGATTATCTGCCGAAACATATTGGCCGTAAAATACAAAAGTATGATGGAACTTATGTGAATGGATCACTAAAGTGTTTTGTGATGACACCTGGTGTTCGCGAAAACAGATCTTTATGATATTTATTAATGTCTGAGTCATACCAAGAACGAAAGAAAAAAACAGCTTTAATTCGGACGGTACCGTTCCTATTAAAGGCGCCCAGATTACCTGGATGGTGATAAATATTGGTAAAAATCTCTGCCAAATGCAGAGTCCATTGTACGATGCCGACCACATCATGAGCATGTGGAGATGAATCACTACCAAATAGGGTGTTGGCGATAAGTTCAGCATATCCTCCCCCACCGGAGGCATCCGTTACAAACACATGCACAGACAAGTCAATTGGTAACCTGAACAAGCAAGGAAACATATGGTACAAGATAAAATTATAAATTGCATCTGGTCATTTTGGTCACAGATGCGTCAAATTTCGAAATGTCCTCCACATGTCTACCTTACAATCAGACCGCCTCCGGGGCGTAGTGGATATAACGTCTGCCAGGAGAGCGGAAGTCGGTGGTTCGATCCCCGGGCTTCGTCATACCAAAAGACGTTAAAAGATGGTACATGTTCTTACCTTGCCTGGCTCTCCGCATTAAGGAGCTAAAACAAGGACTGATGGGATCGGACTAGATTTACTGTGTCTGATTGAGGAATTCATGTTAAACTGCGGGACAAAAGCTTGATTATAGTATCTCAGTGGGCTGGCACTATAAAACCGGCATTCTGATAAGTACAACCAGCCAAATACACATACGTGCATACACGTCGCTGTTTAAGTGCAGTAGTCTTGAACCCATGAAGATCCAGGGTAGAATAGGTCTTCAGCAACCCATGCTTGCTGGAAAAGGCGACTATGCTTGTCGTAAGAGGCGACTGACCTCATCGGGTGGTCAGGCTCGCTGGCTTGGTTGATGCATGTCATCGTATCCCTATTGCGTGGATCGATGCTCATGACGTCAATCACTGGATTGTCTAGAACAGACTCGATTATTTACAGACCGCCGTCATATAGCTGGAATATTGCTGAGTGCGGCGTTAAACATCACACAAGGTATATTGTCTTTTCAAATGATCATCTTTTTCAGATTTCATTTGCTTCTCTGAACAGGAAGACAACGGGTTCCATTGATAACAACTTTATTGTTTGTAACGACGTTTAAAGGCTACCACTTGCTCTTTCCACTGGTGAATACTGAGTTAAGGGGCCGTACGTAGCCATGAAACGTCGCCAAAAACAATAAAGAAGTTGTTATCCTTAGAATGTGTCATGTCTTCACGTTCTTTCAACGTTAAAATGCCCACCAAAGTTTCCAGTTCACTGAACACGCCTTGTCGCAATTCGCATACACTTGAACCCAAAGTCACGTACAAAAACGTAATTAAGAAAATACGGCTACAATGTCATTAAATGGTCAAATGTCATTAATTATTTCGATCTAAAGTGCTCAGTTATTCTCTCTACTGGTGTTATTTGACCTTACACCCAGTCAAACATCACCAGGGTAGCGTTGCCGCCACATACACGGGTGCTGTGCGCACGTGAAGGGCGTGGTACCGACCATACCACCCGAACTGTTGCAGCGTATCAGGTTAAATTAACACTCAGCGCATCCAAGTCAGTTTGATAGTTTTCGTGTGGTTCCCTCTCAATCACGAACCCATGGCGTTCCTAACACCTTCAAGATTTCCCCCAGGCAAGATCGCATAGCAGGGTCTCGCTGCTTCTTCCACTCTCACGGATTTCGCTACCGAGTGGTTGTGGTACCAAATCAGAAATTTCTTGACGAAAATGAGGAGTAATAAAAGAAGTGGTAGGGGACGCGAGAGATGAGGAGATGCTGACAATATCTCGCGGGAGGGAACCGGTAGCGACCGTTGCGCGCGTGCTACTCTGCAAGACTTCGTGCGCAATTCGCGTTCCCTCTCGCAGCACGAAACTCGAAATCTGTAAGTCTCGCGCTAACCCGGAGTGTCATTTGCAAAGATTTCGTAGAGTTCCCGGTAGGATTTCGTTATCAATTTTTCGTGTCGGCTAATAACGACGGAAGCAGGCACTGAACTTCCTCTAATTTCAATACAATAATTTTCACAGGACGACAAAAATCATTAAATTATTTTTTATCACCTATAATTTAAGCCTATTTACGTACGTTTAAAAAGTTACTTTGAATTAGGACACATCTTGTTTTTTGCGTGTAGACACAATTACGTCTTCATACTTATTGGTTTTTGCTTATACAATATCTTTTCTTAAGCAAAGTAGGTGCAGTGCGTAACATTAGCATAGCGTTTGAAAAGATTAAAAACGTATTTCATATTTCCATATTGAAGATTTTAAATGATACGATCCTAGAAAAAGTACCACGTATCGGAAGTAAAAAAGATGACCACATTTCAAAATTTTGTTTTGACTTAGATACTGTTCGTTAATCACGGGGTGTTTGTGAGTGGCTACCAGTCCATGGAGATCGCTGCACAGATATTGCCGAATCAGCACATTTAGAAATATGTTGACGGAGAGTTAAAGATAATATTAATACGTGAAATGAAACAATACTCTTCGCACACATTGACATGACAGAATGACTGATAAACCAAAAACTCGCCAAAATAAATTAGATGTATGGTTATGGTCGTAGCATTACTCATTGGCGTGATTATAGACAAAGTGCTGGCATGAACTATGTTACCAGTATATCCACAGTCGTGGCATGAACTATGTTACCAGTATATCCACAGTCGTGGCATGAACTATGTTACCAGTATATCCACAGTCGTAGCATGAACTATGTTACCAGTATATCCACAGTCGTAGCATGAACAATGTTACCAGTATATCCACAAGTCGTAGCATGGTCTATGTTACCAGTATATCCACAGTCGTATCATGAACTATGTTACCAGTATATCCACAGTTGTAGCATGAACAATGTTACCAGTATATCCAGAGTCGTAGCATGAACTATGTTACCAGTATATCCACAGTCGTATCATGAACTATGTTACCAGTATATCCACAGTTGTAGCATGAACAATGTTACCAGTATATCCACAGTCGTAGCATGAACAATGTTGGCAGTATATCCACAGTCGTAGCATAAACAATGTTAGCAGTATAACCACAGTCGTAGCATGAACTATTTTGCTAGTTTGACCACAGTCGTAACATCAACAATGTTGGCAGTAGAACCACAGTTGTAGCGTGAACTATTTTGCCAGTTTGACCACAGTCGTAGCATGAACTATGCTACCAGTATATCCACAGTCGTAGCATGAACTATTGTGCCAGTTTGACCACAGTCGTAGCATGAACAATGTTGACAGTATAACCACAGTCGTAGCATGAACTATTGTGCCAGTTTGACCACAGTCGTAGCATGAACTTTTGTGCCAGTTTGACCACAGTCGTAGCATGAACTATGCTACCAGTATATCCACAGTTATAGCTTGAACTATTTTGCCAGTTTGACCACAGTCGTAGCATGAACAATGTTGGCAGTATATCCACAGTCGTAGCATGAACTATTGTGCCAGTTTGACCACAGTCGTAGCATGAACTTTTGTGCCAGTTTGACCACAGTCGTAGCATGAACAATGTTGGCAGTATAACCGCAGTTGTAGCATGAACTATTTTGCCAGTTTGACCACAGTCGTAGCATGAACAATGTTGGCAGTATAACCACAGTTGTAGCATGAACTATTTTGCCAGTTTGACCACAGTCGTGGCATGAACAATGTTGGCAGTATAACCACAGTTGTAGCATGAACTATTTTGCCAGTTTGACCACAGTCGTAGCATGAACAATGTTGGCAGTATAACCACAGTTGTAGCATGAACTATTTTGCCAGTTTGACCACAGTCGTAGCATGAACAATGTTGGCAGTATAACCACAGTTGTGGCATGAACTATTTTGCCAGTTTGACCACAGTCGTAGCATAAACAATGTTGGCAGTATAACCACAGTCGTAGCATGAACTATTTTGCCAGTTTGACCACAGTCGTAGCATAAACAATGTTGCTAGTATAACCACAGTCGTAGCATGAACAATGTTGGCAGTATAACCACAGTCGTAGCATGATCTATGATGCCAGTTTTTGACCACAGTCGTAGCATGAACTATGATGCCAGTTTGACCACAGTCGCAGCATTCTGATGGATTGTTATCGGGCTCCCCACACGGCAAAAATGGTTCTGTGGTATTTGTGAAACATGGCGCTTGCCACAACAACTGCGAACGCAGGAAGTAAGTGATGGATGTGACTTTCTAAATCTGCATCACGGCTCACCTCAATGGTGCCGAATAATACACATGAAATACGTCCACAGTGGCAACTGATTGTCATGATGCTATTTTCAGTCAGTAACGGATGCGAGCGGTGTTTTTAACACACAGTCGAGGGACAATTGCCAGGAAAATATATCTATCTGCTGAAATAAATTGTTGCGGATTGCGACTGAAATCAATTTGAAAACAAACAAGACTAAATGGCGCAATTAAATTCTGAATTCGCGGCGGCGAGTCGCCAATGTTGACAGAAGAATGTTGCTAGGTACGACTTTGACATTAACGTCCAAGTACACGGCAAGTTGGTAGTTCGTATCGTCATTATACCAGATAGGGTTGCAAGGAAAATAGCTTTGAATTAACACTGAAAAAAGTGCATAAGCAAAGGTCAGTGATATTAACACATCAGGGTCATATTCCCTGTGAAATTGACCATTAGAAAGTAAAATGTTATCTATTAGTGTTAGAATGGGAGTTGTGGAACGAAAGACCGTATCGGTGCGGGAGATTGACCCTTGACCTAGTTATGAAACATGATCTGCACGAGCATAAAGTACGTGATGGTGAGATGTGTTCATGGCGGAGTGGTGCAAGTTGGTTCTTATTTCTTTCACAATCTATTATCACTTTAGGGGGGGAAAGTAGCTGTGTCATACGGTGCATAGGGAATCATATTCGCAACTCTATCGGCGCCAATTTCAGTTGTTCATTATTAAAGTGATATCAAATTATATTGCAAGGATGTTGGCATTTAAACGCATTGTACCTGTACAATGTTCACACATTCACATGATCGATTTGTTGAAGTGTTTCCGCTCAATAAATATTATATTTTTAAAATGAATACATTATCAGTCACGGTTAAAACAAATGTACAAGATCGCGGAAAGAGATAGGACGCAATTCCTATAACAATTCAAGTTAATCGATAAGATGTTTATCAATGTCGCCATATTGTGTTAAATTTCTCGTCATTGTTAAACGTATATGCTCTAATCTCCAAATCATAAAATAATTACAGTTTGAGTTTCTGGGCAAGCTTACTTCTTCAAATGTTATTTTAAAAGATAAACATAAAAAGTTCGTTTAATACAACATCAAACGTTTCCACATCCTCCAAATCACGTCTTCCTCATTAAAGATGGAGACTGTTTCACGGTATGACATTCACTTTCGTTCATCAATTAAGTATTCAGGTGAAAATAGGTAACAACGCCAGTAATATGAAATAAAAAGATTTGCTATCACCCGACCTGAACAAATATAACGTTATTGATAATACAATATATGCGTATTTAATGTCCAACCCAACAATTCATTTTTGCCGACTTGCATAAAAAGTGAATGAAAGAAGAATGAAATCCTCTTGGCAGATTAAGGAGATTACACGTTGGGTTTGCTTCCCTTGTACAAAGCGGTCGTACTTTGAGATGTACTAATAGGATTTGTCACCTAAATATATCTCTCGAGCAAAAATAGGACCGTATGTGTTACCGAGTGCGAAGTTAACACCTGCAAAAACTGTTACATTTGTAAACAGGCACTTTTACTGTTTTCTGTATATGTATATGTATATGTATATGGTATATGTATATGTGTACGTTTATGTATATGTTTATAGGCAAATGTATATGTTTATGTGAACGTTTATGTATATGTATATAGGCATATGTATATGTGTACGTGTATGTATATGTGTACGTATATGTATATAGGCACATGTATATGTATATATGTATGTGTATGTGTACGTGTATGTATATGTATATAGGCATATGTATATGCATATGTGTACGTATATGGATATGTGTACGTGTATGTATGTGTGTATATATATGTATATGTATATAGGCATATGTATATGTATCTGTATTTGGCATATGTATATGTATATGTATATGTATATATGCATATGTATATGTAAATGCATATGTATAGATACACTTATTTCAGTTATATACAAACCATTGCGAGATCGACGACACTTTAGGAATCGTAATATGGCGTATACATGTATAGTGTATGAACATTAAGTCAATGTGTAACGAATCCCGATCTTTTTGACCATCTTTCGTAACACTGTACTAACATTTCAGTCGATAAATGGTGTCGCACACATTTATAAAAAAACCCGTCAATGACATATTCGAATATTTGGAAAAGCTTGTCAGACGTTTGGGATATATGACATAAAGAAGTGCTGATGCTTAACTAGTAACCTAGGTGTATATAATTAGTAATAAGTTTCACTAATCTAATAAATGTGATTGTATTAAAATATTTATAAAACCATGAAGTCATCGTCACGAAGGGAACCTTTTCTGTGTATATATACTCACCGCGAAAAGAAACGTGAATACCATACATGTTGGCTAATATGTGAAGAATTACTCATATTCGAGAGATATTAGATTGGTTCGATGCATGAACGAACATACTGGTATGTTGTGTGAACCGATGTTCATGAACGCATCGCGTGTGACGTCATAGATCCATGACTCGAAATGCACCATTTGTCTCGTGCAGGATTAGCGTGTAAAGTTTGGAAATCACGTGCAGCATATCATGATAAGAATAAAGACACTTGACTGATTGTTAGTACTCATTGGAAACCACTCTTCTTAGTGTACCTACTCGTCCTTATATGTCTATGGTTCGCGTTTCTTTTGGCCGTGAGTATATATACATTCTATTTTTATATACATTTTTATTATTTAGTTTATTTTCCTATATGGCACCAATGACGTACAAGTTATGGCTATACATTTTGTCAATAAATAATCGTTATGCAAACGATCCTTCTTTAATTATGTTTTTTTTTCAAAACATACATGAATTTGTAATAATGGCGATAATTGTCCCTACTTTACTTAACATAAAATACACTGACATAAATGTCAACTATTTCATCAATATCAATATACGTCACCTCTCCAATGTAAATGACGCAATTACTTTCACAATAATCGTCGTGCGATCAATTAATATTCACACACGTCCAGAAAACCTTGCCATTTCGCCGAAGTGGACATGATTGACGGCTTGGGGTCAATGAGTGTGTTTACTTTGACAGTGAAAAGGGCGGCCGAGACGAACTGGTCAAACGCTACTTGTATATCCGCTTATTATATGATAATACAGTAATACAATCCAGTACGTGACCCCTGTGGTCGCAGGAGACTCAGCACCTAGCGGTGAGGACAATTATCCCAACAGTGTGCCACACGACAAGCGTTACAAGCTTGATGGATCGTGTCAAGTCGACAAAACAAAACCATAATTGTATTTAGTTGCAAGGAATATACTACATTCCAGTGACAGACCTGGAGAACGCTCTTTTTACACCCATCAGACGAAATTTGCTTTGACAAAATTGGCAATATGGAATGTTTGTACCTGAGGAGACCCAAAGTCATCAGGTAGATGTATAAAAGGTTCTTGTGATAAATGGGTTTACAATGAGGCTGTGCACAGTGTGACAGAGATTTGGCAAAGGGTTCCTGTCGGAACTATCCAGACGGATCATGTTTTCTATAGACGATATAACGAATGACTGGTATGTACTCTCATTTGGAGTCTAAGCTGTAATGGGCATACCAAACAGTAGGCCATATGTCTTGTGATTTATTCAGGAATGGATGAGGGAAAATGGAATGAAGATTGAAATAATAACAGTCTGAGAATGAGTCGGGGCTGTGTGGCGTTAAGGCTGGGGAGAGTGAGTGAGTTGGGTTTAACGCCGCCTTTAACAGTATTCCAGTTATATCGCGGCGTGTCAGCTTAATGTGGGAGGAAAGCCCGATGTGATGCAGGTCTCAGACGTTTACCACTTCGGTGAAACCCACGAGCACGGGTATGGTGATGACAAACCTAGAAACATAATCGGGGCGAATCGGGATTCGAACTCACAATCATAGGTTTCTGGCGTGCCCAAGGGACACAACTCTGCAAAGCGAATCGCGGCGTCTCGGACAACTGGGCCTCCTGTGCCCCAACGCTGGGGAGAGGTAGAATGGGAAAAAGTGAGATTGTAAGAAGGTCGGAGGAGGAATGAATTAGACTGGAAGTGTGGGAGGAGGAAGAGAGAGAAAGAATGAAAAAAGCAGCCCATGCTTGTCGTAAAAGGCGACTATGCTTGTCGTAAAAGGCGACTATGCTTGTCGTAAAAGGCGACTATGCTTGTCGTAAGAGGCGACTAACGGGATCGGGTGGTCAGGCTCGCTGACTTGGTTGATGCATGTCATCGTATCCCAGTTGCGTGGATCGATGCTCATGATGTCAATCACTGGATTGTCTGGTCCTGACTTGATTATTTACAGAGCACAGTCACACAGCTGAATATTGCTGAGTGCGGCGTTCAACAACAAACAATCAAATTGTTATGTGATGGCAACCAAAGCTAAATTTACAATATATCCTAAAAGAATATTGCCATTTTTAATAGATACATATACCGTTGAATTTCGTGCACTGCTGCTCAAATCGATGCAAGTCTCGAATGTAGCGATTAAATACTATGTTTATATGAGAAGCCTTTGGACCATTAGCAAGTAGAAACTGTATCGATTAGTCCATAGTTCGATACGAGCAGACTGATAATATACTGATGGAAATAAATAAGGCAACACTTCGTTTTAAACACAGTAAAATGACATGCTGTCCAAGCCTTGTCTGCCAAATACGCATTGGCAACAATTCACACAAACCCATCTCAACATTTGATTGTTAAATTTGTATGCACGCTATTTCAAATGTACTGACAGTTAACCTTATTTCCCAATATTTGTCTTGTTCCATTATTTGTTTCCATCAGTATATTAGACAGGCGCCGTTAATGATTCTTCTTCGGCTATGAAACAACTTCGGGTTAAACGATATGTCGAGATACAGCAGGTTTAAGTAACGAGGTTTCGTCGTACTGAGGTCTTGTCAAGCAATAATAAATAAGTTTTTCAGGTCAGAAATGCGTGTTCCGGGTTTAGGATGGAGTAAGCGCATTACTTTTACGGAGATGACAGGTCACATCCCAAACAAAGCAGGAAATAGAACAGGTAGTGTTTCTTTCAGTACAGCATTGTACATTTACGTTTGGTGGATCGTTGATGTATACAATACATATTGTGATCTACATTTGTATACAGCTGTCTCTCATCTTGAAATATGTGTTGGTAGAGTACATATGCCCTTTTTGTTTTCATTTCCTGATTTCAAATTGTCGGTCCTTTGACGTGGTGACTGTGATCGTGTGATTGTTTTTTTGTATGTTGTTGTTTGTTGTTTAACGCCGCACTTAGAAATATTCCAGCTATATGACGGCCATCTGGAAATAATCGAGTCTGGACCAGACAAGCCAATGATTGACATCATGAGCATCGATCCACGCAATTGGGAAACTATGACATACATTAAACAAGTTTGAGGGCCTGACCACCCGATCCCGTTAGTCACCTCTTAAAAACATAGTCGCCTTTCACAGCAAGCATGGGTTGTTGAAGACCTATTCTAACCCTGATCTTCACGGGTATTATTTTCGTATGTATGTACATGTTAGAAAACACAAAATGTTATGGTATTGCGCTGAGCAACTATGTGCATATGGGAAGGGTTTTACGTAACAAAGATCTTTTCTTATTTTGATCGAGTGATATATTTAAAGATGACAGACATAAGAAACATTGATTTTTGATATTGTAACAAAAAAGACTGTAATTTGAGAAATCGTAAACATTCATTGCAACACATTAAATAATGGAATAATAATAATAATAATAATAATAATAATAATAATATTAAATGGAAACTTTACGTTAAACTGGGAAATTGAGGCCTTTTATTTTTTATTTGTTTACAAAAAGTTGAGCCTAAACTTTAATGGAGGTGATCGACTCTTTTTTAATCTTTCAGATTAGCACTGCTCATGAACGAAGAAAACCAATTATAGCATGATAGCGACAGATAGGTGATTGTTGTTATACAGATTTTTATACAGATCATTTTGTACTATTTTGTACGATCAGCGGTGTTTAAATTTATTGGTTATTTTTCATTTCACCCAATTGGTTTTGAGTTACGGTCGGTCTCGCAAAGAAAGGAAAACATCTGAGGCAAAACGATAGTACATGTGTCATCAGCACACAAGGCACTGTGCAAGAATTCCAGAGTTGCCCATATTAAGAACTTCGTGGTTCTGGGAAGTGGTAAATATTAATATCATTTGTGAGTTGGCTGATGTATCATCATCATCATCATCATCATCATCATCATCATCATCGGGCCGATGGGGTAGCCTAGTGGTTAAAGCGTTCGCTCGTCACGCTAATGATCCGGGTTCGATTCCCCACATGGGCACAATGTGTGAAGCCCATTTCTGGTGTCCCCCGCCGTGATATTGCTGGAATATTGCCAAAAGCGGCGTAAATTCATACTCACTCACTCATCATCATCATCATCGTAAATTTGGTAAAGATTATTATTACAAGAAAAGATTACTTCATTTCGATTTTCAGGTGAATCAAATTCTGTTGGGTTTAACGCAGCTGTGAACAAAGTTTGCGTTAAATTAAATGTTTTCTATATGTGGTACCCGAAATATTGTCTGAATGGATATACTTTACAAGACAAACAAACAAGTGCTTCTCTGTTGTCAATTCAACTTTCATAATGCAACAATTACATAGATGATGTTCACATTCCCATACTTTTCTGAATGAAAAAAATAAAGTTGAAACCGTTTCAAGTTTTGTCTTTTGATCCGCCCAAGCTTTGATCAGGCTTCGCCACAAAACAGTGTTTCATATCTCATTCAGACACAAAACCGTCCTGACAATACCCAGACCTCAGTTCGTCCAGAAACATACACTTCCGGGACATCAAACAGACATGATGTCGTCAGCCGGAGCTTGAATGACCTGTCCCTTCACAAGTTCGCTGCCCTGGTGAAGCGACGTTTGATGTTTGATGGTGTATGACAGGTCCCACGCATCAGCACGTGGCAACCCAGTCAAACTTTGCAGTCTGGGTCTCCGTCACATCTACTCCATATTTGTGTATTGGTGACGTGGAATGGCCATCATGCTATCAACCACTGGTTTCTCTAACCCAGATTGAATAGTTTACAGGCCGATTTAGATGGAATATTGTTGGTGAATGTTGTTAAGCGCCGCATCAACAATCTTGCAGCTAGCTATTCAGGGCGAAAACAAACTGTGTTCTTGCAAAGCAGACTTGGAAATATTAGTTTCCTTTATGCAATCTGGATCATATTTATGATAAATACCAAAAAAATCCTCTATTAAAACGGAAGCGCATTTGTTTGTACACTAAAGATATTTTTTATGAAATTGAAAATATAAAAAAAAATATTGTGTGAATTATTACCTTTTGTTATCAGAAATATTGTATATATGTTCTATCTACTCTTTATGTGTTTTTAAATATACTTTTTAAATTTCCAGACGTCAAATATGCATTAACCTGTAAAAGTGAATAAAAATTCATGTGTTTTCAATGCGGATCTATTTTACCTGTACATTCGACATCGATGGATTGAATTTGAAACTAAAAGCCCAGCATGAGGTTTCTAATGTTAAATTTAGCGCGAAAGATTTTCAAAATCGTATTCAACACATCTGTTGACAAGGCTGCTTTGACCTCAACTGCCGTGTTCAAATTTCTCTTCGCGGGCCCAGATAAACAATTACGTAACACTTCCCCATTCCTCCACCCCCAGCGTAATTAATTTCACGTGAAGTCCGTGCTAAGCGAGATTCTTACCGGACGTGCCAAGTTACGCTGAGACAATGTGAGCAGTGAACGGACTGCACGTGCTAACCATTCACGACCGTGATTGGATAATTAATAGAGGTAAGGAAGGATGGACGACAATTTGGCGAATTAGTGTCAGTATTGCGTCAGTTTGTTAGCATGATGGTCCGAAGGAGCTAAAATGAAGGCGGTTGATGCTAACTATATCTGCTCCTTATCTTGTAGTGGCGTTAAGTGGTCATAATTGACCAATCCGTTGACCACTGGTCAGTGGTCGGAGTTTATGGCTACAATACATCATACAACGCAAGTCACATAAATCTTGGAACGTACTCATTAGCCTATCGTGTACAAATTAAGCGTCGTCCAGAATAGCTTTCGGTTGAAAAGTTTGATGAAGTCCTGGACATAATTAAACATGCCAAGTTTGGAGGTGGCACCGAAAGCGACTGTGGCAGTTCTATAAGGGATCAATCAGTTTCAACTTGATTATAGGACGACGGAACTAATTAGACGAGCGATTTTTCAGTTTATCGTGTTATATTTAAGATATAAACCGTAAGTATTTTTAACATGGGTTGGTTGCTTTGCAATTCGGAACCGAGCAAATTGTTTGATAGTTGGTACGGATATCACCATATAATTTTTGTTTGTTTGTTTGTTTGTTGTTTAACGCCGCACTCAGCAATATTCCAGCTATATGACGGCGGTCTGTAAAATAATCGAGTCTGGACCAGACAATCCAGTGATTGATATCATGAGCATCGATCCACGCAATTGGGATCGATGACCAAGTCAGCGAGCCTGATCACCCGATCCCATTAGTCACCTTTTACGACAAGCATAGTCGCCTTTTACGGCAAGTATGGGTTGCTGAAGACCTATTCTACCCGGAATCTTCACGGGTCTATCACCATATAAACATACCACCAAAACAGTTGGGATTATTTTTGCAGAGTTAGGGTATGTTATTTATGTCCCTGTTACACACGTAATTGTGATAAAATTTAGATATACTGTGCCAGAATATAAAGTGAATGGCTCATGTAAAACATTGCACCTATCTTTCTTCATGGAATGACTGCCTCCGTGGTGTAGTGGATAGAGCGTCTGCCCAGAGGGAAAGATAGATGGTTCGATTCCCGGCTGCGTCACACCAAAACACGTTTAAGGATGATACTAATTTTTGGTAACTCTGCCTTGCCCCTCGGCATAAGGGGATTAAACAGGGACTGGTAGGATCGTAGTCAGTTTTCTGTGGCCCCGTGTAGATCCGGGGTAGAAGAGGTCTTCAGCAACCCATGCTTGCCGTAAAAAGGGGACTTTTCTTGGCGTAAGAGCCGACTAACGGGATCGGGTAGTCAGGTTTTCTGACTTGGTTGATGCATGTAATCGTGTCCCAATTACGTGGATCGATGCTCATGATGTCACTCACTGAATTGTAAGTGCAGACTCGATTATTTTACAGACAGCCGTCATATAGCTGGATAGCTGGAACAATTGCTGAGTGAGGCGTTAAACAACAAACCAAGCAACCAATAAACTCTGAGTTGGGTATCCATGTTAAAATACGTACGGTCAAACAGATGTATATGTATGTCGCTATAAAGTGAAATACACTCGAACGCGACGTTAAACCCCATTTCACATCACCCCACATCTTCATTCTGTATTCTGTGAACTCCCACACGATTGATTTCACTAGTTTCAGAACATAAAGGTCACTGCAGCACACCTGTCCACATTATGCAAGTTACTGCGTCCCAATAATATCACAGTTATACGCTAACAAGTATTAAATTTCTGGCTGTAATACTTAGATTTCAAATATAGTTCAAATATATCCAACAAAACATCACTCTTCTTACTGGGATCATATATTGACAATTTTAATTCTATTTTGTAAGTAAGTAAGGCATTGGTTCTGACACAAACTTACTTGATATGTGTTGAGAGATCGAGCAGAGAGTTTGGTAAACTATGGTTATAACGAATTCAAAGGGACCACTAAGTTTTGTTCGCAATAACAGTAGTTCGTTATAAACATATCAAATTTTATTTACAACAAATGGCCGGGACTAAAATATAAGTTCGTTATATCGGTCAGTTCGTTATAAGCGTGTTCGTTATAACGTAGTTGACTGTACCTTAAAACTAAAACAGGAGAGAGAGAGAGAGAGAGAGAGAGAGAGAGAGAGAGAGAGAGAGAGAGAGAGAGAGAGAGAGAGAGAGAGAGAGAGAGAGAGAGAGAGAGAGAGAGAGAGAGAGAGAGAGAGAGAGAGAGAGTTTATACTACTCAAAAGAAGTTAAGGGCCATCTGATTCTTTCATATCACTATAGTTTTAATCTGTCATGTAAGATTAACTATAGTGATATGAAATAAGATGCATCTTGTGTTTAGATCTGAGCCCGTGACTGTGTGAACATGATGATTACACACGATTGATATGCCAGCTGGAGGTTTGTGCTGCAGTCTTCTGCTGTGTGAGGTGTAGGTGAAGGTACATATCAGATATTTCAAATAACCATTTCTAAAGACACAACATTCTGTATGCACTCTTTACCACGGCTATTGACAGTGGTACAGGGCACGGTACAATGTCAACCCGGTACAGGGCAAGGTACAATGTCACGCCGGTACAGGGCATGGTACAGGACAAGGTACAATATAACGACGGTACTGGGAAAGGTACAATGTCACACCGGTACAGGGCATGGAACAGGACAAGGTACAATGTCACACCGGTACAGGGCAAGATACAATGTCACACCGGTACAGGGCAAGGTACAGTGCCATGTCGTGGCACACCATACAGACCATGACATCAGTAAACACACCATGACACATGTATAGATCCGAATTACGTGGATCGATGCTCATGATGTCAATCACTGGATTGTCAAACTCGATTATTAACAAACCGCCGCCATATACTGGGAACAATCCCAAGCGTGGCGTTAAACAACCACCGAAGAAACAAACCAGTTCAACTCGGGACGTCTCTAGTGGATGTCAAATTGTATTATGGGAGTGACATAACTAAAGTTAAATTCCATTTTAACCATCACCATCGACCCTGATAGATTATTCGCATTTCACCTAATGCAGTGACTACAACTTGCAATGTATATCTAAGAAAGGCATATGATCGTCTTGTTTCTATATTTCAACAGACTTAATTCAATATATTCCTCTCAAATGAAGTTGAAAAACACCCGATAATTTCATATCATGTCATGTCATGACAGATAAACTATAGCAATATGAAGGTCGCTGGTGTTCTTTAATTATTTTAGGAGTATGATTTTATTATTTTCAAATGGGTATTGACTTTCATGTCCATGTTGTGATTTTAACAAATGCACTGAATAGATGTCATAGAGTTTGGACGGCGATATATCGACACGTGTTTGTTCACCATATGGCGTGATCTTTTTGTAATTGATTTCTCGCTATGACTTTGCAACAGCTTGTGTAATTGTTATATTCAAATGTTAGTGTTATTGCTTTCAAATCTTACTCGCGTATTACGATAATGAAACTTTCAGCGGGGTTTTGTTTTTATTACATACAACGTCGTTTATGTCCTGAAATAAACATAATCGTCCTGCTTACACAAAGTAATAAAAACAGATATGGTTTTGATGAAACAGAATAGCAATTATGTAAATAAATAAGAGTAGTTCCATGTTATTCTGTTACGTGTCGAAACCCATCACGTGTGTGTATTTCACTAAAGATCAGAACAATCTCTTTTATGGTCAGTTAAATTAGCTTTGAACTAATTACTATCTCAGTAACATATTCATCGTTTGTGTAGATGATATAAACTTATTTATTTCGATAAAGTGGAGGGATGGGCAAGCAAACAAATTTTGCTTATCAGAATGCATCTCCCAAACATGGTACATATACAAATTACAATGTATTGATAGTGACATGAGAAATAGCATACATTGTATAATTGACATTAAAGATAAGTATTGTTCTGTAAGTGTTTAATTACTGGATAGTCTTTCATAACTACAGTTATGTTATTATTTACATCCAGCACGACAACATCGCATATCATATAGCAAAGCCAACATCTCAGACAAGATCTCTAAATCGGCAACAAGAGAGAGTAGAACTGTTCACTGATTTCAAAATTTCAAGATTTGTTACAGTCGTCACATGTGAATTACCGTTTAGAATTAAATTTAAATAGTAGCCTTTTACGAAATATATATATTTTGCCTTACTGTACTGTTTAAGGGACACGTAAGAAAGAAATGAAGTGCATCTTCCGTATGATAGCCACAACAACATCTCGGGCTGTCGGATATAAACCTGGCAACTTTGTCGGCGTTAAGATCAATGCAACCAAGCCTGAGACGGGAGTGTATAACCTGACAAAATCTTGATCAATTATTTACATCAAAGTATATACCATGCTTGTCATTGCTTTTTATAAAACATTTGAAACTTCATAAGCTACTGGCATTGGTGTATTCAATAGGTAGTGAGTCCCAAATATTAACTGTATCTGGAAGAAATGATTTGGCATAGTTATTTGTTTTACACTTTGGTGTAGATGTGTTGTTCGTCATTCGTTCACACCCAGAGCACATAAACTGACGGTCAACAGAAAGTATACACTTAAAATTTGGATTTTACCAAAAATTACATACGTCATCAACACGTTTGTATGCTTTAAACAGTCTCGGGTCAAAATCATAAGTATGATACCCGTATCACATACATCACCATCGAATAACCATTACGTGTTTGTTTCATATTTATCAAACACGGATGTATACTTTTGTTTGCCCGGCCGTTTATTCAATAAACAAAATCCCCCTGAATTCATTCCCACTCTGTCCCAGCTCTTGCAGCATACACGCATCCAATTGTCGTCTCTGAATTAAGAGACTTTGAGGTTATAAAATACGTGAGATTTTCTATATAAAAACATTTGTGTCTAACTGTGTACATCATTTTATGGACTACGTAAGTTTGTGGTCTGTATATGAAACAACAACATGCAAACGATCGCAGTACACTCCAACACATACGTCATGCAGAATCAATTGAACCCATCTGTGATAGAATAAAAGTGTCAAAGGCTAAACCCCATTCCATTCAATTACCTCGCGCAGCACATGCGAACGATGTCCGACATTTTCTTATCAGGCAGAAGAACGGATTCACTGTCATAAACACATTGCTGTAATCTTAATCAGCTCATGGAAGCGTTAGGCTAATTACTAATGCAAATTACAACATATTCTTGGATACTAACGTTGGGCAGTTCAGCTTTATCTGCTTGGCATGTGGGACTAAATTCTCTCATATATGTACCGCTTAAACGAGTTACGAAATACTTGTTTCAAAACAAAAATTAATTAAATTTTAAGTCAACATATATTTTCAGAAATGCTTTTATAGTTAGCGTGCAATTTACAAGAATACCAAAATCAAAAGCACAAGATTAAAACTTAACCACAGTTTCTTTATAAGTGACGGGGTTTATTTAGTAAAACATAAAAGACGCTGTTCAAATCAGCTTAAAACAAAAATAATAAATTTAAGAGTGATATTAAATGTCAGATGATTAACTACACATATTTAGCGTGAGTGTAAATATACGGACTTTAATTCCATAGCTTTGAAATAGATATATACGACGATGGTTTTAATATGAACGTCGTGAAATAGGACCAGTTTTCTATCTTGGTGATTGAATAAGTCGGGAAGTATCCAAATTAACGTCTGAGATGAACGGACGCTACATCATCTCATCAATAACGACCAGCAGGTGCAGCCTTGTATAATTTGTCAGACATACGAAAAGGCATCGTATTACAATGGAGTCACCTCGTCGCCATAAGCAATATCAACATTGAAATCAACATCAGAAATTGACAAGCAGAGTCTCATAAAACAATGACACATAACCATCCCTGTCAATCAATCAACATCGAACTAGGGACAATTTCGCGTTACGTGGCATAATATTTCAAAATCTGAGATGTTTTAATTTTTGTTTTCTTTCTTCGAAAGAACTATCCCCACCGGATCGGCGGGGGGTGCGTTTTTCTCATTCTTGAGAAGACGATGTACATAACATATGCTTAGGAATACAAAATTATTGATCAAATACAAAGACCCCCTGCGAACTGTGGTAATTGAAATATCTCTATGTAGCGTTCGGATAGGAAAATCTAGTTATTTATAGAGATTAAATTTAATCTTGTAAGCACGGAACTAATTTGCCTGTGGTGGGGATGCTAGAAGCGATGACGTACACAGAGGAGCTGAAGCTCACGTAGAAAATAAAAACAGCGCAGCAACATCCTGGCCTAACTATAAGGATAAAAGACAATGGGGATATCTCACGTTGAGAATTATCCGAGGAAAGGGACAGCCTCGATAAACAGCTTCTATCATCGCGCGGTTGTCGTTAGACGCTGGGTGAATCAACGTTTCTAAGCGCGCCGTCGTCTTTGAAGATGTCGCCTTTCTTCTGCTATCTGTAAACGACGTTTTGTATTAGCTGTTAATTCAACTTTTCCCGCCCCTATTCAGTGTGTGAGAAACTTACGGATGTATGTATAAACGATGCCAAGGCGGAAAAGAAGCGTACTTGCTTCCATTTCGCCGTCATCAAAACTATATATACTTATATGAATGTCGTTGAGATTTATGGGTTGACAAAAATATCCGATATAAATAAAGATTTTCAAATTGTTAGTTTGTCATATCAACGTTCGCGCTATCTATGCCTGATGTGATTTTTCAGTGGTATTCTACGTGGTCATTAAACCAAATTTTGAAAGTAGATCTTGTCATTAAATACCCATGCGTCAATATTTCCATTTTGCAAACGATTACCTGGAAACTAACAATAGTTATATATGAATATGGTAGACCGATGAAGAAATACTGACCACGAAAATGATTGTTTATTCCTTAAAGTCCGTGAGTATATTTTTTGCCGCTTTTATCAATATTCCAGCAATATCACGGCGGGGGACATCAGATATAGGCTTCCCAAATTGTATGGAGTCGAACACGGACATTTGGCGAGAACGCTTTAACCTCTTGACTATCCCACCACTCATTAAATAGTAACATATATGCATCAACGTCAAGATGTGGTCAAGATAGCATCAACTGATAAATATTTACGGCGTGTATCTGTAAGCTGGCGATGAAATCAGTGTGTCACGTGACTGGCGCGGTGTCAATTGCCAATTAAAGCCAAACAGTAAACGAATCTCCCATAAATGTCACTACGGTGTGTAAGATTGAATAAATCTGTCTATCAAAGCCGTATCAAATGTACTTTAGTCCCACCCAACCCTCAGCGTTAGCTGACATTACAACACCCGTATAACGAAATAAACACCCCGATTAAGTGAAATTGAATTCGGTTTATTTCGAGCCTTCTTAATACCAGATGCCGGGCATAAAATAAAAATAAAATGTACTTAGCTGTCGCGATGTTCACGACAAGATCGCTGCTACTACACGCCTTACAACTAGTTCTTGGGAGACAGTTTGATAGCGATTGAAGCGGTTTTATTGCTCAAGGTTTGCGGGCCGTCTAGCAAAGTCATGTTGATAGTCAGTCATGCGTTGTAATTGACATGCTTCATTTCACTGTGAAGGGGTTTTACTCATTTGAAATGCATTCGTTCAAGTGCCCCAAGTCGATCATCTATAGTTTGTTACACACGGCCATTGTCAATACCTGAAATTCATACACCCCCCTGTGGAGTCTCCAAACATCCGCGACAATAAAGTAGTCCCATCGCGTTTCTGGAAACTATAACTTATGATAACAATAACAAAACGCTTGCTATTCAATTACGGGGATTTATATTCAGAAATGTGTGAGTTTTTTATTTCTCTTTGGCAAAGGCTTTGCTGGCGTTTAGTGTTTGTCTAGGGCCTTGAAGGACAGTTCTCGAGGGTTTTGAATATTGAGGGTTTGCCGTCAACGACAATAACCTTGAATTGTCACAGTGAGCATTAAAGTGTCATAATGTCCACGAGAAGCGCGTCACTTGATCTGAATGCCACATGTTTGTTAAGGATAGCACAGCAAATAGTTCGTCAGGATTTGCATCATTCAAATGTATCTGCGATATGGCGCAATCTGGAGAAAATAAATGAGAATTATTTGTACTGAGTTTGTGTAAATTATTTGAATGCAATAAAACGAATATATCTACTTAATCATCGACCTGTCACACCCCTTACTCTATCACTGGTTGTGCAGTACATTACCAAACCGCATTCTATCATAAAGACAATCTACCAAAACACGCTCTACGATAATCACACACTACCATATGACTCTCTTCAATAATATACAACACACATTCTACCATAAACACCCGACCGTAACACGTACTGCCGTGAACAAACGTCTACCATAAACACCCATGAACATATGCACTCTCTACCATATACGTATACTCTACCATGAACATACCCTCTAACATAACACGCGGACCGTTCATAAATACCTTGCCATAAAGCATCGCAATCAAGCATATTCATACACTCTATCATAACACTCTCCATACATGCATATTCTCACATAACCACTCTTCTCTGTCTCTCTGTGTCTCTCTCCATCTTCTGTATGACCCACTACTTTCTCTTCTCCCTCTCCTCCCTCGCTCTTTCTCCCTCTTTCGCCTTCTCTCCCTCTGCGTTTCTCTTTTTTTATCTCTCTCTATCTCTCCAACTTTCTCTTTTCCCTCCTGTCTCTCCATGTCTCTCTCCATGTGTGTTTCTCTCTTCCTCTCTCTCTCTCCATCGTCTCTCTCTCTCTCTCCAGCTTTCTCTTTTCCCTCCTCTCACTCTCCATCTCTCGCTCTCTCAGTCTTTCGCCCTCCCTCTCCATCGTCTCTCTCCAACTTTCTCTCCCCGTCTCTCCATCTCTCACTCTCTTAGTCTTTCGTCCTCCCTCCCTCCCTCCCTCTCCATCGTCTCTCTCCAACTTACTCTTCTCCCTTCCCATCTCTCTCCATCTCTCCCTCTCTCAGTCTTTCATCCTCCCTCTCTCTCTCTCCATCGTCTCTCTCCAACTCACTCTTCTCCCTCCCCTCTCTCTCTCCATCTCTCGCTCTCTCAGTCTTTCGTCCTTCCTCCCTTATCGTATATCTCTTGGAATTTATCTTCATGAATTCCTGGTAATAAAACATCCCCAGCAACCTATGCCGTTCGTAAGAGGTAACCAACAGGTGGTGAGGTTCAGCTACTGGGTTGACAGCGGTTCATCGTATCCCAAAGGCGTGATTCTGTTGCACAATGATGCCAATCACTGGATTGTCTGATTCACACTCGTTTATGCACAAACCGCTCTCATAAAGCTGCGGCGTTAAACAACAAATAAACTTGTGGTTTTGACGAAATGATAATATTCGAAACGCATCCTCAGACAATATGTTTTATTACAAAGCTCTTTGCCGACCCATTTATCCTTCACACACATAGAGAATACATGCCCAGCAAATCCAGACATAATCGACATCTACCACAATTGCAATTCAAATATCCCACGACTTGAAAAGCAATTAACCTTTTCAAAAGCACAATAAGCGTGAAATTGTCGCGCATTATCCATTACAAATTACCCATAATTTGAGATACAAATTCGTAAAATTATCACATTTTTTCACGCAAGATCGGACGTGTTACAAACTTCGTCTACAAATAGCGAGCATCGTGGAATTATCGCTTCAGGTAAACAAGTAAACAATATTCACAGTTTGAACATGAGACGGAGTTGCCTGTTTGTTGGTTGCTGATGTTGGACCCCGGTGTGTTAATCTCTCATTGTATGTAGCATTCACAGCTGGGGTGTATGTTTTTCTAACAATATGCGGTAAGGCGGGTCAACTATACAGCGTTATGTCGCTCAAAGGAAACAGTAATTACGCTTATTATTCGACGTCACGCTAACAAGTGACATTCTTGTCCCACAGCATGATACGCCCGGTCCTTGTCGCCAATCTCAGTACATCACTTGTTTGTTTACTTTCGTTACAACACAAACAACACATAAACATATTGATCAATTATGAAGATCAAAGGTACTTTCTTAGCCATTGAGATTAATCTCATGCCGAATTGGCAATATTCCTGCCATAAAGGAGGAGAGTTCTTTTATGGTAAAAATATACACGAGTTTTATTTTTTAATCTCAAATATGTAAACATTCTAACGGAAACCCTTAATGTTATTTACTTTACTTTTCATATTTTAATCCATATTATGTGTATGCTTAATAACGTGTCTTCTTTATTCCTAATCCATTTGAAGTATTAATCCGCTTGACAAGACAAGCAGTGCGAGTAGGTTAGATACACTTGAACTTGCCATAACCTATCTCGGCGTCATCCACCATCATCATCACCCAGGTTTGCATCCTCATCTCAAGCGAAGTTTTAATGAAAGTATTATCGACCCGATTGTGAGTGAGTGAGTGAGTATGGTTTTACGCCGCTTTTAGCAATATTCCAGCAATATCACGGCGGGGGACACCAGAAATGGGCTTCACACATTGTACCCATATCGGGAATCGAACCCGGGTCTTCGGCGTGACGAGCCAACGCTTTAACCCGACCTGATTGTACACGGATGTCAAAATGAATTATTGAATTATTGTTGAACTATTTTATACAACATATTAACTTTTGTACATATACGTGAAGACGATATATACGTGTCATGAGTGAGGGAGTTGGGTTTAACACCGCTTTGAACAATAACTCAGTTATATCACGGCTTGTCAGCTTAATGTTTGAGGAAAACCCGAAGTGATGCACGTTTACCACTTTGGTAAAACCCAGGATCTCGGGTATGGCGCTGACAAACCTAGAAACATATTCAGAGCGTTGACATCTGCACGTGTATATTAATGCATATAATCATTTTCGTATACCCACGAAATTGTATATAACGAACAGTCGGTTATACCGAACGCACGATATTCCCTTGGCCCAGTTTCTCATAGCGGCCTCAGCGCTACGAGTTCCGTAAGCGTGTGGCAGGGTACACCCTCGATTATCCAGTATATCATACCAATGAGATAGGATAGGCTGGATAATCGAGCATGGGTCCGGGACTGACGATGGGATAGAGTGGTAATAGAGTTATTGTGAATATCTCACTTTGCATATAACGAAGTGTTTAAGAGCGGATTTACGCTTATAACGAACGAATAAGATGTCATTAATGTTGTTGGTCATGTGAAGAACCAACATTGGATAAACCGAACTGTTTTTTTCATCGACATATCTTTTTTTGCCTGAATGTAAATTTGCAAAAACAAAAATTACTTTTGAAATGTTTATTCCAGGCAGACTTTTATTTATACAATTCATTTCACAAATCATAGTTCAGAGTGAGTGAGTGAGTTGGGTTTTAACGCCGCTTTTAACATTATTCCAGTTGTATCACGGCGTGTCAGCTTAATGTGGGAGGAAAGACCGAAGTGATGCTGGTCTCAGACGTTGACCACTTCGGTGAAACCCACAAGCACGGGAATGGTGCTGACAAACCTAGAAACATACTCGGGGCGAACCTGGATTCGAACCCACAATCATAGGTTTCTGGCGTGCCCAAGGGACGCAACTCTGCACAGCGAATCGCGCGCCCTAGACGACTGGGCCAACCGTGCCCCCCATAGTTCAGAGAATGACATACACTTTATACTTTGACAAAATACAAACAACAGTTTGAGAATAGTGCCAAATATTTATATTAAAATAACCCTAAAATGCCGGGCAAAAAAGTATACACCTGAAAACTGAAAACAGTCTCGGAAACATAAGTATGATACCTGTATCAAATAGTTTGAAAATATATAATTTTGATAGAAACAAATAACTCCATCTTATCTGAAAAAAACCCCATTGAGATGGGAGATTCAGTCTCATCCTGAAGAAAATATAGACTTGCTTCATTTAGAGCTTTTGCATTGCTGAAAGGGATGTCGGAAGCTATGTCGCTGCTTCCGACAAGCAACCAAAGGTATCCCGGATATTCACGCAAATACTCAGTAGTGTGACCTAAATATAACGTCCGTATCAAGTAAGTGTCCGTGTTTAGAGGGAGGTCTGTATTTCGTGTTGTTTGGTACACTTGTGTCAATGCTAGCTAGCTTCAAGTTTGATTAAGTAATATAGAATCATCTGTAGTACGAGAAGAATATTGCGATATGCAATAAGTACAGCAACATGTACAGCAAGATGATTATGCATTATTGGACTTTCATATCAATGTGTTTTAAGGCCTTAGATATGTATTTTGCTAGGTTAGACAAGAGCAGTAGTAGTATTTAAGGAATGATTTACGTTCGTGTATAAAGTGTGGGCACTTACGTCAATAACTCATCTCCTGTTGATTGTGAATCACATTAAGTACACCCTATCTATCTTCTAGTTTCTATGGGGAGTCCACCTTCCATCTTCTCTCTGTCCAACTTACTCTTTTCCCTCTCCTCTCTCCATCTCCCCTCTCTCTCCATCTCCCCTCTCGCTCTCCTCTCTCTCCATCACCCCTCTCTCTCCATCTCCCCTCTCGCTCTCCTCTCTCTCCATCACCCCTCTCTCTCCATCTCCCCTCTCGCTCCCCTCTCTCTCCATCTCCCCCCTCGCTCTCCTCTCTCTCCATCACCCCTCTCTCTCCATCTCCCCCCTCGCTCTCCTCTCTCTCCATCACCCCTCTCTCTCCATCTCCCCTCTCGCTCCCCTCTCTCTCCATCTCCCCTCTCGCTCTCCTCTCTCTCCATCACCCCTCTCTCTCCATCTCCCCCCTCGCTCTCCTCTCTCTCCATCACCCCTCTCTCTCCATCTCCCCTCTCGCTCTCCTCTCTCCATCTCCCCTCTCGCTCTCCTCTCTCTCCATCACCCCTCTCGCTCTCCTCTCTCTCCATCTCCCCTCTCTCTCCATCTCCCCTCTCGCTCTCCTCTCTCTCCATCACCCCTCTCTCTCCATCTCCCCTCTCGCTCTCCTCTCTCTCCATCTCCCCTCTCGCTCTCCTCTCTCTCCATCACCCCTCTCTCTCCATCTCCCCTCTCGCTCCCCTCTGTCTCCATCTCCCCTCTCGCTCTCCTCTCTCTCTCCATCACCCCTCTCTCTCCATCTCCCCCCTCGCTCTCCTCTCTCTCCATCACCCCTCTCTCTCCATCTCCCCTCTCGCTCCCCTCTCTCTCCATCTCCCCTCTCGCTCCCCTCTCTCTCCATCTCCCCCCTCGCTCTCCTCTCTCTCCATCACCCCTCTCTCTCCATCTCCCCTCTCGCTCTCCTCTCTCTCCATCACCCCTCTCTCTCCATCTCCCCTCTCGCTCTCCTCTCTCTCCATCACCCCTCTCTCTCCATCTCCCCTCTCGCTCCCCTCTCTCTCCATCTCCCCTCTCGCTCTCCTCTCTCTCCATCACCCCTCTCTCTCCATCTCCCCTCTCGCTCTCCTCTCTCCATCTCCCCTCTCGCTCTCCTCTCTCTCCATCACCCCTCTCGCTCTCCTCTCTCTCCATCTCCCCTCTCTCTCCATCTCCCCTCTCGCTCTCCTCTCTCTCCATCTCCCCTCTCGCTCTCCTCTCTCTCCATCACCCCTCTCTCTCCATCTCCCCTCTCGCTCTCCTCTCTCCATCTCCCCTCTCGCTCTCCTCTCTCTCCATCACCCCTCTCGCTCTCCTCTCTCTCCATCTCCCCTCTCTCTCCATCTCCCCTCTCGCTCTCCTCTCTCTCCATCACCCCTCTCTCTCCATCTCCCCTCTCGCTCTCCTCTCTCTCCATCTCCCCTCTCGCTCTCCTCTCTCTCCATCACCCCTCTCTCTCCATCTCCCCTCTCGCTCCCCTCTGTCTCCATCTCCCCTCTCGCTCTCCTCTCTCTCTCCATCACCCCTCTCTCTCCATCTCCCCCCTCGCTCTCCTCTCTCTCCATCACCCCTCTCTCTCCATCTCCCCTCTCGCTCCCCTCTCTCTCCATCTCCCCTCTCGCTCTCCTCTCTCCATCTCCCCTCTCGCTCTCCTCTCTCTCCATCTCCCCTCTCTCTCCATCACCCCTCTCTCTCCATCTCCCCTCTCGCTCTCCTCTCTCCATCTCCCCTCTCGCTCTCCTCTCTCTCCATCACCCCTCTCGCTCTCCTCTCTCTCCATCTCCCCTCTCTCTCCATCTCCCCTCTCGCTCTCCTCTCTCCATCTCCCCTCTCGCTCTCCTCTCTCTCCATCACCCCTCTCGCTCTCCTCTCTCTCCATCACCCCTCTCTCTCCATCTCCCCTCTCGCTCTCCTCTCTCTCCATCTCCCCTCTCGCTCTCCTCTCTCCATCTCCCCTCTCTCTCCATCTCCCCTCTCGCTCTCCTCTCTCTCCATCACCCCTCTCTCTCCATCTCCCCTCTCGCTCTCCTCTCTCTCCATCACCCCTCTCTCTCTCCTCTCTCTCCATCACCCCTCTCTCTCCATCTCCCCTCTCGCTCTCCTCTCTCTCCATCTCCCCTCTCGCTCTCCTCTCTCTCCATCTCCCCTCTCGCTCTCCTCTCTCCATCTCCCCTCTCTCTCCATCTCCCCTCTCGCTCTCCTCTCTCTCCATCACCCCTCTCTCTCCATCTCCCCTCTCGCTCTCCTCTCTCCATCTCCCCTCTCGCTCTCCTCTCTCTCCATCTCTCCTCTCTCTCCTATTGTTCTATGGGGAGTCTATGATTACTTGTTCGATTGGGAGTCTATGACTACTTGTTCTATTGGGAGTCTATGATTGCTTGTTCTATTGGGAGTCTATGCTTACTTGTTCTATTGGGAGTCTATGCTTACTTGTTCTATTGGGAGTCTATGCTTACTTGTTCTATTGGGAGTCTATGACTACTTGTTCTATTGGGAGTCTATGCTTACTTGTTCTATTGCGAGTCTATGATTATCTGTTCTATGGGGAGGCTATGATTACTTGTTCTATGGGGAGTCTATGATTACTTGTTACATGGGGAGTCTATGATTACTTGGTCTATGGGGAGACTATGGTTATCTGTTCTATTGGGGGTCTATGATTACTTGTTCTATTGGGAGTCTATGCGTAATTGTGCTATTGCGAGTCTATGATTATCTGTTCTATGGGGAGGCTATGATTACTTGTTCTATGGGGAGTCTATGATTACTTGTTCTATGGGGAGTCTATGATTACTTGTCCTATGGGGAGTCTATGATTACTTGTTACATGGGGAGTCTATGATTACTTGTCCTATGGGGAGTCTATGATTACTTGTTACATGGGGAGTCTATGATTACTTGTCTATGGGGAGTCTATGATTACTTGTTCAAAAACAAGGATAGGTTTCTCGATATCCTCTAGAAGAAGTAAGTAGTAGCAACTGAAGAGGTCATTAACGTGAGTTCTGAATCATCACTGATGCTATTACTGTTAATGTCACATTCATGAACCCTACACAGCAATCACGAGGACGCCAATATGTTTGATATATGGACGCAGTCAGTAAGAACATAATTAGTGTGGGGTATGATTTGCAATAAATTGTTTTAACCTAAATGTCACATATTTTTTAGATTCCGAAAATTAATACATTCGCCATTGTTAATCATGACATACGCACGTACATGTCAAACGACAATACTCTGTCCGGCAATGTTCCCTGATGTGTTTATATATTATTATTTCATCCTGTATACGCGCCATGTTTTAAATATAGAGATTAAATCGCTAACGGCGAGTATTTGTCCTTTCGCATCGTTCGGTTTATGCTCATCCTGTCTGTCAAATTATCTTTCTTTCTCTGTGTTGAGGACGCTGTGGGGATTATAATAGATCTCCACCGGGTTACAATAGATCCCCACCCAGTTATTGATCGGGAGGTGACATCACTGGATTGTTTGGCCCAGACTCGATTATTTAAATACCGCCGTCATACAGCTGCAATATTGCTGAGTGCGGCTTAAAACACAAATACGCAAAGTGTTAGAAAGGGGTGCAGAAACTGCTGAAAATATTCCAATGTAACGCAGGGGAACATGAACATCTTCCTTTTTTGTATTACATGAAAAAAATAAAATATATATAAAAAAACTATTCATCGTTTGGAATCAGAAGATATTTTATTCATGTCAGGAAAATATTTGCATAACGTTTTCAAAGTTCGTGGCGAATTAATGTAAATGCACATGTGCTAAACCCGCTTGTAATATATATGTGTAATGACTGGCCTTGAAATAATAAACTTTTTGACAAGAGCAATGTTTTACTGTACACATATGTGTTCTGGCACTGTCTTATCAACGCCATTCCCACACTGGACATGTCCGAGTGGTCATTATTCCTCGATTTATCCTTCGGCCAGTCACTCTTCTGGTAGGATTCTCCTGACATGTTTTGATGGGGGTAATTTAGTCCCCCTTAGCTACGGCAGCGTCTAAAACAAAACATCATGAAGAAGGGGGGAGTTGGGAGGGGTCCCTGGCGACCACCTGTACAGGGCGATGACACTTATCCCCACCCCCCTCGTGTGAAAACATGTGTCCTTTCCCTGGCACCTATGGGATCTGCAGGGGATGATTTGCAATAAATGGTAGATAATTGTTTTCTTGTCTATGTCATTAGGGCTTGCGTCTCCCTTTTTCGCACCTTAAGAAAATCTCTCCCTTCCTGTCGAGACTTAAGCGTCATGCTGTGGTTGTAGAATACTTGTCAGAACGGAATAACGGTTCTCCGGGGCATGTCAGATTGTAACACATTTGTAACCATTTATTGACACAGCGAGGTAAATATTTATTTCGGACTAATCTCAAATCAACGGTGTTTGTTTTTTCCTGTTTATCGATAAGGATTGTTGCATAATCATTAGTCATGATAATTACATGACTTCTTTCAATTCTTTGTGATAGCGAAATAATGGCTTCCATAATAATAATATTCAATCATCGTGGTTTTATATGGGACTTACACGGTGCTTATTTCCTGGCAATTTAATAAACGCAAGGGTGTGTGAACGCACAGCCTGATGTCCGTATTAATACATGTTAACGGTTTGATTGGCATTCTATAAGTTGGTGTAAATATGGAACTTACAGCTTTATGGATAACAGCAGCTGAAGATGAAGATTCTTACACTGTTATCCATTCCAGCATGACAACGGTGTAAGAATCCTCAGCGAAGCGTCGCTGTATGCAGTACACCAGACCAGAGACCATATAATATTATATCTATTATATGGTCTCTGACCAGACGTTGTTATCCCTGAAGCTGTAAGTTTGTTTGTTTGTTTTTTCTTAATACTTCTTCACATGATTGCTAAAAGACGTTATTCATATTGTACATTGTACATTTGTAATGTACACTTGTGGGCAATAAATCCCATTATGTAATAAACACTTTCATGGATGACAAATATATGCCCATTTATGGGTTTAAAGCGGTACAATTTAACACATTAATGCTCTAATAATATGCGTTAAAGGCATGTGAGAGGAAATTTTATTTCGCCTTCTTTATTTGTGTCAGTGGGAATTATGTGAGAAGAAGGTAAAATATCTTTTTAATGTCTGACACTATGCATTTATAGCGTGTATAATCATGAAAATAACTCAGGTAAAACAGGCAACGCCCAGCCTCAAGTCTTACGAGAAACACATGAACCTATAATATCAAATACTACTAAAATATTGTTTATGCATTTATACACACAAGGTAATACCCTGCTGAATACTGGCTAATAAATGATTATTTGGTGACGCAATCAACAAGGAAATCCTTAAATCAGTTCACGATTTTACTGTTAAAAGTAAAATATTCGAAAAGTAGTTATATTAATCTAAATACATTGATGTAATATTGAAATTGTGACATTGCATGCCTTTATCCCAGACACCGCTAGCTCTAGCTTATGGTTACAGCTTAATTTAACGTACTGTACATATACATGTACATTCAACATGAAGTGTAATCTGTTTTTCCTGGAGCGGTATTCATGTAAGCATTGTTTTGCTTGTTTACCAATCCAAATCGCATTTATGTAACATAAATATGTTTAAACCAATTAATGATAATAAATATGTTGTAAGATGGTTTGCATCATGTTTAATAATGTCATACCTAATCGCACGAGGACCACGTTAAACATGTTTAAATTAAGGAAAAAACAAACTACAGGAAAGAACAAACAATCAGGACGTTGCTGATTTCGATCGGATTAACATATTTCCTGATAACGAAAGATGGGTTTGGCTTTTCTGTTTGTAGATGTTCCCAACGTTAATCTTTCGAAAGACGGGTTTTCGGAATAACAGTATCCGGATTAACGAGGTTTCGCTGTATGGCTTCTGTCGTTTTTGTTTTATCGTGTCATGGACTGGCTCTGTCTTTGGAGCTTCAGAAATTTGTATTACGTTTGAAAATAATCATTTCCATATTCGTTAGAAATCTCTACTGAAGGGAGAGTCCATTTACCCCAGCGGTAACACCCGTCACAAACACACGCAAAGGCAAGTCAAATGTGGAACATATGGTACGAGTAAAAATAGGGAATTGCATCGGACATCATGTTTATCCTTGATTCAAAGAATGGATTTAATGCTTTAACTATTCCCGTCACGAACGGCGTTTATTATCAAGTCGCACATGACTATTGTCAATAAATAAAATAATCAAATCATTTGTATATTGAATAAGCGGCATTGGCTCAGCACATGCGAACAAAACAATTCTTTCCTCAGCGACACACCTGTCTGCCTGTTAATATTTTCTAATTAACAAATGCAAATTATATTTTCAGCATTGATCAATGACAATTTGGATGGAGCGTTTTGATTAAGGAAAGTTAATAAATTCCATGAATGAAAACATCCCGCAATACATTCCATCCCGCGTTATTGATTGACGTTAAGTATAACATATTACTGTTGACGGGAAGGCCCTGTTCCCGCGTCCCAACCACATCCAAACTCGCTCTTGTGTTCTCTGGAAACCCGTCAACTCCTTGCAGAGAAAACTGATGGCCACAAGATGCCCATCTCTCCCTAAGGTTCAACCACTGTCAAGGAACCCTACCCCCACCCTCGGTCTTAATGATCAGCTAAACGGAAGAAACAATGAAATGGGAGACTCAGTTTATTTTCCTAACTTAATCACCCGACAAAGAAAAAGAAACCTTCAAACAAGAGGCTCCTGTCAACACGGCAAAAGCGTTGTGTAGTGAACGGGATACCGCGTGGTTTTCTTGTCAGTGAGACCGACATTGTTACTTTCCTTCTTACAATCTGAGTTCAGTTACCAATACAAATGTGGATGGAACGCGAGAACGATTGCTTTCATTGCGTGTTTATTTGATGTATATTTACTTTATCGGTGAAGGTCGCTATTGTAAATCCGCTTTTTGTTTGTTTCATGAATATCTGATTCTAATAATGATATTCCTGATGACGACAACAACAACAACAACAACAACAACAATAATAATAATAATAATGATAATAATAATACAACAACAACAACAATAATATGTTTTTATCTATAAAAAAATACATAATCTTTCATGACACCCCCCACCCCCTCTTTCGCTGTGTCATTTGTCATGCCCAGCTTCATCTCAACGCCCCCCCCCCCCCCCCCCCTCCCCCATCCATATTATAATAATTGTTTACGAAAGAAAACATTAAATATAACGAAATAACAACATTTTTTAACGAAAATATAATTACGAATCGGTCAGCTGAAGATATTCCCAATAATTTTCATTTTTGTCAAAATTCATGAACCGATATTAATTTTAAAGATGAAAGACGAATACAAAATTAACACTGAAAATCAAAATTATGATTTAAATCATTTGTCATTTTGAATCACATATGAAACATGAAGCGTGCTCGTCATGAATGATTCTGCAAATTCACCTGTGTAATTAAATCAAATTATTGAAATAAACTACAAGCATGTTAAAACATTATTTACAAAAGGTTCCTATCGGAACATAAACCCCTAAAGAAAGATCTTTATTAGTTTTTATCTTTTCATATTTTCATAAACTAAACGACCGAAACCACCGCATCCTCCGGACCTATTATTAATCCTGTAATGAAAAGAAACAAGAAATACGTTTTTTGCCAGATAATGCCCCTGCTTTTAACAAATGATTAAAAATCAGACCATTTTCCGCATTTTTTAAAAAAGAAATGCATTTGTAAGCCTGTTCCCGTTCAATCCTTTGTATTTTGGCAAAGATCACATAATGTTTTTTGAGTTCAGGTCTTGATACCACCTGGTCAAACTACAATTAGCGCTGGCCGGTATCCGAGC
Source organism: Haliotis rufescens (assembly GCF_023055435.1). NCBI lineage: Eukaryota > Metazoa > Mollusca > Gastropoda > Lepetellida > Haliotidae > Haliotis > Haliotis rufescens. The sequence continues at coordinate 104,176 of NW_025964389.1, forward strand.
GAAGGTGATGTGAGTTGACAGGCTTTTTACCTGGCCGCGCATCCATTTACAGAATGCTTTTAACTTAAAACTAGCGATCTTTTGGCTCGCCGAACACGTCCGGGTCTATAGCGTCAACACGAGCAAATACTCGGGCCAGACTCCAAGTTGACTTTGACAGATTCTCTTTTAAGGGAATAATTGTAATCCCGTGGAGCCGGCGTTTTTTCCCTGGTGAAAAAATGAGAAATGTAAAAATATCCTATCACTGATGTCAAATTCCATAATTGGCATTAATGTTGCTATGGAAATATCCCAACAAATTATTTGCACTAAGGGAGTTTTTTTGTGATGCGGATATGTTTCTTTATTTCTTTGTTTTCCGTATGAAATGCGTTCTCATTATCTCTGTAGGAACGGAGGCTGAAATATGTACATTCATCTTGTGATTCTGCATAACAATGGATGGAGCTGTACCCTTAGAACGAGTACACGAATGAAGAAGTATTCTTCGTGAAGGTATTTCTACCACAGCATATCTGTGTTGAGGCATTGATTATTTGAAATTCTTATTTTAAATTTAAATTTATGTCAACATATTTTTTCAAGACAGGAATGACCAGTGATCAGTTGATTTTGTGGGTAAAACTTTAGGACAAATTGTTTTTTCCCAGTTTATAATTCCGGAAGCTTTTTAAATTGTACCAGAGGTTATTCCTGTCAATGGACCATCCATGCTTCTCGCCAGTGTGGGAAGGAGGTTAAGTAAACTACGTTTATGACGAACACGCTTATAACGAACTGGCGATGTAACGATTTTTTTTTTGTCCCTGCCATTTGTTGTATATTTTATCAGATGAAATTGTATTTGTGTTTTACTACGCTTTTAGAGTGCAAACCATTGCGGACGAGGGACACGAAGAATCGACCATACATACTACACGCAATTTGGGATTCGAACTCGTCTTGGATATCACAGGCAAATCCCTGGTACTACTGGGCTAGCCATGGCTGTTGTTCCATGACATGTTTGGGAATTTGGGAATATCTGGCTACTGAATATCTTCCTAGCCTGGTGGTTAAAGCTTTCGCTCGTCACGCCAAGGACCCGGGGTTCGATTCACGACATGGGTAAAATGTGTGAAGCCAATTTCTGGTATCCCCCGCCTTGATATTGCTGGAATATTGCTAAAAGCGGCGTAAAACCACACTCACTCACTCCTAGAAATAATTTCAATATACAGAAAACAAAACCATTTATACACGTCGACACCGGAAAATAATATCCCTCTTATGTCTGAAGACCATTTCTGGTGCCCCCCGCCGTGATATTACTGGAATATTACTAAAAGCGGCGTAAAACCCTATTCACTCCCTCACTGTAATACGAGGGCCCTGTCTCACAAAGCGAGCTGAGCACTGAGACAGTGCTAAGATAGAATAAATTCATAAGGAGATCGCTTTGCAAATCGCGGCCCCGCTCTATAGTTATTTTATAACTCATTCTAATAATTCTTTACAATTGACATGCCTTTGCGTGTGTTTGTGACGGTGGGGAGGATACGCTCGCCTTTTCGCGAAAACTTGGTATCATGATTATTTGGCAGTAATTCATTATATTTTTGTGAAAAAAGTCAAAGAATTCTGCTATGAGCAGGGATTTCTTATAAATATGGAAATGGTTTGTCGCTTTTATATACGCACATAACAGTTAATGTTTAAAATGAGCTACAAACTGTTTCAGTCAATTTTGTTATCAACACCTCATAATGTTACGTAAGGTACAGCGCATTGTCTGTAATCAAAGCAGACGAACTGATAATGGAAGGCTTTCTGCCTGTCCATCAACGGTACCATTGTCAGGGCACAGGAAACGACCCTATAATTGTCTGGGTGGAGTCAGGGCAAGGCACCATCTATATATCCACGCCATTAAGACGGTTCCACGACGAACCGGAAACGAATGTCCCGGCCGCCATCGATGTTTGAACCAAAGACGGGGACGTTAAAGGTGTCTGGGTATGAAACGCAAACCCTTGCTGCTCTGCTCGGCTCAGCCTGAGACGCCATTAGAAAGTCGATTGTCTTTGACGAGAGATACATTTGTTCACGTGAAGTGTCCCCATATGAACATTTGTCAAAATGTCTTTAAAAGTCCATTAGAATAGCTCAGTATTTGACATGATCGTTAAGTGAGCTGTCTACAAATAATTAACCTAGGAACCAGGTGTTCTAATCGAACACGGCATTACACAGTATCAGACGGAACCTCGTCCTTTTGTTTTCTGTCGTAATCAAAGATCTAAGTTCTTTCTCTGCATGCAGTGTCTGCGTTTGTAAAGCTTTCGCTCTGTGTATTGGCATAATGTTTTGTGATATACAACCCTCCGATATTTACCATGCGGATTTTCTTAATTGCATTAGGCATTTCCGTACAATACCATGGGTTAAAGGGAATGCTTTTAGGGGGTCGAGTGAGTGAGTGAGTCGGGTTTAACGCCGCTTTTAACATTATTCCAGTTATATCGCGGCGTGTCAGCTTAATGTGGGAGGAAAGCCCGAAGTGATGCTGGTCTCAGACGTTTACCATTTCGGTAAAACCCACGAGCACGGGTATGTGCTGACAAATCTAGAAACATAATCAGGGCGAACCTGGATTCGAACCCACAATCATAGGTTTCTGGCGTGCCCAAGGGACGCAACTCTGCAAAGCGAATCACGGCGCCTTAAACGACTGGGTCACCCGTGCCCCCTTTAGGGGGATGAGGATGAACCGAGTTTCTATTGATATACCCATGGCATTACATACGCTGTGTATGCGGTTTTTCATGTGGTGCCTAGTATATATTTCATGATATATGCGCGAGTAAGCTCAACCGTGTCTTTGCAAAGAGGGGGATTAAAAAATAAGACGAAATAAATTAATACAATTTCCTTTTATGCCTTTTTTAAGAAATGAGAAATAATTAATATTTGGGGAAAGTGTTTTAAAAAAACACATTGGCTCTGGCATAAACTACCATTCCGAACTGACCGACCATTATCATATTACAATGTGGGTAGCGTTCAATCAGTGAAAATATGTTTATATTGCTGTGCTGGAAGTTATATGAAAAAATTATACATTTCGTCGAAATTTGTGCTGCACCTGCATGTTGTGCAAAAATGGTATATGGCTGTGCCTTGTGTACGATCGGAAATAATATAGTTCACTGGAGTATGTTATGCACGTTCATTGTGTTACGACGGTGTTTTAAGTAGATCTACATGCAGAAACAAATTTATTTCATCGGATTAAGTATTGCACGTACATCTATTTTGTCATCATCATGATCATGATCATCATAATCATCATCATCATCCACAGTATGGGCGTCAACACCGTTGTTTGTTTATAAAGCACCATATGCACGTATATTATAGCGTTAAAAGAGACTGTAATGTTTTGCACAACAGTGATATGTTTTCAAGTAGCATACTCTCGTGGCTCGTCGTGACGATAATGTATTGACGTGGAGAAAGACGTCTATAAATTATGGCGTTAGTAATGTGCCGAATGCCACTTTGAAAGTTAACGATGTGTGCCGACTGAAGAAGCACTACTCGGCGCCGTGTAGATGGAACAGCCTGCAGTTTTTGTCTAGAAGAGTTGACATAATATCGAACCAAGAAGAAATAACGTTCAAGCCAATATCGATGAAAATTCTTATTTTTGCAATAATAAAAAACCCCAACCCTTTTGCACAATAAAAAATACTTTGAATGACAGATAGTTCTTATTTTGTTACGTGTCGATTTCCCAATTGAAACAGTTAATCAACCCCGAAATCTGTAAGTGAACGTATTTAGTGTGAAACCAACAAACAACCAACAAATGGTATACCATGAACAACTGTATTACATAATTAACTAGGTTTACAAATCAATGTATATTACTGCACAACAACTCCAATGGCAGTATGTGATAGAGTGGTAGTACAGTATTTAGTGGCGGTTTAAAATATGAGCAGTGGAAATGACAATGATCACCTCGCCGCAACAGTGGTCAACAGTGGTCAACAGTGGTCAAGCTTCCGACATAGGCCTTGGCCAGGAGTCGAGGGTGAAATGTGATCTTCACACAAAAGCTGGTCTTGATGTAATGTGAGATGAACTGTGAGATGAGGCAGGCACGCGCCCGCTCCACTTATATAGTCCAACTTACTTTGAGCACTTTCCACACAGTGCTAGACCAGTCTAGTGTCACTAAAACATCACAGAATATTCGACATGTTCTGTAGGACTTGACATCCATCAAAGCTATTCCGGAAGTTTACAGACAATGCAAGCATCCAAATATAATAACTCCCTCTCCACTGCTTGCATTAAATAGTACTACATTCCTGACAACTATTGAACTTCTACTGAATCTCAACAGAAACGGGGTAATACCCTCACAGTCATTGTTTGACAATAAATTACACCGCCATAAAAGACTTGGAATTGATTTCGAAATCGTTATTGTCAGACGAATAAGGTTCGTATGTACGTTATTCGGCATAAGAAAGCGAAATGAACGTGTACAACGTGGTGCCCCCCACTCTCCGCCGTGATATTGCTGGAATATTGCTAAAAGTGGCGTAAAACCATACTCACTCATTGACTCATTGACTCACTATAACAGCTGATGTAAATATTCCTTGTTTGTCGTTTCGTTACTAGTGAGTGAGTGAGGCAGTACGAGTTATTTACGTACACCTCAACTTGCCATGCCTACCTATCTCGGCCTCGTCCACACTCATCTTCATCCAGGTTTGTGTGTGAAGCCCATTTCTGGTGTCCCCCGCCGTGATGATGCTGGAATATTGCTAAAAGCGTCGTTGCGTGGATCGATGTTCATGATCACTGGATTGTCTGGTCCAGACTCGATTATTTACAGACCGCTGGAATATTGCTGGTACAACGTTAAACAACAAACAAAACAAAAACTACTACTGCTGCTGCTACTACTACTACTACTACTACTACTACTACTACTACTACTTCTTCTTCTACTGCCACCACTACTACTACTTATACTACTACTACTACTACTGCTGCTCCTGCTGCTACTACTGCTACTACTTCTACTGCTACTGCTACTACTACTACTACTACTACTACTACTACTATTAATACTACTACAACCTCTGATACTACTACTTCTACTACTACTTATGCTGCTTATACTACTACTGCTGCTGCTGCTGCTTCTGCTACTGCCACTACTACTTCTACTACTACTGTCACTTCTATTATTTCTACTACTACTACTACTACTGCTGCTGCTACTACTACTACTACTGCTGCTGCTGCTTCTACTACTGCTACTACTACGTCTACTACTGCTGCCACTACTATTATTACTACTACTGCTACTACTACTCCTTCTATTACTACTGCTACTACTACTTATACTACTACTACAACTGCTACTACTACTGCTACTACTTCTTCGGTTCCGACAATGCATATGTTTATGAATCGCTATCAAACAGTGATGACACCAGGTGTTCGCGAAAGAACATGTTAATATTCGAATCTAGGCCCATCAAACAAGAGGTTGATATTATGACCAATGTTCCATGGCATGGGGATGCGATACCACGCATTCAGCCACGTCACCTAGCTTTACGACTGGATTCATTTAGGCGACGACAAATAGAGCGCTGGGAATATATTTCTCCGAAATACAACGGGGCGGATGGCGAATAGAAAAATCCACCTAAATTCCGGGGATTTGATTCCACTTTAAATGCAATGGGCTCTTGTGTGTTGTTTTGACATAGTAGCAATAGACACATCTTGGCTTCAGAGCTAGGTTTCTTTAACCAATAGCAATGTTCTGATAATAGCAAAGTATGTTCTGCGAAAACATGTGCGATCATTTAAAAAGGATAATGTGCTCAAAACACTAACATGATCGATATCATGTTTGGGAAGCCACTCCGATGACGAAAATGAAGGAGTATTATATTGAGACAGGAGATCTTGCGTAAACTGCATATGGTAATGTGGATATGTTTCATAAGTTCACCATGCGCCTTGAGGAAGACAGTATATTTATACGCATATTAGATATAAGTGATTATACTTCCTATGTAGTGTCGGGATGGTGGTGCTGGGTGTACACAGCTGCTGTGTGGAAGATGAGGATGGAATGTGCTGATGATGCAGCTATATTCATACAGACACAACCAGAATATGTTGTTTTAAATGTGCTCCAACCTCCTTGTTTAGAGCCCGAAGATATCTCTGTATACAGTCCATTCTTAATCATATAACGTCTCGAAACTCAATATATTTTTCTCTCAAGACGATCATTTCATTCGTATCTTAGTGTCTCATAAGAAAACATTAAAATTCGAAAAAATTCCAAAACACGTCTACATTACTGTCAATATCTTCAGTTTCAAGAAAGGAAGAGATTATCTGTGCCTCTCCCTATTATACATAGCCTTGCAAAAGAAAGTTTTCAAGGCTGAAAACAGTCGCCGAAAAACTGCAAACTTAAGGTCCAAAACACAACTGCAGTTTACATCAAAAGCCTCTGCATAATATTAATGTTCTTGCAATTCAGAAAATATAAAGTAGTCAATGCGTATGTTCCTTCGTTTAAAAATATTAATTAGAAAAAGCCATGACTTATTTGTTTGGTTGGTTTGAAAGATGGGTCAAGGTTTGACAGACTCAGTATAATTATCGATAATAAACTGCACACAATTAACGGGTTTCCTTGCCGTAATATCCACCTTACCCCACCCTTTCTCTTTCATGTTAAAGCCATCTAGTTTCTTGCTGTGTGGAGTCATTTATAACATGTCGGAGATACGCACACTGACAGGAACCATCACATCTAAAAACATCCAACTTCAAATTACACTCAAATGAATTATTGGTCTCGCTTAAATTTAAACAGGGAGGGGGGTATGTTTTGTTACAGTGTATAACCCAGCAGGTTTGAGTGAAATTTAGCGAATTCTTCAAGCAAGGGGGCGGCTGGTGATCACAGCCTTGATGAGCACCCAAGCTGTACCACTTGTCAGACACGATACGACACCCCCTAGTTGATAGACAACATGGATGTATTAGGAGTGTGTTAATCTGTCTGTAAATTAGCACGACTATTTGGAATGTAACTGAACGTTCTGGGGGTTCCGTGGTTTTCATTACAAGGGGGTGCAATGCAGGCTGATAGGGCCGCTCTGACATCCCGTGTCTGATTGAGGAGTACACATGCTGTTAAACTCTCATCCCCATCTTTAAACTACGTAGGTATCAGTTTGAACAATGCTTGTATTAACGACAAGTGTAAGGCTGAAAGGCTAACTCCAATATCATATTTACCTGGGTATGCCTTGTCAACTTCTTGTTCATGTATATTAATGATTTGTGTTTGTTTTGCAGTATGTATATATTTGTAATCACTGTGTAAGTTGTATGAAAATTCGTAGTGGTCATTTTGGATGGATGTTTGCTGGAACACATGACTGTGCTGATAGTGTCTAGTTTTTTTCTTATTAAAAGCGACAGGTTCCACACATACACATATGTAGTAAAGGTCCACAATATATATTTGGCGTAAGGTTCTACACATACATGGACATTTGTAATAATATTCGACACGTACATGGACATTTGTAATAATGTTCCACACGTACATGGACATTTGTAATCATGTTCCACACGTACATGGACATTTGTAATAATGTTCCACACGTACATGGACTTTTGTAATAATGTTCCACACGTACATGGACATTTGTAATAATGTTCCACACGTACATGGACATTTGTAATAATGTTCCACCCTTACATGGACATTTGTAATAATGTTCCACCCTTACATGGACATTTGTAATAATGTTCCACCCTTACATGGACATTTGTAATAATGTTCCACCCTTACATGGACATTTGTAATAATGTTCCCCCCGTACATGGACATTTGTAATAATGTTCCACCCTTACATGGACATTTGTAATAATGTTCCCCCCGTACATGGACATTTGTAATAATGTTCCACCCGTACATGGACATTTGTAATAATGTTCCACACGTACATGGACATTTGTAATAATGTTCCACACGTACATGGACATTTGTAATAATGTTCCACCCTTACATGGACATTTGTAATAATGTTCCCCCCGTACATGGACATTTGTAATAATGTTCCCCCCGTACATGGACATTTGTAATAATGTTCCACACGTACATGGACATTTGTAATAATGTTCCACACGTACATGGACATTTGTAATAATGTTCCACACGTACATGGACATTTGTAATAATGTTCCACCCGTACATGGACATTTGTAATAATGTTCCACCCTTACATGGACATTTGTAATAATGTTCCACCCGTACATGGACATTTGTAATAATGTTCCACCCTTACATGGACATTTGTAATAATGTTCCACCCGTACGTGGACATTTGTAATAATATTCAACCCGTACATAGACATTTGTAATAATGTTCCACACGTACATGGACATTTGTAATGATGTTCCTCCCGTACATGGACAGTTGTTGTAATGTAGGCCAATAGAGAAGGCATAGTAACCATTACATTTGACTTGTAAACCAAATCTTACTTAATTCACTCGATAAACAATACTTTAAAAGAGAACAAGTAAAAAGCAAATGTATTTAAAAAATGTAAACTGCCGGGCAAAAGAAAACGTACACTTGAAAATAGGATTTGACCGAAACATTACAATTATTATTAAAACGTTAATTGTCTGAAAACAGTCGCCGAAACACTTCAAACTTGCAAACAACTAAGATGCCCGTATCAAATAGATCACCATCGACCATGGTGTACTCTTTCCTTTGCCCTGCAGTTTATTTGACCACCGATTTTCGAGAAATAAAGAAATGAGACCGTAATGTATGTTCAATAAAACCATCTCCCCGTGGCTGCCACATTGACCAACAATGGCACTGTGTACTGAATGCATCGTCTTAAATATTTCCAAGGAAGGAAAACACATTGTCGAGCTTCGTGCACCCGTGGGGCTAATCATTCATGATAGAAGTTTGAAAATATGATGACAAGATTTATTGACAATAAAATGTTATGATAAGGTTACACCATGCAAACAAATAATATTGTAATTAGTTTCAAAGGTTAAACCATGTTCATCTGTAAAAGCTTTATATAGCAAATAAATATTTGTAAATTGTACAAATAGAGACGAAAGTAACATACAGCCTTGGCAAACACCACTCGGGAGAAACGCAAAATTCAAATCAGGTACACCAGCAAGGTTTTGACTTGACTCACAGCTCGTACTGAAATACAGAAACAGAAAAAAGATACTATATTCAATACGACACATACAAGCATTACGATACCTTAAACGAACTCATGCGACATGCTGGATTCTTCAACATATTTGCAAATACGACATTGTATGACCTATGACTGATTTAAAATAATGCTCTACCATAATGCAAAAAACAAATGGTCCTATATAAAGGTGACTATTGGCGTTCTTTTTACTGTTGAAATTGTACTGCAATTGCTGAAAAGCCATTGCGATATTGTTGTAATTTGTACAACTACTGTGGTAGTATTGCGATACCTTGATTGGTATCTGTACCTTCCTACAACTTAGTCTTCATTTGGCATTCTTAGACCCTAATCTTACACCAACTCATAGATTCAACATAGTGGATAGAGCGTCTGCCCGGAGAGCGGAAGGTCGGTAGTTCGATATGACCGCATCATACCACAAGACGTTAAAAGATGGGACTTGTTGTTGCCCTGTCTGGCGCTAGGAATTAAGGGGATGATAAAACAAGGACTGGTCGGCTCGGAGTCATATATTGAGTGGGTTGTCCGTGTTTAACTGTGGCATAGTATCATTTACGTTTTTTGCTTTGAAGCTGTCAGGGGATCGAACCATCGACCTTCTACTCTCCAGGCAGATTCTCTTTTCACTACACCACGGAGGCGGTCGGCTGAAAATGATCAAATATCTCGTTCACTGGAAATTGTTTTATGGTGGTTGTTCCAAATATGGATTGTCATATTTACAACAAATTCATTTGACAGTTTCATTTGAATTCGTTATATCGAACTATCGGTTATATCGAACACATGTATAGTCACAATAAGAACTTGCAATACTGGTCAAAATGGTCTCTTCGGATATATACCAAACCAATATCAATACCATCGATGTGAGTTCGTTACATCCGGAATTGTGGTGTGTTTTCCTATTCGACAAACATTCGCTACAGCCCGTTAAACCCATAAAATGACCAATACAGAATCTGTGTGGTCGGTAAACCAGTTGTGAGCCTCCCAAGGTCTCCGAGTTTTGATGAACACATCCAGGGCGCCATACCGATTCTGTGGCAGACTCCGATACACCCAGCATGTCGTCATCAAGTCGCGTCCCCCAAACCCCCGTAAAACCCCAGGGTGGAGAATATGATGGCGGATCTGTTGCCCCCCGGCAATATAAACACGCACCCTCCCTCCTTCCAACTCCTCCATCGTGAACGTATCCGTTGTAGGAGGGTCCAGGGTCGCGAGTTTCAGTTTGCACAACAATATTGTCTCAAATTGTTTCTTCTGACACATCCCAGAACTGGATAATACCGCGCACAAATATAAACCTGGTTAATATCTAGGTCTAATGCAGCTGAAACGTTTCAAGGGAGAACTCTTTATGGTTGAGAATAAATGAAGTTTAAAGCCGCATCAATGACCGCTCCCCGGCGATTGGAGCTCTTTTAAAGAGGAGGAAGATTAAGAAACATATGTTATGTAGAGTACCCGCAGTGTTATCATCTGAAGCGATTATACCCACGGTCTTAATGAGCTTTTCTGGTAAGGTGAAAAGTTAAAATGCGAATATATTGTGAATTCCATCAAAGAAACAGTTTTGTTACTTAAACTACAGTATTTTATAGACTGAAATGAGAAACCTGACTCGTGTTCAATTTCATATAAATATATATATTTTTATATTTATATTGTAATTATTATTTTATGAAATGGGGACTTATTGCATATGTATGTAAATTGTAGTCGTAGATAATGAAATAGAACAATTGAGGTTAAGCACCGTGCGATCTACTGACTGTATTTCGCCACTTTCTAAAATCGAGTCTAGTTATACGCATCTTTAAGACACTGTACAAATAGCGAAATAACATGTCTCTTAACAGCAATAACATATCTACAATATAACGACCAGTGAGCCCTAACCAGAAATTTGAAAGACGGTGTATAATGTATAATAGATAAACGAATAATTTATATTCAAGGTATATATACATTGAAGATAAAAAACAACCAAATGAAAAACGCATTAATGTACCACTGGATTTAGATTATCTAAGTTATTTACACACTCAACGGACACATAGTGGGTGTGTTAACACAACAATGACACTAAGAGTATGCATTTACACGGAAACATCTGAATGCTTGTCCGCCGAATGTCTATCCCAAATAAACAAAGATTAATAAACACACACGTGTCAGAAAAGAGAAATAAACAACTGATAATAATAAACATGCAGGGAATACGGTAATTGGAAACAAGAGTAATCGAATTAAGAACTGTATTTAGACCAACGTTGATTTGCGATGTATAGTCAGCTTCAGCAGCAAAAATGTCCTTATCTCCGCATATCGCTGTTATCACCGTTATCGGTGCGATCCAGTGCATGCTTATCTCAAACTGACCACAGCTCTCTATCCGAGAATAGAGCTTGTATTGGAAATAAGGATTACAGTGAGTGTTTATTTTCAGTCAGGTTATCTATGATACATAATTAATTCGTGGTTTTCATTTCGATAACATCTTTTCAAACGACCATTTTACCGCTAACCCAGAGCATCGGTATTCAAGATATGTATGTTCTCGTTCGCGTTTTGTTTTCATTTTTGCGATTACGTTAATACGCCGGTAAGTCGGTGGAAATCAACAAGCAATATATATAATCTACACAAATTGACTTAATTATCTAGATAGTTCCTTTAACGTTCTTATCCTCGGTATATATGAATTAATCCAGTCATTTAAACTGCCGGGGAAAAGAGAGTATACACCAATGTTTGATGGTAGCTAAAAATGAAACAAATCAGAAATGGTTATTCGATGGTGATGTATTTGATACGGGTATCATAGTTGTGTTTTGGACCTTAATTGTGCAGTGTTTCAGCGGCTGCTTAAGCTCTCAGCCTAGTTTTGATTAATGTTTTGGTCGAATCCAATGTTTAAGCGTATGATTTCTTTTCCCCTGCATTTTGGCTGTCTCTGTATCTTTCGTGGTAATAATACGTCATGCTGACAAATCTAAAAAATAATTTCTGACGGAATACGAAAGAACAAAAGGTAAAAAAACTGTATCTGTGTAATCGTGTGGACGGGATTGCACAGAAAAAATAGCTATATTGACGGATACATTTAGTCCACATCTTCATCTTCTTACATGCACATTTGGGCGCCTTGGGAATATTTAAATACTTCGTTTGAAATATGGACAGGCAGATACATGTTGTAAAAGTTTCTAAAGTTAAAAATCATTCAGTGATTAGAAGAACCAAGCGCAATTCAAAACCAGGCACAGCGGTAAGGGCACTTGGACCACAGGAAATGTCATTTTTTTAATGCGGAAACTTTAAAATATTGGTTTGAAAATGGAAATGTCAAATTTTCGAAATGCGGGAATTTGAAACTACTGTTTTAAACAATAACGGAATTTGTTTTTTCCAGCTCTTGCAGGTTTTGGACATTATCAAGAACACAAGAATAGTTCAGATTTAAATAAGTGAAAAGTTTGTTTTTTTAACTTTCAAAACAGTTGAAAGCAGATAGGTGACTTGCTCACATATAAGGACAACGCTTCTGAAAACTTCACAATCAGCCTTTTTGACATATAAAAAATAGAATTATAAGTCCCAAACATTTAAATGCATTGTGTGGAAATGGGGAAGGTCTAGTTGTCATCCATATGAACACATAGGATAGGATTTGTCAAGGTTTGTGTGACTATTTCACTGCATAACCCGTTGTCTATTTTAGCTCATACCTTGTTCTTAAGAGAATCGACACAAAAGATACCAAAGGTGCAAACACATCACTGACTGCTTAACACGGGGATTTCATGTAAATCTTGAATGAAGGTAATACATTAAACGATAGACAACACTCACCTACCACATGGTTCTACGAATAAGCTATTTCATAAAATGTAATCGACATCACATGTTTATAGATACCGTTGTCTTTGATTCTATAACGGTGGGCCCATTTCAACAAAGAATACCCTCTCCACATAGGTGCGGTTTATTCTCGACATTAATTAATAGAAAATCCCTGAAGATTTCAAGAACGGATGTTTCCGACCATACCAGCATGGTGGCGAAGGGGATCTGATACATAGTTGTCGTTGCCATGGTTACCCGTGTTTGCCGGGAATAAGATTTATCTGAGAAAAAAAAAATTCTATAAAGTGATGGTTTTGATGTCTCTCAGATTAGTCGTGGAGCTCGCGACATGACGAAGTGTTCGAGACAACGCTTTCATCAATGTATGGGTATGTCGCTTTTATCAACAGCGCTAGTTCTACAGATACCGTCTCGAGTTAGATTTCAGCGTTCTATATGCGAGAAAAGATGCAAGAAGTGGATAAGCATCTCCGCGCATTCATCTTGCCTATCAGCAGCTAAGGCGCGTCTTGTCTTACAGTGCTATCTTCATATGCTAGTCTTAGTTGCCTTCTCCACGGTGCTTGGCCGGCGACTTTCAAAAGGTCTTAATATCGTATGTTCATATTGGGGCAATTCTCTTAGAAATGAGATTATTTGAGGCTTTAATTAGCTTTTTGATATTTCGCGGACGGAGATATGCGCTCTGCACCTGTTTATAATTTAGACGGAGAGTTTTTCCCATGGTGCGAGTTGGAAAGAAACCAGGCTTATTTGATCCTATTTTGACATTTTGTTTGTTGATGCTGAATCCACCACCAGGGACAGTCGGTGCTGTGATGTGTTACTACATGGAGTCGATCTTCACTGTCAAACGTCGCCCATTGCGATGGTGATGGTGGTGGTGGTGATGAAGATGATGATGATGATGATGATGATGATGATGATGATGATGATGAACATATTTATATTATTTTTAGGAAAGCATGTTGTTAATCAAATATCATGTGTATTATCAACTGTATTATTACCGTAAATTCAGTTTCTCTTTCATTGGTTATTTAATGGTTGGCAATTCTAGTATTATTATCATTATTATTATTTCTGTAGTAAATTCTTAGGCATGTCCATCAGTTAATGAACTACTACTGCTGCTACTCAGTTAAGGAACTACTACTGCTGCTTGTACTACTACTACTACTACTACTACTACTACGTACTATTATTATTATTACCACTACAACTGATGTTGTTGCTGCTACTACTACTACTACTACTACTACTACTACTACTACTACTACGTACTATTATTATTATTACCACTACAACTGATGTTGTTGCTGCTACTACTACTACTACTACTACTATTACTACTACTACTACTACTACTACTACTACTACTACTACTACTACTACTATTGTTATTGTTACCAGTGTAATAATTGGTTTATGAACCCACGTTACTTTTTCAGAGGACACTGGCAGTGCGTTCTGTGTCAAACATCAACCATATCAGTCATTTAAAATCAAACCTGGTACTATTGTGTTCGTTTCAATATATGTCGGTGCTAGGTTAATGTAGTTCATGAAGACATTGTTTTTTCGTGAGGGTCACAAGTCAGTAAGCCACCGCCCCCCTGCCAGCAGTCACACCACCTGCTTAGAACAGTCAGTAACAAAACCATGGCATGCACGGTGTAAGTACAGGACTAAGTCCAAAAAAACAATTACATATACATAAATAACGAAACCCGATAACTTACAGATGTAACAATAAAGACAGGGCACGTATATAATAACGAATTTAAATCAACAACATATCGGGTAAACAATCGTCTAAAATATGAAAACAAACACAAGCGTGTTAAAAGAATCGTTGTAATTAACTTTTATTAATCCAATCAATTAAAATAAACACAAATGCAATCAAATGTAAACTTTCAATGAATAAACGATTAAACGACGTACCAACCCACTGCGAATATATTTTAAGAAAACAAGCAATAATAGTGCAAATATAGATGATTCATATCAACAAAAAGCATAGAAATTATCTTACAAGAAAAGTCTAAAATATGTAACGGTATACGTACAGTGGTAGTGATAAACTAGTTTACTATGCAATAATACTACACGACATTTACACTTGAGCAGTGGTGGAGCTAAACGCATCCATTTTTATTTCGCGGTACTGCCACTGTTATTACGAGAACAATTGAGTTATTCATATCAAATGTCGCAATATCATAATCTGCAGTATTATCTATTCAAATGAGCGTGTTGATTACGTCAAATGTATGTCAAAGCAATATCTGAAATCACACGTGCAATACATTTTGTAAATTGTACAGTTTGGACACAGCTGTTGAAATGCTAAAAATAAGCGTCCTTAGACCGCTGTGGTGTTTGAATTAATTCATGAAAAATAAGATAGCAGAAACTACAGGGAGTGCAGTACTCGTTGGACAATTTGATATGACTTAAACACGTTGATTAGTAGCCCGACCCCCACGAGATTCCTGTGCAATTAAAACACATGTTGCCTTACCCCAGCCAAGGAAATCAGAATATATTAGAGCAGTTGGTTGAGCGTGCTGTTTTGCGTTATTATATGCCATCATACGGTCACGCGCTGGAATTGATATTTGAAATTAAAAATAAATTAGATTCTGAGTTTGTCTCTTCCTTCTGCCAGTATGATTTTAATCGTTCGATTTTAATTTAGAAACTCTCAAGTCCGAGAATTTAATATTTTTGTTAACAGTTTGATTTATTATCTGCCTTCTCGCTATACATCAGTGTCTTAATGATTCAATCGTGTTTTATTTAGAACATAGCTTTTGATCATATGTTTTAACAATCTGCAGATGTTACATCTACAACATTTTATGACTTTATGAAGTTTCCCAAATTCGATACGGTAAATTTGATAAGTTTCACCAGCTGTTGAAGTAACCAAATGAAATTAATGCTCTACAGAATACCTGGACAGTTACAATATGTTGTCACCAAGCTGTCTCACTTCATATTAATGCTATTTGCTGACCACTGTGTTCATTTGAAAGTGCCTCCACACGAGCCTGAGAGTCACACTGGGATAAAGTCTTACGTTTTAACGAAAACAATGTGAAGTACATCAGTGATCGGTTGGTTGTTTTATAAGCATGCTGTTTGTTCAAGCAGAATAATACCTTCTTCAAATAATTTGTCTTAATTGAATATTATATTTGTTTATTGTTATACTGTGTTATCAACAAATATTTAAGACAAAATACAGTTCATATATTTAATGAAATGTCAATGTTAATGTTAACCACAGTTTCACCTGGTCGCAGTTTCCTTCTTTGATCTTTTGCCGACAACAGATTTGAAGGACACCTGTTTCGTGTGGCACACATACACTCGATAACATATTTATCACATTCCAAGATGTGTGTGGTATGTCAATGGCACGAGTTTATGTTGACAATTTGTATTATAATATTCATGTTTTATCGATATTATATGATATGTTTTCTGCCACGTCTAGACCATGAAATCACATGTGACAGAAATGTTATAGTTTTAGAATACCATCACACCTGAACGTTGTCTTTTATTTAAATACCAGAACGATTTACAGGCAAGGTTACAATCGGTTTCGAAATTAACACATCACTGGAAAGTGCATTATGAGTTTGGCGCTGACAAAGGACATTTATAATTATTTTGTGCATTAATTTATAATTTAGTTCCTCTTTATTATAAGGCAAGATAAACATTACAAATACATAATATTGATATTAGTCAATGCCATTCTCTGTTTCATACAGTATACAATTTATATGGTATGGAACATTGTTTTGATGCTTTGTTGTCATGGTAACTTACAGGTGATACAGTATTACAACCACCCTCAGCAACCCCTCCCCCCCCCCTCCTTTCACCAACCTTCCCACCATTCCGTCACATTCTCTCTCTCTCTCTCTCTCTCTCTCTCTCTCTCTCTCTCTCTCTCTCTCTGCTACTTGTTTCATCTCTGTAATACAGGCCTATATCGATGTTTCATTTCAAACATGCTTAAAAATCACAAGAGTTAATATCCTTATGAAAACTGCAATTTTACAGTAAATATGTTTCCTAATGTTATACAGTAACGTCGATATCTATGAATATACTTATATGCTATTTTTGAGTGTAAACATATTATCTAATATATGTCAGATATGTTATTTATGTTGGGAAATATGCAAGAACATATATTTCATAATCGAATAAAATCAACTGCAACTACCGTCATAGAGCTGGAATATAATTAATATTGCTGAGTTAGGCGTTAAAAAACAAACAAACAACACATGTATTCCTACCACATTCATATCACTGCTTCTTCTAATTCATTTCTACGTATGCTTCGATCATATTAATAATATTTCATCATGTGTGAACTTGAATAATTTCATGCCTACTGACCTGAGTCAATATTCAATTTCAATAGTAATAAATACTCAAAATAGAAAACGTTTTAGATTATCAGATTATTTCGATCAGGGAGCGCTAACACGTAACGATTTGTAGTCAAGTTTTATCTTTCGAATTATATACACAAAGATTTCGATCATACAACACAGGTATATTCTATTATCAGAAATTCCTGTCAACAACTAATAGCATGTCCATGGATAATCAAATCATACATAATATACGCGATATGGGAATGAATAAATATTTGAAATAATCATAAGTCAATATCCTTGACAAAGCAGTAATTTCCATGTTTTACCTGATGTTGGACATATATATGCACATACTTATATATACTTCAATCATGAGCATATATCCCAGATATATGTCAGATTTGTTGACATATTTTAAGAATATTAAATATTGCTTTACTCGGTATAATGATTTATCAGATTCACGGTAGCGGATGAAGGAACTTCTGTCAGTAACAAACCTAGATACATGTGTTTCTCGAGTAATTAATTACTCGTTCGTTTCAGATTTACGAAATGAGGAGTTTTAGTAAAAGCCATTTGCCGATACGCAAATGAACATCTATCATGGAAAAGATAAATCTCTTTGAAGGAAAAAAATCTAAACACTGAAATCTATTAGCAAGTCTTGCCACACGCATCTCAAAAGTCCTTAATGACATTTTAGTGAATAGATCCAGATCAGATACAGACAACCGCGAACTACTAAAACGACGAATTGTGAATATTCACGGGAAAAAATATGTTTATTTTGTACGTTCGCGTGTTTTATCGCTCATCAGCCGACATTATACGCCCACAAATGATACAATTTAATGAACAAAACATCGGATTTAGCAAGGAACGCTAGTGGAGCATTTAAGCGTTGGCTAATGAAGTTTGAAGTCAACAAATTGTATCTTATCAGTAAACATGTGTTCGCTAGTTTGTAATTGAAGCCTGGCCGGGGGGCCTTTGAATTTCGCCATGTGACCTCGGAACGTCAGTATAAAATTGATATTTATAACAAGGTGTTCACTGTATACATCATGATTGATGGTGCGAGAGTTTCACGGTGAAATATGGGTGTATAGAAAGTTGGAGGATAATGTTATCTTGCTTCATTATTTAAATATATTCATCTGAGATTTTGGTGAAATGTGTTAAAATGACTTCAATCAAATGATCACACATTTGACTTTAATTTGTATGGTTGAAATAGATGTTGTTGCTTGATAATTTATTTTTTAAAAGGGCGAACAATGAGTTCATGATGATTTGTACAATTGAATGAATTTACACCGTGACACAATGTTGATTAGCGACAAGGATGCGCACGTACGTGACATCAGCATGACAAATGAAAACAATGTCACACACGGAAACATTTGCATAAATCTTACCTGTAATTATCGATTAATCCTGATCACCACTAATTTCACCTGTTCGACTTAACAGTTAATCCGTTAATTAAGGTGTTATGGATTAGTCCGCTCTACGGTGGGTGTTAATCCGTCAATATTAAGTTTGAAATAACGCAGTTATGAAATTGCATGAATGGAAATAGCCTTGTTCCACCAACGTTGTCTTAAGTTTGAATGAGGATGGAGGCATTTGCCAGACTTTTATTTGTCATTCAGGTTTGAGATTCTCTCCCGGGGTGGCGCGTTATGCCACGGCCTTGTTCCTCTCTGGGTACCATCAGAAACTATGCGCCGTCGCTTATTTCTTTAACAACTTCTCAGCAGCGTCGCCCCAGGTCTTGCGTCCATGCGGCGGAACACTATGATGTGTCAACTCCAGACAGGGTTTGAGCGATTCTCACTGCTTGCTAAAATTACAACGGACTTGGTAATATTTGGTCGAAACCAGCTCTCTAATCATTGAGAGACAAGGTAATCTTGCCGGGCATTGAATCTCTGAGAAATAAAACGTCTTTTATCCATTTCATTGATTTTATGTTATAAGCAGACATTTTAATTACCGCAGACAATAGGAAGGGAATGGGATTCGTTTGCTCTGCCATTTTCCCGCCTTTTCTTATAATGTCGTCTGCTTCGCCAAACGGAAAGTTTTTTGCTTAGAGGAATCAAAGGACAGTTTTGGTTGTGTTGATAGGTTACGTTCTGTCAGGAATTTAGCGATAACTTTCAGAAAATAAATAAATATGGCCCTAGAATCGGGATAAGTGAATCGGAAAGAGCCCCGGGGTTAGATTCCAATACCTCGCTGGCTGAACCTGTTGTCTCTACCCTTATCACTGATAAAAAAATATTTCGTGGATCACGTGATTAGTCCACGTGACACTAACTAGCTGAATTCTTATTTTTATCAACAGAATGCTTTGTGCTTTGGGTTTCGACTGATGTTTTTAAATACTTGCAGTTAAGCTTTTAAAATTGAGTTTTCAGGATTTATCCCAATTACTCAGCACTTCACAGGAAATGCATCGCCAAATGTAACGTGATTTGAATGTGTTTCAAACACAACGCAAACAGATGTTTTTTGATAGCATTCACCGTTATGAACCAAATTGGTAGCGAAAATTGAAAGAAAATAATTTGAACATGACTTGATTAAAATATCTTTATTCAATTAAAATTTGATATAAATGACATATTCAACATTGTATTGGATATACATACTATACGATGTGTTCATTCTAAATATGAACAAGGAATGGGCTGTGAGGGAGAGTTAGGTGGGTGGGGGTTGTTGGGTGTGTCCGCACCCTCTTACACGCCTCTATCGTCACAAATACACGCAACGTGCTCTCTCACGTCAAACATATATCTGTGTGAAACACAAATTTGTTGTCTGAATTCCTAATTTAAATTTAAGTTAAATTACTTATAGAGTATTTTTTTTGCGTGTGGTTTGACGCCCACTCAGCAATATTCAAGCTATATGACGCAGTCTAAGTTATCATGAAGCATTTGGACCGATGTGTAGGACAGACGTTTCAAACGTTGACACACAGTGTATCTACAATGCGAAACATATTTTAATCTACAGAAGCAATTTAGTGATAAACCAGCATATTTCATTTTGATAATGGGTTCACCCTTTAACAAAAGATATGCATTCCTTGATATAGAATTTCACGGCTATCAAGGGCAATCCCCCAATGTGTACAAAGAGGTCACTGTATTTAATAGTCTAATTCCATACTATCGGCATTAACACTTTTCGTGACAGACCGACAGGTCGGTAGGCAGTACGCACACAAATAGCTGTTATTCTGTAACAAGAAATCAGACATCTAGTTCCTCGACTCTACACATATCTTCTTTCCAACGAATTCACAGATGAAATTTCGTTTCAGGCATACCTGTCACAGATTTTGGGTCAACCGGGCCGAAGACGACACCCGATTGCTCCGATTTGAATGACGTCTGCCACAAAGTGATTCATTTTCCGTTTCTTCTCAGTTCGCTCATTTATCACTCTGTCACCCGTCCTCACTGCGACTGTTACAAGCTCCTTACACCCGAGTAGTCACCCGGATCGGGTTTCTTACACCTGGCCGATATTTGCTTCGTTTCATTCACAGATCCAACTTTTAAATCTACACTTAAGCGCCATGTTGAACACCTAACCTGCCCTTCGCGAGGAAATCTTTTCATGTCTTTAAGTTGGGCTAAAGCTTTGAGGTTTAGATAGGAGGCGAAATGTGATAGAAAATGGGATCTTTTAAAGGGATTTAGAGCCGAAGCCAAAAATTATACTCCGCTTTAACAGATCATGATGGCCGTTATTGAAATATTTTGTGGAAAGATTTGATACCCGCGAATGCTCATATTGGTTTCATCTGGTCCAGCAGTGATAAGATCTCACTTTCCCAGCCACCTATGAAGCGACAATACGCGATAAAAAGATTACAGTAAATCAACATGGAGTTACTATAATGCTGGATGTTTTTTAACCGCCGATAACTTTAAACTTACAAATGGTACGCTGAGTCGCCGATTTCTATTAGTAACGAACAAGAGGGTAATTTGAAAGAAATGTCAATTGTTTTAGTTTTATTAGATAAGATAAGATAATATTTTATTTGCGTGTCACGTAGTATAAAAAAACAACATACATTCAAAGTACATGACAAAATATAAAATATACCACCCGGCCAGTTGGCCTATGAGACACGAGAGATAAAAAATAACTCAGTTTTATGTAAAGAGATTATACTAGTATCGTTTAGTGAGATACAAAAGCAAAATATATACGAACGTGTGGTAACATAACTATTTTATAAGTACTTATTTGAAAATGTCCCATTGTTAATATCTTTTGTAACTGTTGAGGAATCCTTTAAGGAAGAATACCATTAAAACTGAATATATTTAGACTTTTATAAACATGTGGTTAAATCCTATAAGGAAGAATAACAATTACTTACGGATCAGAAGTGCACTATTAACAATGCAAGTTGAAATTTTCTTCTTTTATACATAGCAGTAACAACTGCGGCTAGGGGAATAGCTAGACAATCATTCTGCATAACATATATAAATTGGTCTTCTGGGGTTAAACTTCTGAGACAAGTATATATTGGAGGAAACAAATGAGGATAGTCATATCATATTTATAGCCACCGATTTGTGATTTGGATTGAGTGCTGTGGAATATCTATGGGCACTTTTCAAAGTAAGGACACACGGAGCTAAGAGGTAACGACTTGCCTTATCTATCTGTCCACGATATTTAAAAGGAGCTGCCGTAGTGGCCATCATCCCATGATGAAATGTGGTCCATGAACGTTGAAATGTCTAGGACTCGCCCAAGACGTTGCTCTTGCAATAAAGCTGTTGGAATGTGTGAGTGTGTGTATGTGTGTGCGTGGTGTGTATGTGTGTTTGTGTGTGTATATATGTATGTGTTTGTGGTGCGTGTTTATGGACAAGTGTATACCGAGTTGTGTTTTATTTGTTTATTATGAACAGTGTTTTGTTTATTGACTGAGTGAGTGTTGTTTTGCGGCACAGACAACAACATTCCAGTTGATGTATATCACGTAATTGAACTGAAGTCACCATCTTAGATATATACTACTGTAAAGAAGTTAGAGATCACCCGATGCTATCATATTGCTACACTTAATGTATTTTGGTGTGTCATGGTATGACAGACTAGGTATAGCAATATTAAAGGATCGGGTATTCTCTGACTACTTTTGAGTATATATATATATATATATATATATATATATATATATATATATATATATATGTGTGTGTGTGTGTGTGTGTATCCACATACACAGAAGATACATATTGCATGTAATTTTTCAAATAATAAATGACATATTGTTAAAATCAGGAACAATTCCGTTACTTAATGAGGTAAAGTGAATATGACTTTACGCCGCATCAGCAATCATGCAGCTATTCGCGGCGAGACATATCAATATATCTAACATATATACATTTGTACATCGTTTGGAGCCTCGTGACAAATCAGTAAGAACACGAGGTTTTCTTCTTAAACCTGTTAATTCAGCATTACTTGCGCAATCAGATTGAAACAGACCTCCATTGTGAGGTCAGAAAAAGAGATCTTCGATGGTCGGCAGAACTCTCCCGACATATAACCTGTTAATATGAAAAAATATTCAGGCTCAATGTCGACGCGCGAGGATCCGGGGTAGAACAGGTCTTCAGCAACCCATGCTTGACGTAAAAGGCGACTATGCTTGTCGTAACAGTCGACCAACGGGATCGGGTGGTCAGGCTCGCTGACTTGGTTGATGCATGCCATCGTATCTCAATTGCGTGGATCGATGCTCATGATGTTAATCACTGGATTGTCTGGTCCAGATTCGATTATTTACAGACCGCCGTCATATAGCTGGAATATTGCTGAGTGTGGCGATAAAAAACAAACAAACAAACAGGCTTAAAGTCATTGTTCAAATGGTCAAGTGAAGAGCTTGCGGCGATTTATTTGGTTGTTAATATTTTTATATAATTGTTTTTCGCAGAGACATTATTTGAGATGTCACTATAGGTACCGGATGATATATGTATGTAACCTATGTGCACATGTGTGTATGGTAGAAGTAAAGTCATGAATGGAATTTGTTTTTTTAATATTTACATTTTGTAGGTTTATATTTACCCGAGGGTCAAATTTGAGTCGCACCTTTCAAATGAGACAATACCAAGGTATTTGAACAATAATCAAAGTCATGTAGCCCTGCCGATCAAGACCATTTCAGGATCCACACCGAATGCCGAATGTACCCGCCATACCGACATATTTTAACGGATTACCTTATCAACATACTAAATGGTATTTTCAGAACGCTCCCTGTAAATTGACACCATTCTGATGCGGGTGTGTTCTATCCAGTAATCTCTTCAGGACGATCAACTGCTCTCAGTCAGTCTGACTAAATTGGATATCGAGTGTTACTTCTTCGAAACAACTTGTCAAGTAGAAGCCTAATGTCTGTAAACGAACACCTTGTGTCCAGTACCCAGCCTTAACCGGAGTAGAAAATTGTCAAGAATGGACTTCAAGTCGACGGCATTGCAGCCTAGCAGGAGGGCCCTAAGCTGGTTCTACTAGGGGACGAGCTTGTGGACGCGGTAATTCTACATAGTAAGCGAAGGCCGTTTATCTGAAGGAATCTGACCCAGTCTTCGCAATTCTAGCCGGAATAAAAGATTGCCTTGCGACTCTATTTGTTCGGGTTTAAGAGCACCCTACAGACCAACACTAGGTCTTTCAGCAGCACAATGGAACGTTTTTGGGGAGGTGATAATGACTGCTTTGTCACTGATCTGGGTTTAACACCTTTGGCAAAGTCATGGGTCAGTGCGCGCGGACCGTTTGAAAGATCCAATCAGCGGCCATTTTGGATAATATTATCCTCTGCAGTTGCCTCCCTTGGATGTTCATCTATTCTGTTTTGTTGTGTTTTGTGTCAGATATGATTGTGTTGTATCTGTAAAATAAAAAAGCTCGTGAAAGTCACATGAATCTCAGTGAACTTTTCGCAATGTACACAGGAAAATGCACAAAATGCTGAGTGTGCTTGTTTTCCAGGGCAAAAGACAGTATACACATGAAAAATGGATTTGACCCAAACATTACAAATGTTATCAAAAAGTGACAAGGTGAAAACAGTCGGTGAAACATTGCAAAGTTAATGTCCAAAAATAACTCTGACCCCCGTACCAAAAACATCAGCATCTCATAATCATTTCTTGTCTGTTTCATTTTAGTCACCATTAAACATGGGTGTATTCATTCTTTGCCTGGCTGTTTACTTTTAAACAAAATATGACCGTGAATCAACAATGATTAGTGTGCCACAAATGACATCAACATATTGAAGTCAACGTTAGACTCAATATAAACACGGGTGTAACGAACTATCTTAACGTAAACCACGTAACTTCTTTATAAAGATGTTTTAATGCATCTTACATGACATTCAACTCCCGATGACTGCTAAGAAACTTCTTCGATATATCCATTCTTCGTTATTCACTCATACAATGAGGTTAAACTCTTCACCTTGGACTCAAATTGAATCGTTTAAGTCGATTATTCTCTGAAAATGAAACCACACAATTCTCAACACAAGTAGATGAGCCCGCTTCCCCCCACCCCCACACCCAACACACACAAACTAAATTATTCTTATACTGTACGGTTGGATCCTGACCAACATGTATATAATACCACATGATGAAATATGTGCATATTTTCTTTACACATAATACTCCAAACCAAAGTGAAAAAAAAACAAGTTCGTCAAACTACTAATATCTACCCTTGTGTAAGAAAAATCAAGGACAATCAATTTACTTCAGAATAGGTATATTTGGTTAAATCAAACCGTAAATATTTTGGTTAAATAACCAGGGATAAAAATACACTTCCCCTAATCAATTTGAAAAAAAACTTTCACATCTTCAGGGAGGCAGTGAAATAGAACTCTGTTCTGTTTCTTTTGAAATGATTTGAAAAACACAACTACACAATTGTGTCTAACGTATATATATGTATACTTTTAATTTTAAAAAATGAGTATATACATATTTATGTTTTTCGTCCACCAACACATAAACACCCGCTTTAAATTTGACGATATTAAACAGAAATTACCAGTGACTGATTCAGATGTACTTCGTCTCTTTCAGACGAATGTAATACACCCTTTACCCGGTTCTGTTGAAGTTAAAGCGGGTAGGGGGTACCGGGTAGATTAAAAATGTGAATACAAGCCTCAAGTACCCGACGAATCGAGCAGACTGCTCAGTATGGTGGGGGTATTGAGAACGGCGCCATGAAAAAAACTCGCTGTCATTTTCCCTGTTTGAGAGTGGTTTCGTTGTGATTTTTAAACGGAGAGCAAACGGACGGAGAACTGATACCCTTACACCCGTGCCGTCTGCCTTGGGTGATTGTTTCGGGGGGCCAAGTCACTGCCTCCCTGGGGGGATGCCGACTGCGTTATGACACTATCCCCCTTAGATATATGAGGAATACCTCTAGAAAATCGCCATCCCGCCGAGCCAAGAACTATCATATTAAACGCATTTACGGAGAGAAACATTGTTCGTGAATCATCACTTGTTTTGCGAATTTAGTAAAAAGACAACTTTTGACATGGCTTTGGAAGCATGCGGTGCGATCTATATAACCTCTTTAATAAGAATAAAAGTAACTATAATCGGTTTTACGGGTCACGGAGTTCATTCTTCAGTGTTGCCAGCGAGCCCTACTGTTTGGGGATCGCATGTCGTCATTTTCTGATGATGGTAGAGGGGGTTGCCCCATTATAAACGCTGTGTCGCCAGACCCACGGGAGACTGCCATTAAACCTACGTGACAGCCCGCAATGTACGTACACAAATACCTAACCAGTCTCATATTTCATACCCTGTTTTTTGAAGTGTTAGACTGGTGAAGTTCGCTATGAATTATGAAATCGCAATGAATAGCGTTGTTTGGAATAGGTCGCGCGGTGCGATTAAATCCATCTAACTGTGCAAGGTGATGTATTATTCATAGTATAATATTATGGCGTGATTTGTAGCGACTATTTCCACCACTAATAATATAAGATTGTGTTTAATGCCATTTCGCGGGCTTTCGAAAGGTCAAAGTAATGCCTGCCATTAACTTTCGAGTAAACGGTCACGTGTCTATGTTTATTGATAAACAGGACTATCACCACATACTTGACACAAAAATAATATAATCGTTCGTGTGTAATTGAATTTTTTTTTATCAAGATTACATTTTGTTGGAAGAAGTCAATTTCAGCAGGTGTCCCTCCAAGTGAACAAATTTCCATATATTTCTAGTTAATGTTACGTCCACACATCAAAAAGTTACCAAAACACGAACATTAAATCAAAATTATCTAAAACCGTACTTCTGTTTATGTTTTCATTTTAAAAGCTTGCATCCTATACTTTAATCTTTTCAAAGAAACTAATTTAAAGGGTGCTAAACATCATATAAATGTGACGCACTTTCATAACTTGTTTTCAAAAACAAATTTACATTTGTACAAAAAGCTATGATGGCGGGTGTTTTTCATTGATAAATCTTATCTGAGATTAAGCACAATTGTGTAATCGGGAGTATGTGATTCGCTACCTGTTGAGTACTTGTAAAGAACTGCGTTTGCATCAAATCTCGCGCGAATTTCCGAGATACGGAAATCAAAACCCGCTGCGACCCATCCCGGGACCTGTGCGCGCACACCACGTGACTCCATGGAAACCGACGAACTCATCTACAGGGCTGCTGTATCTTTAGGGCTAATCTAAGACCTGAGATTTACAACTCAGCAGTGCGCACGTGCGATATCTTGCACGTGACGGGGCGTCCATGATGTCGATGTCGATTTTAATACATTGTAAATATCTTTCAGAGATACAGATTTCAAAGAGCTACTTTTGGAATAGTTTCTCTGAGCACCGAAGAAGGCGTTTGAGAAATGCCATAATCGCGATTTTTTTCAGAATAAATTCGCCAACTGATTACCAGTTTTATCCGATATTGATCATATTTTAATTTTATTAACCTTTAATCGGTATCCATATTGAACACAACACTACATTATTTTGTTGAACTGTAAATGTACATATTTCTTATATTTTCTGCATGGCATTTCATGCCCCAAAACGCTGATCAGCATGGCATTCTAAAATATTAATCCATATTTCCCTTCACAAAATGTAATAATAATCTGAGACTTATATAGAGTCTAGCTGGTTGATTTAAAATGGAACAGAACAAATCCTATCTGAACAAGTGATTAGAGTCCGGGCTTTTGTATGTAATAAATGGAAATATTTCACTTTGGGTTCTGTCATTGATACGTTGTGTTAAGATCAACTTCTATCTTAAGGAGACAGGCGAACTATAGACTAAATAATTCATACATCTTACCCTGTAATAAACCCAATTATTTCTCTTCCCAATTTCTCCAGTTAACGAAATCTTGGCTATCAGTAGATCTCTGTCAAAGCCGACCGGATAATTATTTCCGTTGATTAGTACAACGCTATCGAGGCTTTTAAACAGCTGAAGATGAACGCGGAAGAAAGGAATGGTATTTGATACTTTAATGAACATATTTACTGATTTTCCTAATCCATTGGCGAACAGTTTTTTCAAGGTACACGCATTAAACTCAAGAACTATCCCACGGTGTTTCAAAGCACAAGGTTTTTACTACAGAACCGGGCCAAGCCGTAGCGTTCTGGTTAATTACAGTTATTAGCAAAACCTGGAAGCTAATTACGGTTCGATCCGGAACGAAATAGTCCGAGAGATTGCGTTGTAAATAAAGACGGGAAAACAAAAGCGGACAAGGAATATTCGACGACGTTGGTAATTGCACTGCGGCAGCGGTCCATCTGATTGAGCCGCCTTGGGCATAGTCGGAAATGAATCTCCCTCCGCGTCAAATACTAAATCAAGACAACTCATTTCTAGTGGTCCGTTTCGTCAGTTGGACTTCAGCAGAATTATCTTGTTCTGTCCGGCTAAGGATTTAATGACAGACAACGACGTGAAATGATCGAAAAGACGAACGGAGAATTAAGCAAACGAGAGAGGAACGATTTGTTTGTGTTGATCGCACGTGCACTCATGACAAACAGAGTAATTTATTAATTACACATTTCTCCAATATGCGGGAGATGTTGTTGTCGTTACGTCATTACCCTCTTCGTCGAAAAAAGAGTCATTATATGGTTATCATGTAATGTTATGGTTGTAAATTTAATTAGGATTTGTTTGTTAACAAAATAAAAGGCTATCCTGTTGGTTCTTATAGGGGTAATGAGATGTTGTGATACTTCCGAAGCAAGCCCGTCAACATAAATCGTCTCAAAACTTTAAACGGGAAACTAGTGAGTGAGTATTGTTTTACGCCGCTTTTAGCAATATTCCAGCAATATCACGGCGGGGCACACCAGAAATGGGCTTCACACATTGTACCCATGTCGGGAATCAAACCCGGGTCTTCGGCGTGACGAGCGAACGCTTTAACCACTAGGCTACCCGACCGCCCCTTAAACGGGAAACTAGAGGGCGCCTAATATTGTTTAATACAGATAGATGTTGGTCAGTCAACTATATACGTGTGTTGTGTTTTTCCACTAAATTTTTCAAACAATCATAATGTTGTGTAATTCAAATATCCTTTGTCTTATTATTTACTAATAATAGTGTTATTCATCTCAATATAGTGTTGTTCAACTTCACTTCGCGCTATTAAGAATAGATATTTAATAATTGAACTATATATTATGTTATTCAACTAAATGAGTTTTTGCAATAGTGTTACTAGACATTGTGTTATTAAACTTGACATTATGTTATTGCACTAAATATTGTTGCCAGACACTGTGCTACTGAACTATATACACATGTATTGTGTTACTCAACTAGATATTGTGTTATTCAACTATACATTGCGTTCTTCAACTAGATGCACTAAATATTGTTCCTAGATATTGTGTTATTCAACAAGATGTTCTTTTATTGTCCAAAACATTGTTACTATATATTGTGTTATTCAACTAGATGTTCTTTTATTGTCCAAAACATTGTTACTAGATATTGTGTTAGTCAACTAGATGTTTTTTATTGTCCAAAACATTCTTACTATATATTGTGTTATTCAACTAGATGTTCTTTTATTGTCCACAACATTCTTACTATATATTGTTTTATTCAACTAGATGTTTTTTATTGTCCAAAACATTGTTACTAGATATTGTGTTAATCAACTTTAAAATTCAAATGTTACAAACTTAACACAAGCAACAGTTTCTGATTTGAAAGTGCTGTGTTTAAAAAGTCAAATCCAAAAAACAGTGAACAAAGAAACAGATACTATAGATGAACACTACACTGAAGTAGTAACCTGTGTTCTTTTTCTATCCTATTTCAGCATTGCAATAGTATACATGAAATACAAAAACTTCATTAACATTTTTGTCAGTTGACGTTTAACCAAAGATGCTTCTTTTCTAAGATGTTGGATATCAAGATATAACTTTTACTACTGCCAGTGTTGTTGATAGCTTTATCATTGCAACATAAATGTTCAGACAACAAACACTTTTTTATGCAAATTCTTTCGCGAACACCTGGTGTCATCACTGATTATCAGTGATCCATTCATATAATTGTCATCGCTATTTTACCCAATGGAACCTGTTTCGGTGGATAACCGAGACTGGTTATTCTCTGGCGTTGATGTTTTATATTTTGTTCTTTGTATCAAACAAGAGAAGTATAATCAAATCTATCTGATGAAACGGTATTGCAGAGCCGTACTTGATACGCCTACAGACACCCGTTCAGACGGAACAACATAAGATGTTGGCACCGATTTCTTCATCCATGGATTGGTATACAGCCGGTGTATAAGTCCGTATTAAAGTGGAATTCCAGTTAGTCTGTCATTGAGGAGTTCGTCTTTTCGAAAGGCCGATGTAAAATGAGAATTCAATTTAACATTTCATGTCACATTTAAATGGCACCGGAACCTGGGGAACAAGCGACATATGATGACATCACGAATGTCTCACGGAGTAGACTATACAAATTGCACTTTAAGGTCAATTTTGTGAAATCAGACGTGAAAGGATTTCATCCCAAAATTTATTTATTTAATATTCTCTTTAAACGACATTCAACATGTACTTTTCCACAGAAGGGCGAACTTGACATATATGGATTGATTGATGAAAAATGTGAAGTTCAATTTGATAGAAATGTCTTGATAATCCGTGAATATACTTATCTAAAAAATTAACGGAACTACGGTATTGGTAAGCGTGTGTCATCGCTGATTTTCAGTGATCCATTCATACAATTTTCACTTCTAGATTGCTTTTTACGCCCAATAGAATCTGTTTCGGCGGATAAGCGAGACTGGTTGACGTTTTACTCATATTTGCAATTAAATTGTGTATACCCAAAACAAAAACAAACAATAAAAAACCCCGAAACAAACCCAGAGAATACTCGACAATGAAGTGATATAGTGCACTTATCAGTTACACATCGTAAAACGCTTTGAGCGGAGTTTTTTTTATGATTATGCAAAGGGTTTTGGCGCATTTATTTACAGTGACTTTTTGTGTTGACCATGTTAAAGCATTTTAGCAAAACACAGAGGTATACATTGTTCCGTCAGTACGCCTATGAACTCCCAGTGTATGCGGGGTATCAGTATATGCAAACAACAGGCATACAACGCTGACAGTAGCCAGTGATATAACTGACCATTTTCCTTTCGTAAGGAGACATATTTTTCAGATCATATAATTAAACTCATAACTTTGAATTTGTACAAGAACAGATACGTTCCTGTTATACATTCTTCATTATTCAGTACGTTTTGTATTGTTGTTAGTATTGTTGTGTGTGTATTCATATAAATAATAGCTACATAACTATTTCCATATTTGTAAGAAAGCTCTGCTAAAAGAAGAGTTGATTGTACGATTCCAACTATGTCATGAACATGGGTTTACGAATCACATCAATAAGGATACTATGGCTTCAGTGCTTAAAACCCAAACACCTGAGCGCTGTTTGAGGAATTCGTTCACACGGTGTTAACAGGCATTCCCCTTGAACCGAGGTACATCTCAAGTGCTTCCAGCGAACGCTACGCTGTGGGAACTAGCCAGGAACACGATCAGAAAATTAAACTCGTTGACAATAATTCTGAGAAAGTCTCCATGTTTTACGATCCATCCCCGCCTTCCCCTCCCCTTCAAGCTCCTTCCATGCGGGGGCAATGCGAAGCCACTTCGAAATCTCGGCGCCGGCCAGATAAAGTCTCGCGGAACCAACTCTCGCCCCGCCGAGATGTGAAGGTACCCCCCTCGAAGCTAGGTCTCCTAGGTCTATTAATCTATGAGTTATATAGGGGTGATGCAGAAACATGATACAAACTTTAACTACTTAGGGAGCCCTTTTTACTGTCATGGAGTATTTAAGTAGGCATTTCATATTTCGTCATACTCTCGTGGAATGAGCTGAAATCTCGTGAGATATGGCGGTGGTAATACGTGCTGACACTTTCATCACTCTCGTTCTGAACATTCGTGGATTTCGTTGAGTGCACCGAAAACTTATGTTTGCTAGTTTAGTTTACGAGGGGCAGCAAATTACCCACCAACTCGATGTGTGGGAAGACAAGCCTGGGGATGATACATCTTCGCGAATCAAGGGATGGTCAAAGGAGTACATACTAATTATATTTGTTATGCTATTGTTAAACTATGCTTGTAACCTCAACAACCACCCGACTACAGACATAGATATTGCTTCTAACACATAGTTTAATAATAATCCGTTTGATCTTTAGAACAGTGTTTTGAAATGTTGATTATGTTAATAAATAAAACGACGCCAATAAGTTAAACATGTTTTAATTTTAAATGTGTCTTTCAAACTAAATGTACCAAAGACCAACACGTTCAGACCATTTGCAAACAGAGCTCAATCGTTGCTAAAGAAAACCGTCAAAACCCTTACCATGTTCATAAGAAATCACTGCTGTTTGTTTGTTTGTTTGTTGCTTTAGCGCCGCACTCAGCAATATTCCAGCTATATGACGGCGGTCTGTAAATAATAGTCTGGACCAGACAATCGAATGATTGACATCCAGAGTCGATTGTATGGTTCCAATTTTATCATGCATGAGTATATGTTAGTGAATCACTATGTAATAGTGATGATGCTACGAAATGCACCGTTTAGCGTTCGATAGATTGCTACTTAAAGCTGATTCCCGCTTAGGTGTAGGTATAGAAACACCTGTACCTAGTACTGCACACTCACTGCATATTTATATACACTTACTGTATTTCCCAATGCATTTTCTCAATATATATATTTCTCCATTGCGTTATTTCTTAATATATCTTGAAATAAGTTTCAAAACTTCAATTAATCAATAATACTTATTTTCAATTAGAAACATTGCAATTAAACATTCACTCGTAGATCTGCGAACCATTTCTCACCGCCATGTATAACATTGTAGTGAGTGAGTGAGTATGGTTTTACGCCGCTTTTAGCAATATTCCAGCAATATCACGGCGGGGGACACCAGAAATGGGCTTCACACATTGTACCCATGTCGGGAATCGAACCCAGGTCTTCGGCGTGACGAGCGAACGCTTTAACCACTAGGCTACCCGACCGCCCCTATAACATAATAGAGTGCCCATTATCAGTCAAGGTATGTTCAAATTAAGACATTTGCTCCTTGTAATAGGTTGGTACATTATTCACAATTAGATTGATACGTACAGTAAACTACGGTTATAACGAACACGCTTATAACGAACTGACCGATATAACGAACTTATTTTTAGTCCCGGCCATTTGATGTATATATGCTGTATATATATGCTTATAACGAACTACGGTTATAACGAACTAAAATTAGTGGTCCCTTTGAGTTCGTTATAACCGTAGTTTACTGTATTATAATCTGTGACTTAGTGGTTAAGTGGTGGTTGACAGTCTTGAATCACATTTGCTAGCACTGCCAATCTGGCCGAGCCAAGTTCCCTTTAGAAGAGAAACCTTAAAAATATCAGTTCCTGACACCACAGAGCAATTGCCAACCCTACAAAGGCTCACTGTGGTATTAATCACATTCGCCATATCCTTATACAACCCCGATTATCGTCAGCGGGTGAGTTGTTCATTGGCACATGGGTATATGAGTTCACTAAAAGAAGAATTCCTGCAATGCAAAACAATTACGGATCCATTTCAATTTGTAAATTCCGCTGTCACTTTTAACACCAAATTGAATTTGACGGTTTTAATCCTGTTTGGAAATTTTGATTACAATTGTAAAATATGGCAGATGGGACAGGAAGAAAAATAATTTTCATTGACGAAAAGAGTATTGACGCAGTATGCACGACTTCTCACATTACTAAATCCCTGGAAAGCATTTGCTACAAAGTGAGAAAGGGCAATGTCAGATTTGACTAATCGGTTTTGTATTTAAACTGTTGAAAAGTGTGATGGAAAACCTAATATAAAGCCTGCTTCTCCCAACTCACCTATTCTTCAATCAAATGAAACCAAATTGCTCTATTGTTGTTCATCCTTTTGTTAGAAGATCATGCTCACTCGATCGTCTTTCACAGCAAGAATTAGCGCCAGGTCACGTGGCCATTTGCTGCGGGGTTGTCACATGATAGCTCCACACGCGCGACGAGAAGTCTGCTAGGTAAACAAAGCAGAGATAATGAAAGGTATCACAAAACTGAAACTAAATTTAGTTTTGGGTATCATGTGTTAAGATAAACAACACCACAACAGGGACAGTTTATTCCTATTTTAATCTTCTGAAAAATAAATATGCCTTTTACTTTGATGCATTGAGACTGAGCGTTTGTGCGTGTCATTTGACTGAACTGTATCTATTCGTAGAAATATAGGAAGAGGGTACAATCTTGAATTGTTTGTTTCCTTTTCTGATGAAATTTTTTTTGGTAATGAATGCTTTTCATCCAGGTTAAGGACAGGTCAGGTTGACTTTGGGAACGTCAGGGAACTGGGGAAAATATTTTCATGAATTGTCTGCGAAAATATTTTTGATATGTTTTCTGCTGCAGGCGAAGCAAAAAGATCTTTATGATCCCCTTAAACCCCTTATGATCACCTGCTAAGAATATTTTTATTTATGATATGGGGGGCAAGAATAAATTTGTGTCTAGTATAACTGCAATTTTTTTTAACACGTTTGTCATATCCGAGATTTGTCAACCAACCAGAACTAGATCGGAATTTAAAGGCAACGTGATGATGATAATGATGATAATTGTGAGGTGAAGGTGGTGATGACAAGGCATATGATGATAAAAGACAGTGATTGTGATGTGTGAGCATTCAGGACAAAAACAAGGGTGATAACGATAATGACTCCGCTGCTGTTGCTGTTCATGGCGACTCGAAAGATGATGATGATGGTGGTGATGGTGATGGTGATGATGATGGTGATGGTGATGATGATGGTGGTGGTGATGATGATGATGTTGGTGGTGATGGTGGTGAAGATGTCAATGAAATTTGCACATTAAACACACAATGGGGATGGTGATGATGATGTGGTGGTGGTGATGGTGGTGATGGTGATAGTGATGTTAAAGACGTGTGCACATTAAACACAATGGGAATGATAATGATGAAGAGGACAAGATGGAGTCTATGAACATAGCGATGACGACCATCGCGGAAGACGACACGGTGATGATACAAATGATAATCATGATGGCG
The DNA here is from genome assembly GCF_023055435.1 of Haliotis rufescens. Lineage (NCBI taxonomy): Eukaryota > Metazoa > Mollusca > Gastropoda > Lepetellida > Haliotidae > Haliotis > Haliotis rufescens. The sequence goes on from NW_025964389.1 coordinate 139,620, forward strand.
GGCTGGTAATAATTGATGATGATGATGATGATGTGTGGGTGCAAATACAATAAATCACCAAGTACCGAACTGCGTCACCCAATCTTCTCATTTTATCCAAAACAACAATAACACCCCCTTAAAGCATGTGATATATGACTTCCTAAACCTGACCATTCATTCATCAATTATAAACAATTAAACTGAGTTCGAAGTTTTTAAACTTCGCATTTTAAATCGAGCGTCGCGCGACTAGTCACGTGTACTAATGACTTCCCCAGATTAAAGTTCAGACGTCCTACTTTGAACAAACATCCCGAAGGCGGATATTTGTAACATGACTCGAAACCAACACGAAACAATTATCTTCAGCGTAACGAATCTTGAATAATGAATGGGTAGCATCGTTTGTATTCCTCAAATATCACTCGACATGTTCGACTCGTGGCGGGTCTCGCGTCGTTCACACTGCGCATGCGTCGTCTCGAATTTAAGAATGTGTAAAGATTGACAAACTTGTTTATGTTGGAAATAACTACTACCTTGAAGACCTCAATTAGTAATCAGATCAATGTAGCAGCAGAAAGACATTTTTATGTAATTTGCGTAAGATGGGGAGCAGACTGTGACAAGATGAAGGCCGGTTCTTTAGACGTATCCTGGATACAGAATAGGAAGAGAGTTAACACCAACGGTTAACCGTTATCACATTGCATCCTTTTCATACACACATAATGGCCAGTCTGTCCATGTCTTGCGATAGAACAATGTACGCATATATCTCAACAAGAAACTGCCAAATAGCTACTTCATATTTAAAATCAAAGACTGCATGCACATGTAAGCAAGAAAATAGTTTGGTAAAATTTGTTTGGGTAGAAGCACTGAAAGCAAACTGACCTTGACCTTGACCTTTTGTATCCTCAGTTCCATCATAGTGGAAATATCATGAAAGTCATCGCAAGATAGGATAATTTTAATATAGGGCCGTGTGAATGAAGACCTGTCGCACGGCAAGCTTATTTCATCTAAAAGAAGAAAATAATCAGGAAAGACGTCGTAGATATTCGTCGAGTCTATACACCATTCCTGGCCATATTGATATGGGCAGATAACTCTAATAGTTCCTGCCTTATGAGAAGACCCCTGGAGTGGATGTACATAAATTTGCAGGATATCTTTACCGTGCCTCCCCATTTCTCAGTACATATGTTGCTGAGATCTTCGGTTGATAATGAAAAAGATTTAACCTTGCCAACGAGTTCAGAATTGACACAGATATTTAAACACATTCCAAAAATGAGTGGAAGGATATATGTGTTAGGCTTTGAAGTTTATTTCTCTAATTTCAATCTGATTCATTTATATTTTCATCAATGACATTTCCATAAGGTGATGTCCACTTCGTATGGAGTGACGCATGTTTGGAAATCGACAAATGCCACATTTCTACATATTACGACTTTTCATTTAAGCTTAGTGCCATTGACGAAAACTATCACGTTCTGAATTCGAAAAAACGGACTGGAAAACAATAGTTAAATAAGTTAATTAAATTCATTTATTCAATATAAAACTCTGTGGTGGAAGAACCAAAAGATGAAGCACATCAGATAATAAAATAAACAATAAATGACATAATAATGAGATCAATTGACTTTGAATAGACACGTAAAAATCAAATGTCCATGACTTAGGAAGTTCATCATTTTTATAAATGATGATAATATTACGTTATTAGCACATCACATATCAACGCCACAATGGAACTATACAATAGCTGACATAATTGTTTCCAATTCAGAGATGAAGATTAACTATGAACTAGCCATCTGTCGATAATGGTCGTTTTGACTTTCAGTCCTATTTATCTCCATACTTTTCCAACATTTTCCCATCATGAACTCCGACATTTTATATCCCAGAGTAGCGTTTTCAAATACCCGATGCCAACTTTGATTGTTGCACCCTGTCGTTTCAAAGTGCAGGACCACTATCTGCCTATAAAATCAAAGCCTGCGACGTCAAAATTTTGCATACTGGCAGAATTTGGGGCCCAAATATGGGTAATAAAACCCCACAGTCCGAACCGAACAGCTCGTTTAGCCGCATAAACTCACCAGGAGAGTGAACGCTTTAGCTTACAGCATGGAAGGTATGGTGGAGCTTTATTACTGTTTCGAGATCAGGGGAGCTATTGAAAGGCTCGAGCACAATGAAGTAACGGTGGAAAAATATGGAGAAAATATCACCTAAATTGGTCTTCTCTATTTTATGTGACAATCATGTGAGAATATATCATTGCATTTACAGATTGACGTCAACCATACGCTTTCTTTTGTGTGTCGAATTTATGTCTTTGTGTTTTGTTTGAAAACGTGACGGTTCAGAAATTGAAAGAATCTAAAATCCGACATTTAAAATGCCGGTTATGTGTAAGATTTTTATAGAATGTATAAACATTGTAATGGTTGAAATGCATTATTTTTAATAGATTTGGGTTATGATATGAATCCCGAGTATGAACTATAACAACAAATACGTTATTCATGTTTCAAAAAAGAAATGTCGTATAGTAACAATTTGTGTCAAAAGATAAAAATATATACGTAATTTATTCTCTCTCAAAAGGCGGTTGAAATATGTAAAGGTATAAAAATTGACGTGGCAACCTAGTGAAATCGACTTGTGATAGGTTTAAGTCATTTTTGCTTTGCCCGAAAACCAAATTAAAAAAACACACGAAAAAAAACATTAATTGAAATAATGAACCAAAGTTCAAAATTAATAAGCAATGACCCCAAGCCCCTGTAATCAGATTTACAATCTTACAGTTCCCCCCTCCAGCTCTTGAGATGCAGGTGCGTGTCCGAGCCAAAAAAAAATTCACAGCGACTGAAGAATTTGACAAATTTCTGAGCCACCACGCCCCTTCATCTTTGCCCCGGAGGGACGGGATGGGAAATTTGAGGGTATAGCGCGGATTGTGAGCGATTAAAACTCACATAGCGGATGGTTCTAGATTGTTTTCCAAAGGACATAATGCTGTGATTGACATGTCGATTGTTGTGAATTGTTTTGAAATCCGTACCACGCGGACTGAAATAAACACCACAGTTAGCCGAGTGCCTATTAGAGGTGATTGATGTTAATGAAATTAGACAATATAATTAGTGAAAATATTTTGTTGGAAATTGCGTCGTGTACATTAAATCGTCGAGAGTAAATTTGAAGTAATCAGGTTTGGTACAGATAAAAGCAGAAAGCTATTGTCCTTTCGACATGCTACATACAAAATAATATGGTGCGTGTTTTTCTGGAATGTGTTTTGTGTTTAAAAACAGTAATTATGTTCATGCGACGGTTCGAGAAGTCATATCACCTTGTGGAATAACGTTCTGGAGGTAAATATTTACGGATCTCCTGAAGTCGAAGGTGCTTGAAAGTCGTCACGTATAAAATTATTAGTTTAAAGCAGAGCATGTTTACTTCAGATTTGAAACCTGAAACTTTGTTCCGAAACACACGTCCTACATCATTGCTATGAAATATATGTAGTTTACTAAACAAGAAGTAAATATATCTACCTTTTATATAAGACACACATTAAGAAGAAAGAAGCGTATTGTACTATAAACTATTTTAAAGACTATATGTTAGTGTGCAGCAACACATGCAACAGTTGGACGATGCCTAGACTTTATATCATGGTTAATGATGCTTTTCGTCAACAGGCAGCAACAATTTATTATTGTAAATTAGGAAGCACAGTTAATCTTGCTCACCATTTATGAAAAATAGCCAGTAAGTGTTCTTTAATACGACCGTGGCCAAGAATAATGTTAATCGTGCATCCCTGTACGTATACTTATGCATATACTTACTCACATACTTACTCACGTACTTATTCACATACTTATTCATATACTTATTCATATACTTATTCACATACTTACTCACATACTTATTCGCATACTTATTCACATACTTACTCACACTCACATACTTATTCATATACTTATTCACATACTTATTCACATACCTATTCACATACTTATTCATATACTTATTTATATACTTATTCACATACTTATTCACATACCTATTCACATACTTATTCACATACCTATTCACATACTTACTCACATACTTATTTATATACTTATTCACATACTTATTCACATACCTATTCACATACTTATTTAATCACTGACATATATGCAGTCTCCAAAGGGTGTTTCGATACACGAAATGTTGTATGTTAGCAGATGCACATTTGCTGCTTTGGTGAAGAATCCCTGTCGGTGCATTTCATTATCCGGCTAATGTCCACTCAACGCTTACCATCGATGTGAGACTTCCTCATGACACTCGTCATGTTGCAGACACTCAATACTGAAGTTTGTCATACGAGATTCAAATACAATAATAGCATGACGAATGACATGTGATATAACTTTTGAGTGTGTTCGGCTAGATGCATGAAAACCCCATTTTCCATCTTTTATACCTTGTCTGGAAGAGTAATTTTATTTTCGAGGGATTATTTGTGCCCCCGAATGTACATAATATGCCTCGAACATCCCTCGATTGTCATCAGAGCAAACAGATCGTCGAGGTCATCACGAAAGAAGCATCATAGAGACCTGATCATCTCCAGGCCATCGCAAGAATATCACCAGATCATCATCAGATCATTACAAGACCATCACTGGAGTATCACTTGGTCATCATCAGATCATTACAACACCATCACTGGAGTATCACTTGGTCATCATCAGATCATTACAACACCATCACTAGAGTATCACTTGGTCATCATCAGATCATGACAAGACCATCGCACGACTATCACTAGAATATCATTTGATTATCACCAGAACATTGCTAGAATAATACCAGGTACAACTAGAACATGATCAGACCATCACTAGAACATCACTAGAACATTACCAGAGCATCACAGATCATCAAAAGAGCATCTCCAGATCATCATCATCAGATAATAATTTGGTACCCTGTTTATCATAGCCAGAAATGTATTTATTTGTTTGAAATACGTTTCATTAAAAGGACTACAATATATTACCGCCATACATATAAGAGATTTCTACCATCGTGAGTTCATGTGGACAGGCACATATCGACGCCAAAGGTAAATTAAAGTTACCCTGAGTTTATACAATACAATTAATAGACACAAACATTCTCATTTGGCAGAAACAACAACTGAATGCATTGCACGTTACTGCCAGTTCTATATTAAGGAACATTTCAGAAATAGGACTAAAAAAACATCTACTTTTGCCCAAACCGATTAACAGCGGTTATGCAATATGAGTCAATGTGTTTATGATTTCGTTCAACTGAATCCATGTATACTATTTATAATTTATTTATATTTATACTATATATATACATCTATAAATACTTTATTTGTCTTTTCTGCATCTCCATCTAAACCCAGGTATTTGCAAACCATTTGTGACATAACTACAAATCGGAGCAATGTATTCACGTTAGTGCATAGTCTGTTGAGGTGCTTTGGGCGACGAACATGCTTGTTTTTCTTATTTGTTTCAGACAATGATAACTGTTTATCCATCACATTAATCCTTTCAGTCGTAGCCTTTAAATCGAGTAGATGCCCAGATTAACTACATAACTTTGAATGCGACAATCGAGTCCAATAAAGCGCTATAGTGTAAGACGTTAGCCCGTATCAACAAGATCAAACGAATCGTGTTCGATAATATAAGGGTACACGATAACCGGCTGGAGAACACTCGAAAACACAAATTAAATGGTACTCTATCGTTATTTACGAAACGCAGTTCTAATGCAGGGTCACAAGGCGAACTAATCATCACAGAATTGAATCCTTTCACTACAAATTCGAGACTAACGTTTCGGCGTTTTTTTGAAGTCGGCGTTCAAACGATGATAGAGCGCACCTTGATGAACCTTGACCGGTGGTCACTGTGGTATTGTAAGCTCGTCCATCTTTGACCACTGGACCAAATGTCATATTACCCCATCGTTCGACGTCCCCTATTTTCCAAATTAGTTCTTTCATTGGATTAAACTATTAGCCGTTAACGCCAACATACCCTGAGGCTTCATGACCAACGAACGTCATTTTCTCCTCCCCTGTTACCTGCCGTCGGATTATGTCGCCTATATTGAAAGTTTACGACTTGTAAGAAGCTGTGAGAATGGTGTGAAATTTCTACAAATAAAGACATAAAACTAAATGTTTTTGTAATTCTCAGCTGAAAATGAGGTGTAGAGTTTTGGTTTAATGTATTTACGGGTGCCCTCAAGCTTGGATGTGTATGCTTGTAGTTGGTTTCTTGGACTGGGGCGCACTAATTTTACAGTCTCCTCGCGGGGAAGGTTGTAACTTGGGTGTCGGTTTTAATGCTCGTTTTCCCTTTTCATGCATGGATTTAAATGAGGTGACACTTTAAATCCTTTATATCTATAATATATTACCCGTTTCTATGAATATTTGAAGTAATAGTGTGACATAAAAAAATATTCTTTCAGTACAAGACATTTGAAATAATTGCATTTTTGACACGCATGTTTAATTTTTACATATTTACATACGCCAGACACCGTGTGTGTGGTCAATGGTGAGAAGATATATGATGTTCTGCATGTTCTTCTGATGTAACGGGCTGATTGATGCATGTCAAATCCTATTAGCAATCTTAACAGCCTATAAATCTTTCATATGGGTATATTCCGCAGGACTCTACATGACGCAAAAGACTACCCAGGAAAATCTCCCTGGGGAAAGTTCTTAAAACTGACTAAGAAAAGACAGCATAGTCTATTGCTGTTTTATTTCCTTAATTAGGAAGTCATGGGCCTATAGTACAATGTATATACAATGTTGAATGATAGACTGCCATCTGCTACATAAACTGTCGAGCAAAAGAAATTATGTTTGATGTTTGATGGTGGCTGAATATGAACAAACATGACAAGGTTATTCGATGGTGATGTATTTGATACGGGTATCATACTTGTGTAGTGTTTTCACCCTTGTAACACTTTGATAACGTTTGGCCTAATCCAAGTTTCCAGTGTCTACTTTCGTTTATATGTTGCCGGTTCTAGTTCTAGTTCTAGTTCTAGTTCTAGTTATGCATGATGCATATACATGGCCATGTTTCTTCATATTAGTGCATCATAACTTTTCAACAAAGACTGGCAATAGTATATATTTGGTTGTACACACTATTCATATGGTATATGCTTCATTTTCAACTGAGAATAAAAAGGATACACAAGCAAAAAATGATACTCATCTTCATCTCTGTTAAGGGTACACTGTGAACATGTACTCGTATCCATTGGCATATCAGTGTATCCTCTAACTTCACGTAACAGCTCATGTGAAAAACATCTACAGTTTGATTTCATAATAATCAATATAATGTGTCTTAGTTTACAATGGTTTTAATACAAAATTCAGTAGAAATCGAATGCACTCAAATCATGCTTATTTGAGAAATTCCCCTGTAATGATACTGAAAAAAAATAGTTTTCAAGTCTTGATCGTCCCGTCTCATCGTGACTTATATGTATATTTTTTTAATTTTTAAATTTCTTTTCCTAAAACATATCCTTCGCATCAAACATCCATTAACACAATATATCTGAAAATACATACCATTTATCTCCTATTTGATCATATCTTCTGACAACATATACAGTTTAAGTCTTAATTGATGATTTCTTAAATGAAGGCTGCTTTACTCATTGACGTGATCCCTTCTCTGCATCAGAGACATGTACTGTCTATCTCTGGCACGCCATTGAGCGTTTGCACCGAGGACAAGTACACGAGATGGCGATAAGTCACCATACAGATTAAAGCTCCGCAGGCTTTAGGTTTTGTCGACATCAGGAAGCATATTCAAATAATTGTTGACTTGAAAAAACTATATGTCTAATTTCCGTATCGCCCAAATGGCTATATAAACCATACGATCCGGAAATAGAATACGGGCATAAATGTCAAACCTTTTGCGCCAAGGAACATTTATCTCAGTTCTGCACAGATTAACACAGAAACACGAGCCAAAGATGCTGCATGATATCTCGAAGACATCATTGATAAATAATAAAGTACATGTGTGTGTAAACACTTGGAAGAAACTAAACCACCACCTTTCCCTTATTTTCATTAATAATAAACAGCTGGGCCGAAGGCAGTATACACCAAGTTTGATGGTGGCTAAGAATGAAGGAAACAAGAAATGGTCATTCAATGGTGATGTATTTGAAGGGGTATCACAGTTGTGTTTAGGACCTTATATTTGCAGTGTTGCGGAGACTGTTTTCATCCTTGTAATGATTGATAACGTTTGTGTTTTTTGGTCGAATCCGATTTTCAAGTGTATACTTTCTTTGCCCTGTAGTTTAACATCGCGTTGTTGTCTGTATTTTTAGAAAAATCTATAAATTGTATGGATCTCATTTTGAGAAATGTCTACGATACCGCCAGTACCCAGAGGGTACAAGAACATTGTATGTTTCACCAGGTGATGTTATCATGTGATGCAAAAAAAACCAGAAGGACCGATTGAAAGGGTAGGCAACTCAATACAACATACCATATATATCCTGCCCCATCGGTCACAGAGAAAAACCTACGAATGGTGCTGACAAACCCACAGGTATGGTGCTGACAAACCAAGGGTCATAACGGGGAAATTCGAACCCAAGGCTAGCGGACGTCATGTATAAATTTGGGTCGTGGATTTCATCCCCCACGTGCTCTAGTCTTACATAAAAAACGTATTGTTTATTTCAGCCAAGGACAAATGTTTTTGCTAATGATATTATGTACCCGAAGTTTGTGAAGATTTAAGAAATATAATTGAACATATATATTTTGTTTTCAAATTACGACATGTGAGAAATAAATAAACCTTCTAGCAAATACATTTATGAAGTGACAGTTTAGGAATTAGAAAGTTTAATTTACAGTAAACTACGGTTATAACGAACTCAAAGGGACTACTAATTTTAGTTCGTTATAACCGTAGTTCGTTATAAGTACATATACAGCATGACTACAGCAAGTAGTCGGGACCAAACAGTAAGTTCGTTATATCCGTCAGTTCGTTATAAGCGTGTTCGTTATAACCACAGTTTACTGTATATGTAAATTCGTACTCAGGCTCATGACTGGAAGGGAAGTCATAATTCCTAGAAGTTATAAAACAATATATTTACATCGGAGTTACTATAAAAGTTACCTACAAAAACCCCTGCAAAAACAGTCTATTGTACGATACAAACTATATCACGAGCATGTGTTTATGAATCACAATCAAGTAATGATACCGGGTGTAGGCGAGAAGGTGATCATATCCTGCCCCACCGGTCATAAACACATGCTAAGGCAAGTCAATTGTAAACATAACAATAATTTCAGCCAACACCATGTAATACAGATACGTATTAAACTTGCATGAGAATTGAATAGCGTCATTCCTGTGTGACATTAATGTTATTTGCTCCCATTTGTTTGTAACGAAAAGAACGTGAAAATGCAAATAACCTTTCTATTTTTAGGGACATGGGTGTCTCTCACCATTATATGGTGCGCTAATTATATACATTTGATTTATTGGTGTAATCTCCGTTAACATACACTCTAAGTCAAGTCAGTATAACATATTCATTTCTTTACCTTTTATGTATTTAAAACTTTATAACACCTTGACACTAATTCACATGTATACTAACACCACTCACTCATCTATTGATAACTGATAATGTAATACTAGTATATCTACCTGACCGATATACTGCTATGCCAGGATTGGGAAATTACCCAATACATTGCCAAATGATATTACGTTCCAAACTATCAATTCAAAAACAAGCTAAGTAGCGCTACTGTGTTGGTGCACATTAGTGCAATCAATTAAGCTGTTAACCTTTATGATATACGTACAACACAATTCCTTAATCATTTCCTGAGCGACTAATTGCTATATATGCCCACTGACCTCTAACTAATATCAATATAATTAAAATGACCACAGTATTAAACACAATTACTACGGTATATGAAAATGTCAAGCATTTTCCTTCAAGGCAAAAATGTACAAATATATCAGTATATTCACCCCTGCATAATGACGTCTTCGAACGGCGACCATCATAAAGTGTTTAAGTAGGTGAGTGACAATGACTGCTTTATTCACGTTGTTTGTAGTGACCCCAATAACTTTCTCTTAAGTGTCAAGTGCCAGAGATCTGGACAGTGGTCACCATTGTCCACTGATCGATCTCGTTTGTGGTCTGAAAACGGGCTTTTTCGTATCTACATCATTGTGAGTAAGTGCTGAAAGGCATATATGTATACATAATGCAATTACTGATGGGGTTTGATGTGGGCACTGCATTATACAGGAGTTGATTCAGTAGAACAATGAATTGTGAATTAATCTTTTTTTTCTTTTCTTTTTGGGGTGGGGTGGGATGTGTGTGTGTGTGTGGGTGGGGGGTGGGGGGTGATATTGACGGTTTCGTGAGATATCAAAAACACCTTTGTGTGATTGGCATGTCAATGGTATGTAATTACATTATTCAGTTAGTATTTACGTAACACGATACCCGTCCATTGTGGGATCAAATTCTCTTTTTTATGATTTTTTTGTTTAACGCCGAATTCAGCAATATTCCAGCCACGTGACAGCGGTCTGTACACAATCGAATCTGGACCAGACAATCCAGTGACTGATACCATCAGCATCGATCTATGCATTTGGGAGATGATGACATGCATCAACCAAGTCAGTGCGCCTGACCACCTGATCCCATTAGTCGCCTCTTATGACAAGCCTGGGTTGCTGAAGATCAATTCCACCCCGGATCTGCACAGGGGTATACTGTAAAATAAACTGGCAGCTAGTTGCCAGTAAAAGTACCATACATGAAAACATTCATGCCGTTACTACAGTAGGCCCGTATCTTCGAGGGGGGCACGGGTGGCCCAGTCGTCTAAGGCGCCGCAATTCGTTGTGCAAAGTTGCGTCCCTTTGGCACGCCAGAAACCTAGGATTGTGGGTTCGAATCCCGGTTCGCCCCGATAATGTTTCTAGGTTTGTCAACACAATACCCGTGCTCGTGGGTTTCACCGAAGTGGTAAACGTCTGAGACATGCATCACTTGGGCTTTCCTCCCACATTAAGCTGACACGCCGCGATATAACTGGAATAATGTTAAAAGCGGCGTTAAACCCAACTCACTCACTCACCGTATCTTCGATCGGAACGTTACAGGTACGTGAGAAACCATGTTTTACTGTACAAAACCAGAGAAAGTGGTTTACAAATGTAAAAATCTTATAAGATTCCCGAATTGACAAATAATGCAAATCAATTGTTTCATTCATTACATTTACAAAAGTTAGTGACAATTCATATAATTGAATGTACAACTTACAGCCCCAACCATGAACAGTCTCTGAAAATACACGTTAGATCGGCCGTGGCGACAATGGGATCAAAATTATGTGTGAGTTCCAGGTTGAAGAGAAAGACATGTTCCGTATGTGTCGATGGACTATGTATTGAGAAACAAGGCGTAATGGTGTTGTCGGTGGCGATGATGCAGACGCTACAATGATACATTTGGAACAACCCAGAAATCGACTGTTTTAAATCTAACCTTCAGTGCACACATGGTCAAAAAGACACAGAAGTATACCAATAGCATAAGAAACATCATCAAAGGATATTTGCAACCAATCAGTAAATATCACCCGGTTACTATGCAGTATCTATTAGTTCTGTGTTGCGGCACACCAATCTGATGTTCATGCTGTCAATCACTGGATTGTCTGGTCCAGACTCGATTATTTACAGACCGCCGTCATATAGGTGGAATATTGCTGAGTGCAGCGTGAAGCAACAAACCAACCAACCAACCACAGCAAGCTGCATAGAGCGTTTTACAAAATTAAAGAAGCGGATGTAAGTATTACACATGAGTCGAGAGTGACACTTTCTAAGTGGAGAGTCTGAAAAAAAGAAACTTCAGACGAATCATTATTTGACTTTTATTATATTTCAGGAACAGGCGATTATTCTGCTAAGTTCGAGGTAAAGATTTGTATTCTCTAACATTGGCTCATTCTTGTCTTATGCAAAATGCGTGCGCTTTATTCATGCGCAAATGAATCAGAATTTCTGCTCGGATTGGCAAAGTCAAAACAAGGTAATTTGGCCAAGAAGTTTAACTTAAGCTTCAGGTATATCGGTGATCTGTTATGGCTCAATAACCATCAAAAAGCACATTCCCTTCCATTGATTTACCCACCTGAAGTAGAAATAAAGGAGACCATGGAGACCGCTTCATCTCGTATTTAGATCTATGCATACAGATTCAGAGGGACAAAATACTCTCCACAAGACTGTATGACAAGAAGGACGACTTCAGTATTCCAATAGGTAATGCTCCTTTTTTGTCAAGCAATATTCCCGCAGTTCCCGCACATGGCGTCTACGTTTCATATTTTTAGGTACACTCGACTATGCTCCTTCAACCAAGATTTCAAAGAACGTCATACGACACTTGTTGTTTAATTAAGGTTACAACATTCCAGGCCTCAGTAAAGCTTTCAAACAGTGTTATGGTAGACATGTGGAGGACATTCCAGATTTTACGCTTATGTGACAAAAATGATGTCCATACAATTCCCTATTTTGAATTGGACCATATGTTCCCTTGTCTTTCGCGTGAACAATTGACTTGCCGTTGTATGTGTATGTGTCAGAATACGAACACCTTTTCGCGAACCCCTGTATCATCACTATTTGATAGTGATTCATAGACATATATAGATAGATATTTGAATGTGGAAAGGGTTTTACAGTTTGCATTTCACAGAAGGTCGTGTATGAATATGTTATTAAACTATATACCATAGATTATTGGTTATTTTGCTGGATTTGATTATTTAAAGCAAAGCTGTTCTTCCTTGGGTAAAAAGAATAACAAAAACAAATTGCAATTGAATATAACATGACTTAGATATAATATATATCTTTATTGTCTTTACAAAGTACTTTGCATGACATAAGGACAATACAATCACACATGTCGACAACATGAATAGAGAAAAAGCACGAAGAAACAAATTTTGCTTTTCACTATCATCATATGTGTCAGTGTATATCACATAAAACTCTTGTTACACTAAGTAATTGCTGATACAAGTTTAGATGTTGGACAAAAGCAACTTATGCCCCCGGTCGTTGTAGCAATGAATAAAACGACTTCAACACACCCGACGGCGTTAAATTATATCAGGGGAGGTAATTAAGGTATACAAAGATTGTCATCAAGTTCTATTGTGTTCAGCCTTCTGTAGACAGACATCGCGAACCATTGTACACAAGCCGTCAGTAATAACGTTCATTATGATCAGATATAGCTTTATTGTCATAACACTCCGCCTTTCATAGTTACAAAATCACGTTTATAAGATCCAAGTATATTTTGTATTATATACTGGTTCATTTTGGTATTAAGATACCAGCGCAATTGCTTATTTCTTCTTGTCAAATTGGGATTATAGTTTCTATATTTGCCTACGTGTAGCTGATAACAGGAATGGAGTTGGCAGATATAACCTGGCGCCTTTGAGCAGCAAGGATGGGCAGGAAGGAATAGAAGATGAGAGGTGTTAAAAATAGACAAATACTTAGTCTATTCTATTAACGTCTGTATCTATTTGATAATAGCAGTTTTCTTTGCCAATGATTTGAGAGATTTGACGTCAGGATATGCGTAAGATGTGTTTTCTAAACGAAACGTAATCAATATTGACGAAAGCGAGTTGAGACCCAGTGATTATGATAGTAATGCATCTACAACTTTAGAAATTTTAATAAATTCCCAAAGATAGAATATATCAATACTTGAAAAGATAAATATGGATCTTGAACCTAAATTTGTGAGTGAGTGAGTTGGGTTAACGCCGCTTTTAACAGTATTCCAGTAATATCACGGCGTTAATTTTAAAGAAATCACCAACATAAACACGACACAATAGATTAAACTAACGTTTATATATTTTTGATTAATCACGTCCATATATGTTCTTTTAATAATTAAAGTCAAATTTATAGAATGGATTCAATTTTGCATTTATAAATCTACTGTATTTGTTTTAGGGTTAAAACATATTCTTGTTTACAGTTATTAATACGAATTCCGTAATCGGTTGCAAAAGCACATACCAAGGGCTTTTAATTAATTCTAATTGTTGCCTTACATGATTTAGAATTAAAGATTCAGTTCAAAGCCACAGGGAGGGACAAGACACCAAGTACATTATCGTTAGATAAATTCTACCTTGAAGTGCAGGCCTATCTTTGGGTCGTTACCTGAAGTCGCCCATTGTTATACGGTCAATATAGATCAAAGCGGCACTTCAAAGAAACAGCATGCATACCTGAACAGGTAGATAACTAGAAAATAATAATACACCACCTTTGTCCTGTCGACTGGCCGCATATAAAACTAAGTATTTTATACAATTAAAACGTCGTTTTGCAAAAAACATTAGATTAACCGTAACAAGTGCTTTTCAATCTAAACATATGCTGAATTAAGTGATAGGTTTATAAATATTTTCCTTACGCCCAGTCCTAATCACCATGATTAGGGATCGTCTGAAGTAGGATTAGGTCGGATAAAGGGAGGAATTATTATCTAACACAAATTTACAAGTGTTAAAAGAAAACAGATTTTATTGATAGTTTATGTAATTAAAGCAAGACACTGTTCTGTAATTGATGTACCGCTAATCAAAATGTTGAATAATATTACCACTTGAAACAAATATGTAACAACGATACTCTGGTTATGTAGATTATATATTAAATAGACTTCATAATGTCGTCATTCATCAACTTAAATTCTTTACTTCGTATTTCAGATTTCGATGGTCGTTATACTACGATTGCTAATATCGCCATTGATATGATTCATGCGTGCCGTGACATGTTGCAGACAGCCGCTTGTGTTTTTCCAAGTACATTTCCATCGATAAGCACAATCCCGATGCACTTTTTAGACACCGGGTGTTCTAATTGTCAAATGAAAGCTTCTGGTAAGTATTAAATGGGTACATCCAACGGTACCTATAGTTTGATAATATTACTTTCAACGTCGTGTTTGTCTATGAATCTACTTTACATGATTCCTAAATGAGTGAGTGAATGAGTGAGTATGGTTTTACGCCGCTTTTAGCAATATTCCAGCAAAATCACGACGGGAGACACCAGATATGGGCTGCATATGTCCATGTCGGGATTCGAACCCGGGTCTAACGCCTGACGGGCGACCGCTTCAACCACTAAGCTACCCCACCCAACCGAAGTGTTGAACATCTGAGTCCCGCATCCTCTAGTAGATAGAACACCTTTCAGGACAGTAGTAGGTCGGTGGTTCCATCCCCTGCCGCGCCGTACCAAAATACGGTAACAGTTGGTACTTGTTGTTACCCTGACTGGCGATCGGCATTAAGGGGGATAAACAATGAAGGGTAGAATCGAAGTCAGTATACGGTTTTTGTTTGTTTTCTTTGATTGTTGTTTAAAGCCACACTCCGCAATATGCCAGCTATATGATGGTCGTCTGTAAATATTCGAGTCTTGACCAGACAGTCCAATGATTGGCATCATAAGCATCGATCCACGCTATTGGGATACGATGACATGCATCAACCAAGTCAGCGAGTCTGACCCCCCGATCCCGTTAGTCGCCTCTTATGTCAAGCATGGATTGATGAAGATCAATTCTATCCCGCATCTTCACAGGTCCGATATACCGAGTGGGTTATTCATGTTAAAACTGCGGCATGGTATCTCAGTGGGCCAGCACTATAAAACCGACATTTGTCCGGACTAGTAAAAGCAGCCGCGCACACACACACACACACGTGCATGCACGTCGCTGTATAAGTGCAATAATCTTTGACGCGTCGTTAAACCCTTTTTACCTCACCCCGACTAAGACCTGCATCACTTTGAGCGTTTCTCCAGGCTGACATTACAATATATAACTGCAATCCTTCCAAGCAGCTATGGCCGCCTCCGTGGTCTAATGGTAGAGCGTCCGCCCAAAAGACGTTAAAAGATAGTACTTGTTGTTACCCTGTCTGGCGCTCGGCATTAAGGGGCTAAAACAAGGACTTGTCGGCTCGGAGTCAGTATACTGTGTCTGAGTGGGGTATTCATGTTAAACTGCGGCATGGTATCTCAGTGTGCTAGCACTATAAATCAGAATCAGTCCGGACTAGTACAAGCAGCCACACACACACACATACACGTGCAGGCACGTCGCTATATAAGTGCAATAATCTTGGACGCGACGTTAAACCCCATTTCACCTCACCTCACCTCCAAGCGGCTATAAACCTATATACTACCCACAACAACTGAACCAAAACTAATAAAGTCAAAGGAAACCTATGTTATAATACTTACGGTAATTATACATAAATATGACGAACGTTTGAAACAATTGTACGGTAAAACATGGATCACAGAGTTTGGCCCCCCACTCTCGCCCCCACCCCCGCAGGTCCCCCGACACAATAACACAACCCCGTGAAGAAATAACACAACGGTAGCTGGGGTTATATATCAATCAATAATCTCATAACGGTTGTAAACTTGTCAACGCTGATTACAAGATTGACAATAAAGCCCGCGTCACGCGAAGAATTCGAGAAATGTGATGCACATTAAACCAGTTTATTCGATTAAAGGTGGTACTTATATTAAGTATCCTGTTGGTAAATGTTTACACACACAATAAAACAAACACGAAGTGCGGCGTGCATGTCTTCTAATCACGCTTAGTCGTAAAAAGGTGTGACTTTCATTACGTTGATATTGATAAACTATTTTGCGTCAAATCACTTCTCATTCGTATCGATCAAGCTTGTAAACAAAATTTGAGATCTCTTTATCAAAGAGAAGAATATTTTATAACCCACAAGCGTCAATGGGCGAAGGTGCTAAAACTGTCGTTAATCTCGAGTAAATGGCCTATTAAACAACACCTTCAGAAATACGCGGTCAAAATTAATGCTAACTGAAGGTGTATAAGATTTGGAAAATGAAAATAGAACTTAAATATGTAGTCGAAAAAAACCCCTTAAAACATAAAAGTTTCACTTCTTTCATTCCCAGCCTTAGGGATACAGTAATGCGTATTTTCCTTTGTTATAACGACTCTTAAAATCATGTTTCATATTTGTAGTAATATAAACATTGATCGACATTAACCTATAAAAATAGGCTGCATGAAAATAGAGTTTTCACTGTATCTCTCACATGTAAATTCACAGGCCAAAGTCTGTCGCGCGTCTCATAATCTATATGTTATGTAATAGGGTGTCCATTTACGACCGCTTCAATTGGGGACGTGCTCTCCACAACACCGTATAGGCGCCGTTTGAAATGATAACTCAGGTGAACCAATTCGTAAACGGTCTTAAGCAGCTTTGATGAATACCATTTATAAAAAATGCCTTTCTTTAGACTCTACGCCTACCCTTACTGATATGAGTGAGTGAGTGAGTTGTGTTTAACACCGCTTTTAACAGTATTCCAGTTATATTGCGGCGTGTCAGCTTAATTAAGAGGAAAGCCCGAAGTGATGCAGGTCTCAGACGTTTACCACTTCGGTGAAACCCACGAACACGGGTAAAGTGCTGACAAACCTAGAAACATAATCGGGGCGAACCGGGATTCGAACCCACAATTATAGGTTTCTGGCGTACCCAAGGGACGTAAGTCTGCACAGCGAATTGCGGCGTCTTAGACGACTGGGCCACCCGTGCCCCCTTACTGTTAGGAGGTACGATGCGTTTGTAAACAAAGTAATATTTTTTTCAAACTTTTCAGCGAGGTATGATTCTGAGCATTGTTTCGTAATATATAATGCAGGTGGACTAGGACTACTACCATGAGAAGATCCGGGGTAGAATAGGTCTTCAGCAACCCATGCTTGCCGTAAAAGGTGACCATGCTTGTCGTTAGAGGCGACAAACGGGATAGGGTGGTCGGGCTCGCTGAGTTGGTTG
This sequence comes from Haliotis rufescens, assembly GCF_023055435.1. Lineage (NCBI taxonomy): Eukaryota > Metazoa > Mollusca > Gastropoda > Lepetellida > Haliotidae > Haliotis > Haliotis rufescens. The sequence continues at coordinate 157,738 of NW_025964389.1, forward strand.
ATGCATCCCAATAGTGCAGATCGATGTTCATAATGTCAGTCACGGGATTGTCTGGTGCAGACTCGAATATTTACTGACCGCCGTCATATAGCTGGAATATTGCTGAGTGCGGCGTTAACCGACCAACATTTATCAATACCACTTCAGAATATATCATAAAAATATGTTCATATATGAAAAGAAATCTACCATGAAATTACGAATGTAAGTGAGTAAGTAAGTTGGGTTTTCTAAAACTTCTAAACTAATACTACTATTATCTCTAATTCATGTACACAACCGCCGTGATATTGCTTGAATTTTGTTAAAAGAGACAAAAAACCAAACTCACTCACTCACTCAACTGTGTATCAAGAAGCGGCATGTTGATAACGAGCTGTCCATTAATATTATCTCCTAGGATTGAAAATTCAAAATAGTATGAAAAAGACAAATCCTTATATTTGGTTACGCGTTTGTCAATTACAGCCGTTCAACATTTGGAGTAACGACAAAGGAATGTATCATTTAATTATTTCAGCATAGTTTTCGCTACCGTTGGAAGGAGAAACTTTGAAGCATCTCCCACCATTGTTTCCCCAGCGCTGTGTAAATAAAGGCAGAAATAAGAAAACATATATATGTTGAGGCTAAAGTTATTCGTCTCAACGGGACAAGCGGGACAAAATAACAGTATAGAAGTTTTTGGATTTTGAGAGAAATTTCCTGCGTTGATATTTCCACGTAAAGGTGGTTCGGAATGTATGCCTTCTACTTGACATTCAGTGTATCGTGTGATATCTATGACAATATCTTACAAATACACCGTCTATTGTTTCCTTCTCGGTGGGGGAGAATTAAGAAAGTGTCAAGAATCAATGAAATACCGTTAGGCACAGAACCGACCCCTAGTATGTTGGCATCTTAGCTATGATAAAATACAAACGCAAATACACCTGAAAAAGTCTGTTTGTTCAATGGCTATTGAAATCTGGCAAAAGAGGGGACCCTGGCGAGCCTTGACCCAAAGGCTCGGCCCACAATCTACTCCCAGAAAATCTAATACGAGTTACCTGCCGTGAGCCCGCTAGGGGGCGCCCGGTAACGGCTCGCGCGCACTGCACGTGCCTCATTGTAGCGCGCGCTTAAGACCCGTATGTCAATACGGATAAGGACAGATCAAAGAACGATAGTCCGCGAACTGCGATCCTGCAGAGAAATAAACGAAGTCCGTACGGATAGACTCAGCAAGGGCCGAAGATGCAGAAGAGAAGAAGAATATTTGATGAACGTTGCTGTCGGTGGTACCGACGGCTGCGCACGCTGAGTCGGCGCAGCTGCTGATGTTTACAAGACTGACTTGAAACGAGTAGAGGATACATCATACCCAACAAAACGACGCGCGTCTTTCTTGTTTAGAAACACATCTAGAGTGGCCGGTTTTTATCGCCTGCCTTGTATCAGGGTGTAAGACGACAAGCATCATCGCTTGAACAGCTGTCATCGAAACTGTGAGACGCGTTTATCCATGAGCTTGATTTATTCGGTTTTTATACAAGTTAGTATCATTTGCGTGTTTTGTTCGTTAATCGGAGAACAACGCTTGTTTAGAGAGAGAGGAGCGAGGTGTTTGTCATTGATATACCGCGGTATTTTAATCGGGATAGCTTTTTTCGTTAAACTGGTGCACCGTCTCGATTGCGCTCTGAGGAAGCTCCGTATCTTTTTCAGGGTCTGAAGACATTTACCGAGTATTTGTGTTGAAGGCGTTACGGGAAAAAGAGTCCACACGCCACGGCGATAGCTATTACCTGAAACCAATTATTGTTACATTCGAACACCGTTAGACCGTCCTGGTAAATCCACATTCATCATAAGGGAAATAACTCTGAAATATGTTCGTCTCGGCGATTTTCACCGTAAACGGTGGACCTGAAACGACCAATATCGTATGCTCTAAGATTCAAATAAAAGTTTCTGATACATGTTAACTTCTGTACTCGTAGGTATCTTTGCCGGAAGAGGCTCCAGACTCAATGAACCGGGTTCATGCTCAGTGACTAGGTTGATTGAGCATCATCGTAACCGACAACGTGGGATGTTTGTCATAATATCAATCACTGATTTGTCTGATCCAGACTCGAATATCTATTACCCGCCGTCATATAGGTGGCATATTATTAAGGGATGCGTAAAATAACAAACAAACAAGTTCGTGACAATGCATTAACGGGTTATAGCCCAACAAATGTGACAGAACCAGAAATGACTGAATAAACGAGTGTATCTTTGTATAAATACGCAAAAAAATCAAAATGAGTGAGTGAATGTTGTTTACAGCCACAGTCAGCATGATTCAAACTTTTTCAGAGGTATATTTAAATGGACAGATCGAGACAAACGTGTGACCGAAATTATGAGCAAACTTTTCGTGATGTGTGAACGATGACACGCAACTAGTCACAGATTCAGACCACCCGATCCACAATGTAGACCACCCGATCCACAATGTAGACCACCCGATCCACAATGTAGACTCGGAGCCTGTTCTACACTCACGACCCGTGAAGATCCGGGATAGAATAGGTCTTTAGCAACCTATACTCGCCGTAAGAGGCGACTAAAGGAATCGGGTGGTCGGGCTCGCTGACTTGGATGATGCATGTCATCGATCCCAATTGCGCGGATCGATGCCCATAATGTTAATCACTGGATTGTCTGGTCCAGACTCGATTATTTACAGACCGCCGTCATATAGCTGGAATATTGCTGAGTGCGGCGTTCAACAACAAACAAACAAATCTTTACTCACAATGCCCACATAAGACAAATAATTAAATTTATGGCTTACTTTTCAAAACATTTACATTAATAACTTGTGCGTGAATGAATTAGACACACACATATTTACAAGCATAAGTTTACCCATTACTGCTTGCACGCACACTGATGTGGATCTTCCCCCCCCCCCAAATGCCTCTTTGTTACAAGCAAGTGTTGATTTGGTACATCCTCTCGATATAATGAGATAGATATTCATTTACAAAAAGCGTAATCTAACGAGTCATTCAGTTTTCGTCCCTCATGCCGCACTGCTGATCTTTTTATGTGAAGCCCTCGGTTAAACTAGCCTTTTTGTAACATTTCGTTCCCATGAAGTCGTTTGATAAAACCTACATTGTCAGGTTTTATGGTTCAAATTACCACGATACGGTAATTACCCAGGAGTCCTTTATACAGAACGGATGTGGGCCTGTGCGCACCGGAAATGAATCCCCAGACGCTTCATTGGGCATGTCTATAGCCTGAAGGCACTTCCGGTTGGACCAATGGCGGCATTTTTGCTCAAAGAAAGTCAAGGCTGTGAATTTTCAGGATCGATTTCGGTTTTTAAGGAAGGTTTTCACACACAATTTATCCGTTTATCAACCAGATTCTCAGTGTAATGAGAACACGGCGCTGCTCGTCCTGCTCCATCCATGTGGAAACTTGTCGGGGGCCTTCCTGCCCAACATGGCGACTCTAACTGGAACCGATCGCACGACTAATGTGGCCCTACGGCGCCCGCGGACTTGAGTAAATGGAGTCACGAACGTCCGTTGAACGATTTCACGAAGCGGTAACTTCAGTGGGACCTGGTGAAGTAAGTGGTGCAAAGAAGCCTGCTTCAATTTCAATTGTCGCGTCTGAGAGGTAATCAAGACACGATTGAGATGATTCTTGTAGACAATATTGAGCTTAAGTACACTTGTGTCTTGTAGACGGTTATGAGTCTTGTGTCTGAAGACAGTCTTGATGCACTACGTGTATGTAAACAAGAAGAGGAATTTAAAATTTGTAGACAATCACTTAATTAAATCTGTCTCGTGTCTTATGGCAACCATTTGATAGGTCAAGTGTCTTTAGACTATCTTGAGATGACTCTAGTGTATGTAGACAATCATTTGATAGGTCTCGGTCAAGTGTCTTTAGACAATCTTGAGATGAATCGAGTGTCTGCAGACAATCATTTGATAGGTCTAGTGTCTGTACACAATCATTTGATAGGTCTCGGTCAAGTGTCTTTAGACAATCTTGAGATGAATCGAGTGTCTGTAGACAATCTTGAGATGAATCGAGTGTCTGTAGACAATCATTTGATAGGTCCAGTGTCTGTACACAATCATTTGATAGGTCTCGGTCAAGTGTCTTTAGACAATCTTGAGATGAATCGAGTGTCTGCAGACAATCATTTGATAGGTCTAGTGTCTGTACACAATCATTTGATACGTCTCGGTCAAGTGTCTTTAGACAATCTTGAGATGAATCGAGTATCTGCAGACAATCATTTGATAGGTCTAGTGTCTGTACACAATCATTTGATAGATCTCAGTCAAGTGTCTTTAGACAATCTTGAGATGAATCGAGTGTCTGCAGACGATCATTTGATAGGTCTAGTGTCTGTACACAATCATTTGATAGGTCTCAGTCAAGTGTCTTTAGACAATCTTGAGATGAATCGAGTGTCTGTAGACAATCATTTGACAGGTTAGTAGACAATCTCTTGTGTCTGTGACCAAATGAGAAGATCCACCTGGTGTCTATGGACACCCGTAGATGATCATCAGATATTTATGGTTTATTGGAAACGAACATCAGATAAGTCATGTTCGTAATAAACAGTTTCTAGTGGCTGAATGTTTTTTAACGCCGCTTTGACCATTACTTCCGTTATGTTACATCGTGTCAGCTTGAAGTGGGAAGACGGGTGTAAGTGATACCTAACCAGAGCAAATCTGGAATTGGAACTTTGGTTCTGTAACTTCTTTAAGTGACATTAAGAAGTATATAATATGAACGAGGAAGATAGTTCTATGAATTGGACGTTTCCGTGTAGATACTATCATCGTTATCAAGCACGTTTCTACAGCGATAAGTCGCATTCATTGACATGAAGACGTTGTACATCCACAGCACTATCTCCCTTGTCTACGATCTGTAGACCCTGACGCGGCAGATTCGCAACGCCGTGGACCACTGGACCACCGATGTCAACAAGAACATGTTTCATGATTGTCTGGGGCCATCGGTGTCCGATGTCTACAAAAACACGTTTCATGATTGTCTGGGGCCATCGGTGTCCGATGTCTACAAGAACACGTTTCATGATTGTCTGGGGCCATCGGTGTCCGATGTCTACAAGAACATGTGTCATGATTGTCTGGGGCCATCGGTGTTCGATGTCTACAAGAACATGTTTCATGATTGTCTGGGGCCATCGGTGTCCGATGTCTACAAGAACACGTTTCTTGATTGTCTGGGGCCATCGGTGTCCGATGTCAACAAGAACATGTTTCATGATTGTCTGGGGCCATCGGTGTCCGATGTCTACAAGAACATGTGTCATGATTGTCTGGGGCCATCGGTGTCCGATGTCTACAAGAACACGTATCATGATTGTCTGGGGCCATCGGTGTCCGATGTATACAAGAACATGTGTCATGATTGTCTGGGGCCATCGGTGTTCGATGTCTACAAGAACATGTTTCATGATTGTCTGGGGCCATCGGTTTCCGATGTCTACAAGAACATGGTTCATGATTGTCTGGGGCCATCGGTGTCCGATGTCTACAAGAGCATCTTTCATAATTTCTTGGGGCCATCGGTGTCCCATATCTACGAGAACATGCCCTACCTCATGGTTGTCTGGAGCCAACGTTTCTTTCTGCAGTCTACAAGAACATGTCGTATGTTATTATTGTCTGGGGCCTCTGGGTTCCACTGTCTACAAGAACATATCTCATACTTATCGCTTGGTCTTTGTTTACCGGTGTCTACACGAACATGTCCCGTCTAATGATTGTCTGGGGCAACCGGTTTCCACTGTCTGCTAGAACATTTACTATCTCATGAGTGTCTGGAGCATTCCTCCCACACAAAGTAACATGCTTTGATAGAACTGTTGAAAGGAGTAATAAAACAACATACTTAATCTCGCAGGAAGTTATAAGATTGTTGTGCCTAAGATTATCATGAGTTGAAAACTATATATTGTTGACAATCATAAGTTGTGTGTGGTTCATTATAAATAATCACGAGTTGAGTTCTTTGTCTTGTAGACAATCATTAGTTGAGTATTGTGTCTTGTAGAGTTCCACGAGCTGAGAACTGTGTCTTGTAGACAATCATATGTGAGAATTGTGTGTTGCAGACAATCACAAGTTGAGTGTTATGTTTAATTGAGTATTGTCTCTTGAAGACAATCATCAGTTGAGTTTAGTGTCTTGTAGACAATCATTAGTTGAGAATTGTGTCTTATATATAAACACTAGCTGAGCAATGTGTCTTGAAGACAATGATTTATAGTTGAGTGTTGTGTCTGCAGACAATCACAAGTTGAGTATTATTTTTTTTGTAGAAAACTATGAGTTGAGAACAGTGTCTTGTGGACATTCAAGAGTTTTTTTGTTGGTTTTTTGTGTGACATTTTTTATTCCTTTCAAAGAGTTGTACATCAGGTTCAGAGGTTACACAGTAGGTTTAGTCAATTGTAGTGAAAATACGTTACATAGATGTACTTTTCTTGTGATGACATTCAAGAGTTGATTATTGTGTCTTGTAAACAATCATGAGTTGTGTGCGGTTTATTGTAAACAATCACGAGTATAGTTCTTGCAGACTTTCACCAATTAAGTATTGTGTTTTGTAGAAAACATTTGATAAAGAAATGGGTCTTGTAGAAAATCACGATTTGAGTGGTTTATAATTGAGTATTGTCTTTTGAAGACAATCATTAGTTGAGTTTAGTGTCTTGTAGTCGATCATTAGTTGAGAATTGTGTCTTATATATAAACACTAGCTGAGCATTGTGTCTTGAAGACAATATTTTATAGTTGAGTACTGTGTCTTGTAGACAATCGAGAGTGTTGTTTCCAGACATTAATCATTACATCAGGAGCGCATTGTGTCCAGAAGACACAGCCGCGATATGGGTTCTGTTTCACGAAATTAAGCGCCAGATAAGTTCTGCCTCTTCCAGACAACAAAGCGGTTGGTGTGTTCCGTGTGTCCCAGACAATCATGAGATAATCTTCCTGTCACCGTGACAGCCGTGAGATGACTCTCACGAATCAACGATGATTGATGTCAGTGATAGTCCGGAGAATACTTCTAATTAGTTCAGTTCATGCGCGTGCCTTTCTATGTCACTCTGTTGGGCGTGGCTCAGTTAATTTTTCAATACATGTGTTTTTGTGTTATTATCTCATCATGGCGTCTCGGAAACATGTTAAGGTGAAAGTGATAGGATCAACGGTTGACACATATCTGGGTTACATGTATCTCAAGTGGAATATGACTACGTCAGTAAGTAGGGCCGAGCGCCACCTGTGCTGGGCGAATCCGCGGATCCTGGCACGACTACGATACGTAACTCGTAGACTACGCCAGTCGTAGAACTTTAGAACTTTTGAGTTATTGAAGGAGTATGGTTTAACGCCGCTTTTATAAATAAAATTTATACGAATTATTACGAATAGCAAAACCAGGAAGAGGCTCTGTCAGAAGCAAATATGAGCGCAAATTAGTGGGATAAAAGCTTTACGCCGTTTTAAGCAACATCCAAGTTAGATCACGCTTGGGGTCAAACGTAGGAGGGAACACAAACGTCCATGGACGGAAGTAGCAGTAACAGAGAACAGAACTTTATTACGCTCAGGCCGAGATCCTCGGCATATGAGGTACAAAATGAGAGCAAAATACACATTATAATAGCGGATATACGGTTAGCCGGAAGATTTTACAATTTGCTTTACATATTTACAGAATTTACTAAGGTTTTTTAATACAGATATCTCTTTACAAGTGAAAAGTCTTTGAAATTTAATCATATTAGGTCTTTTAGAATATGTAGGTGGGATATACAAACTTCTTTCTTTAGTAAAATATGGACATTTAAAAATATAGTGAAATTAATCTCCAAAATCATCAATAAAACACAGTTTACATTTTCTTTCACAAATAGGTATCCCATCTTCCTTTTTCAGTTAGTAAGTGGTGGCATGAAGTACGAAATAAAAGTAGAGGGATAGCTTTATTTAGGGGTAGAGACGTCAGATAATTTTCTAATTCAAATTGTGGTTTCAAGAGAGAAAAGACTACACTTTTTTTTTAATTTTCCACCTCAGAGCTCAGAGCAGAATACAAAGATTACTTAAAAAAACAAACTTGCTAAACTAACAGGATTATTTCACTGACATATGGGGCGGTCGGGTAGCCTAGTGGTTAAAACGTTCGCTCGTCACGCAGAAGTCCCGGGTTCGATTCCCGACATGGGTACAATGTGTGAAACCCATTTCTGGTGTACCCCGCCGTGATATTGCTGGAATATTTCTAAAAGCGGCGTAAAACTATACTCACTCACTGGTATAGTTTACTGGCATCTATTAAGACGGTTGCTAATCCATATTCAATAACCGCGTTTGTAGTGTTTATGCCCAGGTACGTGTTTTATTCCAAACGAAAGTAAATTCAAACCTACCCACCAACCCACCCCAACAAAACTCGCTACCACGATTAACAAGTGTTACCTTGTCACAACGGATTAACACTAACTCTCTGATAATTATGATGTTTGAATGTACGATCATTAGCAGCCGTGTTTAGCTTCCTGATTGAGGTCGACGAGACTATCGGTTTGGTATTTCACCAACATAAATCCAACATTCCACATATTTAAACTAAATCAAAACAGGTATTGACAAAACAATATCAACCGATGCCCCAAGATTAGCAGAAGGGCCCCCATCTGCCTTGGTTTTGCTGTAATTTAAGACACGGTGCTGTTGTAAGCCTGAATCAACAACATTGAAGACCCTGCCTGAAAACCCTACCTCCCCCAAGTCAAATGCTCACGACCCACAGGTGTCGACAAACAATAACTTCTGTATAATGACCCCTCCCTCGCCTCTCCCCCTCCTCCCTCCCATGCATGTAGGGACATAATTTAATCCCTTTAGAACAATATGCCGACATGGCCATATGTCTCACCTTTGACCTCAGGAATGTATTTGGTGCCTTACCAAAATATCGTAATTGAAGGAAGGCAGGATAAACAGGCAAATAAATGGGCGTGGCACGACAGTTGTAATTAGGAGAACACGGGGACATTAATTGTACTCCGGGTTGTCATCTCCTGCCACGTGGCTTAGCCCTGAGGGTGGGGCCTGTCGGAATGACCCTCGCTCTGATGACCATATGTTGGTCTCGGTCAATATTTTGGTCATTATTTGATGGTTTTGTAAATTAATCCCCGCTCACCACGACAGCGAGCGTTGGTCAGTGCCCTATGATGATAAGGCGTGCGGCGGGATTTTAAATCCCAAATAATGGACATGGAAAGGGGTGTTTCCTTTGTGAAATAACAAACACTCTTCTGGTGGACAAATTATTAGTGTAGGGATTCACACGTTGTTTCATCGCATTGTCACTGCGGTGGGGATAGCTGAAATCCTCAAAATTCAGAATTCAGTTTACAGCTCTGTAATTCAAATTAATTGTTGGAGACAAGACGTCTTAGAGTTAAACCTTAAGGGACATTGAAGGGGCTTGTTAATGACACTTCGGGTGATTTATAACGGGCATCATGCATCTCTCTAGTATTAGCCGTTTTAAACGTTTCCAAAGCGCGGACGTGGGAGAGGACAACAAAGATGGCGTCACCAAACACCCAACAAAACTACTAAAACTGTTTGTTTACAAACTTATATTTATATTTAAAGAAGAATAAAAACAATGATCTTCAGTAAAGTGTGAACAATACTATTGGCCCTTTTATGAGTAGAAAACTTGAAATGTTCTTGATTTAAATACGATTACGAACAGTTTAAGAATTATTAAGGAATTAATGTCGAATATGTCAGTCTTTCAACTTATTTTACGTTATCTCTGTGGACTCGAACCAAGCAGGATGGGCAGCAGCTCACAATTTTGAGAAAATACTATTCATATTTCAGCCCGAACTCCATAAGCAGCGGCTGATTATTGTTCAAACTTGATTTAATATTTAGGTGATTCCTGCACGATGAGAGTCACGTATTTCTTCGGTTTTGAGTGTTTAAAAATCAATAAAAAAAACCAGTGGCGTGTATGCAGATACTTTCTTTTCTTTGACAACCACATTGCTTTCTCTGTTTGGTATTTTACATCATGTTAAATTATCTATAGCTACTTGAATATGCCACAATTAGTAAAATATTGAATGTATTGCAATTATCCATCTTTAAGACAAAATCGCAATGTGAAGTTACAATACAAGGCCCAATATACAATACACACCCTCCCAACAGGACAGAGATCAATACTCGTTTAAACTAGGCCACACGGTATTGAGGATCACATTTAAAAGAGTAATTTATCAGGGGAGGAAATGCACCCGTTTCGTTTCAGTCAGCTTGTGTGATTTTACAATTACCCTGACATTACAACTAATGGCGCTGTTTAAAGCGAAGCGTGTTAAAAGGCGGACAGGAACAAAATGGCGGCCGTTTGCGGATTATGTCTAACAGCATAGCTCGTGTATACTAAAACGAACGCCGGTCCTTTTAACATGAATGTCATTATTCATATCGGTCACTGAGTTTACAAATGAGTTATTTCTTTCAAACCATTTCTTTGTGTATTAGCAGTACTAGCTGTCGCTTTTAATCATCTTTTAACGTTGGGTGAACCCAACAATGAACAGTTATACATTCATGCGTGGTTGTTGTAGAGTGGGTGGGTGGGTTTCGGGTGAGTGAGTGTATGAGTGAGCGAGTGAGAGGGCGAGTTGGGCTTAATTGAACGGTATTTACGGATGTATGGTTTATTTACGTACACCCTGCATCAACACAAGTCCGAGACATTTTCCTATTTTATTTAAGCAACGATTTAGTCCTGATAAATAAGGATCGATTCGTGGATACGAACCAACGAGAAGCGGATCCTTCCGTATCTATGGGGCGCAACCCTGTACATTTAATTACGTTGCCTTAGATAAGAAAAAGATCGTTGTGTCACATATTTTAGGTTCATGAAACAGTACACAGGCCTATGCGATACACAACACGGCACATATACTTTGTTTGTTTGTTTTGTTTGTTGTTTAACGCCGAACCCAGTTATATTCCAGCTATATGACGGCGGTCTGTTAATAATCGAGTCTGGACCAGATAATCCAGTGACTGACGTCATGAGCTTCGAACCACGCAATTGGGATACGGTGACATGCATGAACCAAGTCAGTGAGCTTGACCACCAGATCCCGTTAGTCGCCTCTTACGACAAACATGGGTTGCTGAAGACCAATTCACACTCAAATTATTGTTCAGTGGAAAATTCTTCCAAACCTGAAGCGGTAGGTTGAAAAACATTCGCTCATCACGTCGGAGTACAGGGTTCGATTCTCGCTCGTGTACAATGTTTGAAGCCATTTCGCTGGCTTATTGTTGTGACGAAGCTGGAATATTGCAAATCCATTCTCACTTACTCACTCCAGAATGGTAAAAAGGATGCTTTAGACTTGGTGAAACGTGACTCTATTGAGGTAAAGTATTCACTCCAACACTATTCACAATATAGCGTTATATCGAGGAAACAAGGGGTGCCATCACAGCTTATAATACGATAGCCATTTCAGAAAGCGGGGTGCCTCGTGTGAGCACTTTGTTTGCCACAACAATTCCTGGTGTACTTGTTTCATCTAGCAATTCATTACAGCCAAGCCCAGCACGACAGAGACAAACATTACTTCCTACCGTTAAAACCAAGTAAGAAAAATTACCACAAAACGTTGCTTAATTTAACATAATGACCATCACACGCTGATGGGGTAGAGCCATGCGTTCATTATGTCGGCGTCGCAATTTGCTTCTAAACGAAAGTAGCAACTGTTTTCAGTGTTTGGAGACAACCAATCGGAATCAATAGAGAAAATAAGCAAACGAACTGCCCACTTCTGGCAGACGGGGGACATGCTACTCTGAGTTTTTCGTGCACGGAAGCAATTGTCCATGGTTCGTCAGCTCCGTAATGGCGAGACGCCGGTGTCATTGTTGTCTGTTGTGTCTGGTGAAACCATGAGAAAGGTTCCACGGTACGATTATGTACCTATTCCGTTCCGCAATCTAATACAAGGTGAGATGACCGCCTCCGTGGTCTAGTGGTAGAGCGTCCGCCCGGAGACGGGAAGGTCCGGGGTTCGATTCCCGGCCGCGTCATACAAAAAGACGTTTAAAGATGGTACTTGTTGTTACCCTGTCTGGCGCTCGGCATTAAGGCGCTAAAACAAGGACTGGTCGGCTCGGAGTCAGTATACTGTGTCTGAGTGGGGTATTCATGTTAAACTGCAGCATGGTATCTCAGTGAGCTAGCACTATAAATCGGCATCAGTCCGGACTAGTACAAGCAGCCACACACACACATACACGTGCATGCACGTCGCTATATGAGTGCAACAATCTTGGACGCGACGTTAAACGCCATTTCACCTCACCTCACCTCACCTCACCTCACCTCACCTCACCAGATGAGATATGATAAGGACCATGTTCACAGGATCTGATACATTTGAGAAATGAGTGAGTGAGTATGTTTTTTTGCCGCTTTTAGCAATATTCCAGCAATGTCACAGCAGAAATATACTTCACACATTTTACCCATGTGGGAACTCGAACCTGGGTCTTCAGCGTGACGAGCGAACGCTTCAGCCACTTGGCTACCCTACCGCCCCAATTTGAGAAATGAGCAAAGCTTGTAGACATTATTAGGAATATTTCTGAAGTGTTGACATGAAAGGATTTATACGTTCTTCATTTTCAAAGCTATGTTTAAAAATGCCAAATGTAACGGTAAAGCTTAAAAAGTGCTAAATATATTGATTTTAGAGGAAGACAGTTCCCATTTAATAATAGTGGAAAACAAAGCAAGACTTTGACCAAAGCTGAATTTCAGGAGACGTTGGTAAAGTTTGTTTGTTTGTTGTTTAGATCCGCATTCTGCAATATTACAGCAATATGACAGCGGTCTGTAACCAATCTGGACCCGACAATCCCCTGATTGATATAATAAGCATCGATCTACGCAGTTGGTGAGGTGGGGTAAAATGGGGTTTAACGTCGCGCTCAAGATTATTGCACTTATATAGCGACGTGCATGATCCTTCCGCTCTCTGGGTGGACGCTCTAGCACTAGACCACGGAGGCGGTCCTCCGGTCCAAATCAGCGAGCCTAACCACACGATCCCGTTGATCGCCTCTTACGACAAGCATGGTCGCCTCTTTCGACAAGCATGGGGTGCAGAAAACCAATTCTTAGCCGGTCGTCTAAGGCGCCACAATTCGCTGTGTACGAGTTGCGTCCCTTTGGCGTGAAAGAAACTGTGGGTTCGAATCCCGATTCGGCCTGAATGTTTCTAGATTTGACAGCTCCATACCAGTACATAAGACAAAACTCACTCATGCTAACCAGTATAACAGTCGACTCTGGTCAACACAAATGCATTAATACTAAATACCAGGCCCCCAACACATGTAATATAATATCTCATTTACGCATCGTTCTTGAAGCAGTGTCCCTGTGTCTTCATCAGCAAGATTGGCACCTTGATTCCAGGTCTCCACGTCAAACAGTGGCATGTATAATTGAATTCCAAGAAGACGGTTTATTAATACCCATACTAGGGAAACCCTGCTTTTTCTTCCATTGTTGTGACGGTTAATAACTTGACTGCGGTGATTAAACGGGTTGTTTACATCCTGATTGGCCCGCGAAACAAGGTACTATAGATACAATAACCACAGGGGAGACAAATTAGTGTAGGTGTTCTCGCCGCTAGGGGGCGCGGTTTGGGGAAATGTGTCGCAGCGCCGCTTCATTCTCGCAATCTCGCTCTGGGCAGATCTCGTTTCGCGAGAAAAGGATACGAGAAGTCATCAACGCGAGCTTTGATGAGAATTTACGATATGAAGTAACATTCGCCGGCAAAGGGTATTATATGATTACCAAGGTAGTGTGATTAGGACACCAGCAAGCATAAAATTGTCGTTTAGATGGCGATCGGGACGGTGTACAATGGCAGCCCATGGGGCTAATATGAAAAATGTCAACATCTGATTAACTCATTACACGAATGCTGTTGACGTGTAGCGTAGACGCGGCGCGAACAGGAAATGGAATCGGGGCCCTTGTCAAATAGGCGAATTAAGATGGATGCAGATCGGGATAGAGTGTTCTATAAGGTCGCGCGAGAGCAATACTGAGGTAAAGGAACACAACACAAAGACAATAAGTCCTGTTCTAAAGAGATCAGCGTATGAGAAATTAGCACTGCGGCGAATTGACGGATCTTCGTCGCGGCAAAACTCGGTTTAATACCTGATTTCCTCCTAGATATTATCGCCCGACTTTGAACGGGGCGAATTTCCGTTTCTCAGTGTGGTATTGGCCCTTGTGGTGATGCCCCTTTCACAGTTCTCTCATTTAGTTTCCACATCTCTGAAATTCTTCTAATTGGCGTTGTAATGTGATTTTCGCTTCATTTTGTCAAAGCTGTGCTTGATATACGAGAATTTTTCAACTTCATTTCGTTCCATTAGGCGGTGGAAATTGTGGACGTAGACCAATAAGTTAAATTTATTCAGGGTATGGATTAACAATCACATTGCATTAACCTGGTTAAGTTGTTGTCAAGCTTGAGGGAAGGCCTTATTTATGAACGTCATTGACTGCGGTGCTGGTGTTGGTTATTAAACAACCTCATGATTCATTTTCGCAGACTGGGATTACAAGACGGACTGGAAGCGATTCAAATCTGCAAGTCGGTGCCAACCCACCATCGATGTAGGTGAAGACATCCCTGTGGAAGTACCGAGAATGCCGCTTGTATGTCAGTGAACTGGTGCTATAAAACCAGCGTAAGTCCGGACTGGTGAACGAAGCCGTACACACACGTGCATGGATGGTGTTATAGAAGTGAAATTATCGTAAACCGACTTTAATGCCGATTTCACCTCAGGTGATGTGAGGTGAAATGGGGTTTAACGTCGCGTCCAAGATTATTGCACTTATATAGCGACGTGCATGCACGTGTATGTGTGTGTGTGTGTGTGTGGCTGCTTGTACTAGTCCGGACTGATGCCGATTTATAGTGCTAGCCCACTGAGATACCATGCCGCAGTTTAACATGAATACCCCACTCAGACACAGTATACTGACTCCGAGCCGACCAGTCCTTGTTTTAGCCCCTTAATGCCGAGCGCCAGACAGGGTAACAACAAGTACCATCTTTTAACGTCTTTTGGTATGACGCGGCCGAGGATCGAACCCCGGACATTCCGCTCTCCGGGCGGACGCTCTACCACTAGACCACGGAGGCGGTCGATTTCACCTCAATTCTATCAATAATTTTATATATTGTTCGTGATAACCTATCTGTCATCTACGTGTTACTTCACCTGTTCTCGCTGTGTATTTCTTATCATGAGTAGCACAACCTGAGATCTACAGTAATAAAGTTTTATTCTGTTCTAAAGTCGAGACGGTTGCTGAAGGCTTTTCATGATACGGCCGTTCTGTAGCATCAACTGAAAGCAACGTTTAGGCCATGCACATCAGATCAGAGGAACGGTATTAGATTACAGACGTCTTGACGTGGAACACGAATGTGGGCTGTTCTGTAGGCCCGAGATTCGAACCCGTAATCAAGGAGTTAAGAGTCGGTGATTTCCATATAGTACACCATGCTTGCATCCTATCGAGAACTGCTGTTTTATGAGGACACCTGCTGTGGCTGAACTGGTCTCGCAGCTTGCACGCGTGGCCGCCGTGGCGCATTTTACCCGACACTGATAACGGTTCTTGCGAATGTGTGCTGTCTCCGAGAAGGTGGCTTCTGTTTACCGTTATATAATACTACACGTGTGATCATCCACGAATTTGATATCAAGGTTGACATGCAAACAATCGTTTAATAAAGAATAACATTGATATCATGGGAAAGTGAATACTTTTTCCCGACAGAGGCACTTGTCGTTTATTTTATTTCTCGTGACTGATGAGAAAAACAATGAGTTTTAGAATACGGCGTTTGAGACAGAACCATTTTTTAACCCTAGAGAAGGGGCAAAACGTTGTACCCTTCTCAACGCTGTCAAACCCATGCGTTCAGAAACAGTGTTAAATCTTGAAACAAGCTTGAACTCTCATCAGTTAAACTGACTTTCTGACAATTTTGCCTTAAATTTCCGGAACCCTGACGCGCAAGTTCCCTCTCATCGCCCGGCACGTGCAGGTGCGAGCACTCAGTCCGTGCACAGCAGGTGTTATGTTCTGACGTAGAGCCAGGGGCGGATAACTCCTGCTACCCCGTGGCGGGGCGCGGTATTTTAGCTGCAGGCTCAGCATGTTCTTCTGACTAAAGCGTTTGACGGCAAGGTAATCCCAGCACCGTTGCTTAGCGTGTTTGTGTTTCTTCCCTTCACTGTGTTGTGAACGGCCTCAGCGTTTCATGGTCGTATAATAAACCACCCTTGGCTGAGATTGTGTCCCGAACGGCTCATCCTATCAGATCTATTTAAATTCAGGTTTTGAAAAGACGGAGTTAGATTATTAAATTATACGATCCGCTTCCATTTGCTACCTCGCCCCGTATGCCACTTGCCGTTCACACTTTTATAGACCACCTGACTCGCGCGCAACGTAACCTTCTCGCATCTTACACTATATCCGTGTTATGTCCCTACTCGCGTTAAACCGACATATGGTTAAAAGCTCTTATCTGCTTGGGGATCCTGCGGTTTTAATACTTCTGATTAATTTTCCAATGTAAATTAGAAATGTCTTTTCTACTTGAATTTTAACCCTTTCATCCTTTAAGCTTATTTCGTTAATGCGTTTAATTGAATGTTTTTTGTATAAAGTCGTTCAACATATGCTCTCATCGCGAAACCATTCTACAGTGATGTTTGGTAATGCTACTCAAAATGAATAATACCTTTCGTCGATGATTGATATTAATCGAATATTAATATAATGAAGCTCTTAAATAAGGTAAAACAAAAATCCCATCCAATATTTGCCCACCTGTCAACCTTTCCCGTAAAAAACGTAATGTATATACAATATTTATGTTACGTGTACACAATAGCATCTAAATCTCATAATATCACATGTACTTTGCTGAAAAGATCAGACATTATAAAATGGGTATATACTTACCATATGAATACAAATGATATGTACATTTATACACATTGGTGGTTTTTTTCCACATTCCTTCCTCTCACGTTGAAATTCATCGAGTGCATATTCCTGTCAGCGAATGACCCCGTCTTGTGATCAACCAAATGTACCATGTTTTTATTCGTTAAATAAACGCACACATTGAATGTGGGTGCTTACTTAACATCATTGACTGGTTTAATGTCTCCGAAACAACAGCGCTGATCCGAGTTTAATCTGGATGATCACCTGTTTCCCAGTAAATTAATATTTACATCCTAGCTTTCACTCATCTGGAGCGTATTTAAGAGGGTTAAATAAACACTGCGCATGATCAAACCTTGTGTTGCACGTGCTTCGGTTACAGGGTAATTCGTCAGAGGTCAAGGTGACATAACGCTGACACGATGTCCTCACAAAATAAACCCTCCTAACAAGGGGAGATAATTGACACCGGATGGGATAATGACGGTTTACTTACACCTGCCGGTACCGAAATCGTAAATCAACAAAAGCGACACCTTGTGATAAATATACAGACGCCCGCTGGGGTCACGTGCAGCTGGGGGTTATGGGATTGATGACGTAATTGATATCCGCCGAATATACCGGAACTTCCCGAACTCGACTCAATTGTGTTTTTGGTTACATGACGAAAATACGGTACCACCCATGAGTTGTGTGGTTTCCAAACATGTCACCCTCTATATCGATGTTTGTGTGGGGGGCTCGAACATGTTGGATGATGGATGGGGTTTGTTAGACTGGGGAAGAATGCCTTGAATGAGGAGGGAGGGGTGGGGGATGGGTGCTAGGAAGGGGTTCATTGATATTTTAGGAGGGAGGGGATGTAAGTAGACTAACACCTCGTCTCTGAAATGAACTATTTTACAGAAATATACACTTGTTAAATTGTTAAAATTCCAGAGACTCTTTATTTACAGATACAGCAGTGATCTTTAATAAAAAGGATCCAAGAGACTCTTTATTTTCAGATACAGCAGTGATCTATAAAAAAAGGATCCCAGAGACTCTCTATATTTTCAGATACAGCAGTTATCTAGAGTTGCCAAATATTATAGACTTGCATGGGCTGTATTGGATATATTTGTTTCAGGTCTGTATGGCAGGTTTGGGATGTATGGGATATGGGTGTACGAAACAGCTGGGACTGTGGGGGATGGCTGGTGGTAAGTGAATGAAAACCTATGATGTGATAACTTTTGTTTGTTTGTTAGCATGTTGTTTAACATTTAGGAATATTCCAGCTACATGACGGTTGTTGATGTGATAACTGGTTTGTTTGGTTGGTGAATTGTAGAGTGAGTTAGGAAGCTGGTGAACAAATAGACGAAAAGGTGGGTGATTGTTTGTTTGTTTGTTTGTTGTTTAACGCCGCACTCAGCACTATTCCAGCTATATGACGGCGGTCTGTAAATGATCGAGTCTGGACCAGACAATCCAGTGATTGACATCATGAGCATCGATCCACGTAATTGGGATCGATGACATTCATCAACCAAGTCAACGAGTCTGACCTCCCGATCCCAGGTAGGTGATTGAGTGCCCCTTGATGAATGGTCGGACGAGAGAATGAGTAAGTGAGTGAGTGAGTGTATGAGAGATTGAGGGGCTGTCAGTGTCAATCCATAAATGGTTGAGTGAGTGAGTGAGTGAGTGAGTCCGTCAGCGTTCAAATCACTTTGCGTTCCCTAATACTGCCACCAGGTGATGGGGTGAGGTGAGAAAGGGTTGAATGTCGCGTCCAATATTATTGAACTCATATACCGGTCATAAGAAGCGATAGCTAGCCCAGTAGGAAGTGCATCACCAACGCTTTCTCAAGCCGGGTTCGATTCCCCTAACGACAACGTGTAGCTGAATTGATGGTGCTCTCTACCCACTGTTTTCACTATACAACTAAAGGCTGTGCAACCACATGTACGAACGCTTCCCAAAAAATTCAATGTTAGCAATTTGTTAATGTTTTCTTCTCTCAGGGGAGAATCGATTGTTGTCAAATCCACCTTAATCCCTATGTATCAGACGTGGGAGAATAGCGTCCGTCTTCCCACACCCTACCGTCATCGCAGACCACCGGTGATTATGTAAAACCATCGGGGGCGGGGACCCAGGCAAAGGTGGCAATAGCTGTTTTCTATCCGGGGGATCAAATTCACCAGAACCATTTGTCACGGGGATTATATATGGGAGGGCCCAGGTGTGAGCCGAAAGACGAGCGGGATAAAACAATCGACATAAGCCACTCTCAACGCACAGCTTTGTTAAAGGACTCAAATTGTAAATGTGTCTTTTGTTAAATGTGTTTCTATGCGGGATAATTACATTGCTCCACAAAACGGTTTCGTCTGAATAATTGCAGTGTTGAGGGAGGGGTAGAACTGGACACGTCCGGGGTGCTTCAGGTTACACATCATTTCCACATTCAGTGATGCTAGGATGAGGGTGAGCATAGAACGCGTTTCAGGTGTTTATGCGGGTTAGTTTGTTACACTTTTATTCCTCGAAGTATCAATGCGTGGTTTTGTTCTGAGCTTTGTTTGGGGTGTAAACGGAAGGTTCTTTACATTGTGTCTGTATATTGTACTGTGAAATACATGTAATTGAAATAGCCTTTCATGTTTGTTTGTATGTCTTGTTTATTTATTTGTTTGTTGGTTGGTTAACGCCGCTCTTTAATGAGTGCGCATTAAATAACAAACAAATAAAACCGGTGGTCGATGGTTTGAACGTCAATCGACGCCGTCGGGGCACGATGACATGCGACCCGTGAAGATCCGGGTTAGAATAGGTCTTCAGCAACCAATGTTTGCCGTAAAAGACGACTATGCTTGTCGTAAGAGGCGACAAACGGGATCGGGCGGTCAGGCTCGCTGACGTGGTTGATGCATGTTATCGTATCCAAATTGCATGGCTCGGTGTTCATGATGTCAATTTCTAGATTGTCTGGTCCAGACTCGATTATTAACAGACCGCCGTGATAAAGCTACAATATTGCCGAGTGTGGTGTTAAACAACAAACAAACAAACAAAGGATAACAGGCAGCAGCTGAAAGTGGATCATATGGACTGTGGAACATATTTCGTTGTGTCACGGAAGCACAAATCGACGCAGATCGTACATGCTTACCCATTCGGTCCGTGGCTTGTGCTGACAAACCCTTATCCCGAATCTAAGAATCAAACACAAGATTCTGATTGCTGACACATCTTAATCGGACCGGAATCGACCCATGATGTGTTAGCGCCAGATGTGAGGGTTTCACCAAAATGGCAAACGACCTTGACACTTGACAGTGACGCGCAATGATAAAAGCGAAACACTGTTAAAAGTTGGACTATTTCGCATGTCACTTTTACTCAGGCACAGCTATTTGTTGTTAGCGCCCATCCAATCGGCAACATCACAATAAAATTTCATGTTGGCGCATGGAATTGAAAGTATTTTCATTTTTCCGTGAATTACGTCTTTATCTTGCAGACTGTAAACTTGGACATTTCCCCCAGTAAGAATAACATTGAAAAAAACAAAATTCTTATAAACAAAACAACATATTTCAAAATAATTAACACCCTTACTATAAAAAAAATACAAATATTTCGGAATTGCAGTTTTCGCTTACCTAAGTTAGCAATAAACATATTAGCGCCCCGATAGTCTACATAATTAGACAAGGCGCACGTGCCCAAACATTCCCTCGTCACAGAGCCTCTAAAGAGTGATTTATGAATTCCATTTAGTGTATATTTGCACAATAAACGAAATTACCAGTTTTACTTTCATGACAAGGGACAAAGACGAGGCAGGTGACTAGCTTCAAATGTTTACGCCCAGTTCGTATTAAGATCATATCGTAAACCAAAAATGACGTTTCACGCCTGACGTGGGGCAGTGATGCCGTTGGCTCGACCCCGTTTGGTAGCATACACAACGATGTCTTATTCTTCGTTTTTCTTGAACGATTTAAAGCTCTGTCCTTTTCCAAAGAACCACTACTGAGCGACAAACGAGTGCCTTTACCTCGACTTGTTCACAACGCTTGTTTTATTGAGCGCGTTCGTCGAGCGGCGCGCCGAAACGTCACGGAATAGCGTCAGTGAATACGACGTCAGACGGCGTGACGAATTTGCCTCACTGCGCCGTTGAACGCGACACTGACCCCACTGTTGCCAGGCGCCAGTCGGGGACATATCCCTGCCGCGCACCACGCTTGATGGCGCAGGCAACATGCCTTGAAATCTGTATTCTTTGTAACGTGAAAAAAACGCCAGAACCACGATATGAAATAGGGGTGGAGGGTGTGATTGCCTGGTGGTTGAATGGCATATGGATTAATGAGGGATGTTTATGGGCGGGGGCATGAAGTGGAGTACCTATCATGTTTAACACAGGTGATTTGGTGTTTGCTGTATTTCTTAGCTGCATGCTGCATGTATATTAGCCGCTCACTGCCTGGTTGGCATATAGTTTAATGCTTCATATGATTGCTTCATCTGCTTGTTTCGGACAACAAGAGGTTATCTTATGATGACAGGGTTTCTAGACTGAGAGTATAACTATTAAGATGTAATTGGCATGAAGAAAAGCAGAAGTAGATGTGGCAACGGTAATAGCCGGAGGAATAAAAACAGTAGTAGATGTGGGAATGGTAATAGCCGGAGGAATAAAAGCAGAAGTAGATGTGGCAATGGTAATAGTCGAAGGAACAAAAGCAGAAGTAGATGTGGCAATGGTAATAGCCGAATGAACAAAAGCAGAAGTAGATGTGGCAATGGTAATAGCCGGGGGAACAAAAGCAGAAGTAGATGTGGCAATGGTAATAGCCGGGGGAACAAAAGCAGTAGTAGATGTGGCAATGGTAATAACCGGAGGAACAAAAGCAGAAGTAGATGTGGCAACGGTAATAGCCGACGTAACAAAAGCAGAAGTAGATATGGCAATGGTAATAGCCGGAGGAGCAAAAGCAGAAGTAGATGTGGCAACGGTAATAGCCGACGTAACAAAAGCAGCATATGTGACAACGGTAATAGCCGGAGGAGCAAAAGCAGAAGTAGATGTGGCAATGGTAATAGCCGACGTAACAAAAGCAGCAGATGTGACAACGGTAATAGCCGGAGGAGCAAAAGCAGAAGTAGGGACATTTGCTGTACGTCACCTTAAACACAATGCTTACTACCTCACTGTGGTTGGTGTACCAGAATGAACCTCCGTGAAGATCCGAGGTAGAATAGGTCTTCAGCAACCCATGCTTGTCGTTGAAGGTGACTCGGCTTGTCGTAAGAGACGATTTACGAGATCGGGTGGTCAGGCTCGCTGACTTGGTTGATGCATGTCATCGTACCCCAATTACATGGATCGATGCTCATGATGTCAATCACTGGATTGTCCGGTCCAGACTCGATTATTTTATGGACCGCCGTCATATAGCTGGAATATTGCTGAGTGCGGCGTTAAACAACAAACCAAACCAAAACCAAAATCCGATCCATGTGAGGGGTGTAACTGCGGCACTTCGTACGACTGAGCCAATCGTCAATCTTTACGTAAACAAAATAGTGCGAGAAACATGTATTGTGTCATACCCTACTTCCGGTCGGTCGCCATGGTTTCTCATGTTAAAATTGATTACGCCTATCATTTTCAATTACATAATGCTGGTTTGCAACAACAGGACCTCAACAGTAATCTGATAGGCTGAACTTCGAACCGTGGAAATACATCTGCACGTGCAAGCTCGTGCTAATCATGCTTGTTGATGCCGTCACATGACAAGGTCGTGAAGACGTGAGGCGCATAATAGGCGGGTGCTGCTCTTACTCAGTATATTTTGAGTATATTTGTTTGGTTTATTCGAAATATACTACTCAAAAGAAGTTAAAGAAGTATAATCATATGAAAGAATTGGTTGTTCTGTAAGTTTTTTTGTTATCCTCACGCTTTTATTAGTGTGCGGACAACACATTTGTTCATGGTGCCGGCTTGGACCACCCTTCGGGGGCCCCACGAACGAAACTGTAGGGATGGTATAAGAACGACTTGCACGTGCAATTCGTGTTTTCTGTTCTTAAATGTCATTGCAATCACTCCAAGAAAAGGGGCACGTGTTGGTAAGACAATAGTTACGTCACGTTTTCATCATACGACTGGTGCAATTTAACATATTGTTTTTTTTAAACCCTGACGTCAAAAAACCGGTTGAAAAGTGTAACAATAAAACTATATTTTAGCCACTTCCAACAGGTTGAAGAACACATAGAGCAAGACCATCTTTGAAAGACATTTTTCTCTACCGCCGTCATATAGCTGTAATTTTGCTGAGTGCGACGTTAAACAACAACTACAACAACAACAACAACAAAACAAATACAAACAATATAATAATGTGCACATTTACAATGAGCCGAACTCTAAAGTATGCTCAAAGCGTTTCCTTATTACCCGGTCAAAAGTACACGCTCGATTTTCATTCTCAGCTCCCTGCGAATCATATGACCCAAGTCGCCTGAAATATGTATTCACTGGGTAAGAACGCATCCTCTGTCATCCAGGTTACTATATTTCCATTCTAGGTTCATAAATACCCTGGACCCATGCAGTCGCTACCACTCTGGCGTGGCAGAAACCTCTGAGTGGGTTCGAATCACGGTGTCGCTGTATGACTGAAATAATGCCGATGGGACGTTAAATTTGAACTCACTCACTCAAATCAAGGTTCAACTGAATATATTTCTAGGTTTGTCAGCACAATACCCGTGCTGACCAAGGTGCTCACCAAGGTGGTCAAGACCGCCTCCGTGGTCTTGTGGTAGAGCGTCCGCCCGGAGAGCGGAAGGTCCAGGGTTCGATCCCGGGCCGCGTCATACAAAAAGACGTTAAAAGATGGTACTTGTTGTTACCCTGTCTGGCGCTCGGCATTAAGGGGCTAAAACGAGGACTGGTCGGCTCGGAGTCAGTATACTGTGTCTGAGTGGGGTATTCATGTTAAACTGCGGCATGGTATCTCAGTGAGCTAGCACTATAAATCAGCATCAGTCCGGACTAGTACAAGCAGCCACACACACACATACACCTGCATGCACGTCGCTATATAAGTGCAAAAATCTTGGACGCGACGTTAAACCCAATTTCTCCTCACCTCACCAAGGTGCTCAACGCCAAAGACCTGCAACTGAATCACTTCGGGCTTCCCTTCACATAACTGAAATATTGTTCATAGCCCAATAAACCAAAACTCACTCACTCACTCATTCAATCAATTCCGTTTGTTCATTTTAAGCTACCTCGAATGGCACGACACTAGAAATCGCAATCGAATCAATTTGCTTTTATTAGCGAGAGAAATTATGTGCTGAGTTAAAGATAGGAGCAATGAAGCTGGTGCTTCACTTCTGAAAATAATAGCAATTAATTCTAGGATAATATCTATCATAATAGAATGGATGTTATTACCCTGGGTACTTGAGGATTGTAAAAACAATGATTTATGATATACGCTTTTGCTGAGATCAGACCGAAAAGTTTGCCCGATCTCACTAAATAACCTCATTAAAAAAATACGAAATACAAACCACGAATAACTTCGCGATCTACCAACTCTTTGATGGAAATCTTAAAGTGCCATTTGTTGATGTCGTCCTATGTCCATAACAGAGGCTGTCACTTCATATGACGATCGCTAAATAGGAATAAAAGTGATATAAATTCAGTTATCTGTCTGAACGTGAGCCCATCCTTGTAGGCTGTGGTTTGATGAAATGTCTCACTTGGGTAGGTCTGAAAAGGATAAACTGTTTATTTCTGCTTGGCTGAAACGGAAACCAATAACATATTTGATTTGTTTGCTTGAAGGGGCGTCCTCGACACAAAACAGTAAATTCTTTTTCAGAGACAGGGTTCGAGGTTGGAAATAAAATCTTTTCATATTAATAGGGACGAACCACTGACACTTGACTAATGTGAGGAAGGTGAATATAAAGTTTGGATTCAGAGCTCAGATCCAGATGATAGCATCGGGGTGGTGATACTCAATTTCATTCAAATTTTGGTAATTTTGCAATGAAAACCTCCCCCGCTGTGCGAAATAAGTTTCAGTAAAATTGTGGGGCGGCCTCGTTATAATTTGAAAGAATATTGTTCACGGTCGTGTACATTTATCAAACGTACGCTACAATCCTTCCTTGTCTCCGTTCTCCATGCTTAGCATACTGTTGGCTTCAAACACGCGAGGATGACAGCGTCGCCGGTGTTCGTTTTTATTGATAATTCCACAATTTGTAATGAACTTAATCACGCTGTGTGATCTTGAAACGAAATTGCGTTTTATTGGTATTAATCTACACCAGATTTGAGAAGAAGCTGTCTAACCGTTGATTTTAACTCTTTGATAAGGCCCACCGTATCTATAAACTTGACAGAGAGAATCGGTTTATGGGCTGATCATTGCACTAAATTTCGTCATTAGGATTAGGTGGAAGTAAGGAATGGTATACAGTGTATATTTCGATGGCTTTGCACTCAGATAAAGTGAAACTTGTTATGGCACATGACGGACCGCGAAATGAAATTCCCCGATAAAAATAATACCGTGACAAGTCATTGCTTGGGTTCTGATAATCTTCAGCTGGCACTGAATCATAACAGTACACCTTGGTGCAGAGCCATATTAGAAATCATTCTTACTAATAGAAATTCCTAAATCTACGACCGCCTCCGTGGTCTAGTGGTAGACTGTCCCCTCGGAGAGCGGAAGGTCGGGGTTCGATCAAAAATACCAAAAACAACCGCTAAAAGATAGTACTTGTTGTTACCCAGCCTGGCGCTTGGCGTTAAGGCGCTCAAACAAACACTGATCGACTCGGTGACAGTATACAGTGTCTGAGTGGGGTATTCATATTAAAGTGCGGCATGGTATCTCAGTGGGCTAGCACTATAAGTTAGTCCGGACAAGTACAAGCAGCCACACCCCCACATGCTTTATAAGTGCAATAATCTTGGTCGCTACGTTCATTCCACCTAACCTAAATCTATGATGAAGTTAGAATAAACTGATCGCTAAAAGAAACTTTACCATAGTTTTAAACCACCCTGGTTTAAAAACAACAAGCGAAGTAAAATGTATTGAAAAGATCAAAATCTCAACGAAATTAACATTAGAATGACAGTCAAACAGCATCCGAAACGGCATGCCAGTTTCCCGAACTAAGGTGGGGTAGCACAAACAAGCTTTCAACGAAATGGACAGAGGGCACACACATCTAAGATCATACATCAATGACACGTCACACTGATAGCGTGTATGAACACCTTCTGCCAAAAGACACGCCAAAACTCTCCGGCGCACCCCTTCGCCATACAGCACGACCTCCTGAAAGCAACATGCCGCCGTTCGTTCTCCCCTTAGGCGGTAAACACGCTGTTTTCCATTACCTCTGAACAGATAGAGCCGGCTTTCATCAGTGAAGATGACCCTCTGCCATTTAAGTTACAATCAGCGACGTACCGTCCGGGTCTATCTCAATCTCTGACGACGATGTTGGGCTGTCAATAACTGTCATCTGTAAGGTCTCTAAGCCCCCAATTTCTTGAGCCCTGAGTGGCAAGGTAACTGTCTGTAGACTAACCATATGACGTCACTGTCAGGAATCGATTTCGGAGATGCAAAGTACGCATGTACCGGTCTTCATTGGGCGTAGTTACCCTGGGTCAGCCTGTCCTTGATCTGTCTCATGTCTGTCCCGTCTGACTGGAACGTTGCATCAGGTTGGTTACAGCAATACAGGAGCGACCAAACGTTGTAGAAATGTAGGCACGGGTGCTTCCCATCCGATTTATACCCAGGGCCCGTTCGCGTTGGTCGGGTGTCAGTCGTGGCATTTCTGTGGTATTTTTCTTGTCAGTGTGAGTGTCTGACATGCCGTCCGTTTTATTTATATACCCTTATTGCACGTGTAGTTTCGGCTGCCCAAGCGGCAGGTGTTTTTTTTCACTTTTTCGCATGCTCTGCACTGAAAAAAAAGTAAAAGTTGCGCCATTCATTTAGCAGACGGTGGAGAGGAAACAATATTTTATTTATAGCAAATCAGATTGCTAGTTTCTTTTCAGTGCGGGGTATGTCAAGGCCAAGGTCGTCTATGGCGGACAGGGCACGGCAAAGGGCTTTTTGTGACGAATAAATGAACGTAAACCTATTATACCATCAGGTTTCTGTGTCGCGGAAAGACTGACGATGGGAGGGCTGGCAGGTGCCACCGATTGAACGCGTTGTGGCGCGTGGTATTTGTGTACACGATCCAATAAACAAACAATCGGTACGTTAACGGTACAAAGTCTTAGCAGGGATGATGGCTCGGAATGGAAAAAAACGACGGTATTTTGAGCTTCTGAAGAAGCTAGCTCCAAAAGTACGGCTACGATTTTCTTCATCTATGTGTCATTGTGTAGCCAAATGCATTGGCGTTGGCGAGTGTATAGTTTTATAGGGGTATTTACTGTGGACATTGATGAATTCGTCCTCGAACTAATTGGGACAGTTGGCCTCGTTACATCCCTTTCTTTTATAAGTAGTATACTGGCACTGGGTGTGACCATATATTTTGTAGCTGCTATTTTTTTCGTTACAAGCCTCTGTGGTCACATACACAAGACACAAGTGGATTTGTAAGTGCAATAAACTGTATTGTTACTCGCCCATTGAAGATAATACTGTTTAATAACAATACGGTGGTAGTACACAGTGTTTAACCAAAGCGCGTGCTTAAGTACTGCAGTCACTGGCAAATAATGAAGTCTTCTAACTCTAACTCAGCTCACTCAATGACATTGCATGTTGAGATGATAGATCATTGGAAGGAAACCATGCATATTCGATGACCCAAGCTCCACTGTTGTTAGGCTGACGTCACATGGCATTTTTTCTCCGGTGTACCATGAAACAAATTTTCACAAATTACGTCATGGGGTTTTGTGACGTATTTGTAAACTTTGTGGTGCAGGGCCGTGATAGCAGATCAACGGCAATCATAAGTCCATGTTAAAGTGTGGTGTTATGATCACCTTAGCGCTGCCATAGCCTTTTGGAACGGACCACTGAATTCTATAGGTAGGCCGTTGGTTTTGAATTAAAGTGTTTAACGTCTGGTGTTTGTAGTATTATTCTGTTATACTCAGCTGGATTATGCTGTGGATCGCGTAGATGTCTGCCTATTTACACACGACAGCGAAATGTTAAACAGTTGTATACGGCATGTAACAAATACAATACTAAACCAGTTGCCGTGTAATACCATTTTGTTTTGTAGTTGTATTACGCGGGAGCTCGTTTAGTATTTCATATTTAGGTAAATACACTTTCGTATATAACGACTACATATGTGACATTTCAGTCATAAAAATTAAAGGGGAATATGTCCGGTTTATTAAAAATGAAAACAAATAATAATTAAAAAACACCTGAAGTCTGACCCCCAAACAATATCACTGGTATCATCGATCTTACTCTATCAACACTTTGAGTCGAAATGATGGTTCCATTTGGGATGCGTTGCTGTAGAGCTGAAAAATGACGTTGGAATATATTTGAGTAATATTCCAGCCTTGTCTAGTGTAGACCAACATTCACAAACGCCACTTCAAACGTCTGCTGATACATCTTTACACAAACGTGTAACCCTGTCCCAAAAGCTGGAACATTTCAGAACACTTTATTTTTCAGTTTCCCATTTCAAGTTTTCCAAGAGCTCTTCACATCGTATTAACCCGCAGGACAAAAACGTGTAAGGAGCTTAACGACGAAGTGTGATCCCGATATTTGGTTATTTGTTAAACTTTCGCTTCATCATCCACACAAGTCCCGCGGTTATGGTATTGAGTGTTGAAACAGCTAACTTCAAAAATAAATGTTTCCAGGAAATTTTGAAAAATCAAAATTTTTATCTTCAATTGACCCTCTTCAAACTCGCTTTATACAATTCGCCTTCGATCTGTTCGTCATCATATCATAACAAGACTGGACGCTTTTACTCGAGAGGGTGTCGCGAATTGTGACGGGCCATTGGTAAAATCTGGAAGTGGGAAAAGGCCGCACTTCTGATACAGGCTGCCTAAGGTCCAGATTGGTTTTTGTTCTTGAAATTAGTCCAATTTGAGGATTTCAAGGCATTGAATTAGCCTGAGAAAAAAGGGGGCGAGAGAAAATGCCTCCATGACACCGTGCCACCGAAGCCATTATTTCAGTTTGAGGGCGCAATGAAAGCAATGTCTCGCCGAGAATTGGCCCGTCGAGATTGGTCTCAATGCCAAGAACTTTTGGTAATTGAAGATTTTTTCATACCAGATGTAGTTTGGTGTGTAGTGTTTGCATTCTTGTCCTTCGCTGCTCACTATAGGGGAATTGTCCCCCTTGAATCACTCGCTACAATAAAAGGCGGTATTAGCAAAGTGCAAAAACCCTCGGTACCGTTTTTTAGTCTATTGTTTCTGGCGTTCTCTATTTGGGCCTTGCGGCCAAACGCATTCGCACGTTTGGGTTCATTTGTTAACTGAAGAGGTCCTCGTCCAATTGATTGTAAAATGACAATCTTAAGTGCCTTATGATCATAGAATTGTAAAAAATAGAAACATTTCACCGACGCGGTTCCAAAATTATTCTTCTGTTTCAATTAGAACTATGATGGTTAGATAGTGCTAGCCATAACTAAATATTTCATAGCCTGCATTGATTAGCTTAATTTCTAATCATTCAGGAAAATCATATTTTCCGACCCTTGTCACTGTACAAATCCTTATTCTAGGTTTCATAATTGTGTCAATTAAGACCGAATTAATCGTTTTATACCTTAAATTGAAAAATTATCGGCATTTGTAAGTGCTTTGGACTGCATTTCAAAGAAATTGTAACATTTAATTGGAATGATAATTGTGACA
The DNA here is from genome assembly GCF_023055435.1 of Haliotis rufescens. Classification (NCBI taxonomy): domain Eukaryota; kingdom Metazoa; phylum Mollusca; class Gastropoda; order Lepetellida; family Haliotidae; genus Haliotis; species Haliotis rufescens. The sequence continues at coordinate 187,892 of NW_025964389.1, forward strand.
GTAAACCTAATCAACGCACGAGCAAGGAGAGGGACTTTTAAAGAAAGGCGCGGGAAAAGTACTCTGACGTAATCACAATAAGGTAATTATCCTGGTGTGAAAATACTGGTTTTCTTTAGAAATACATTTCTCGTACTGTTAGGGCAATTGGAACCCCGAATGCGCACATTCTTCGTCCTCAAAACATTATACACAGTAAAGGTTATTGTCAAGGACGATTTACGGTGCGACAACAAAGTAAGAAAGTTTTGTAAAGTTTGAGAAAGTACCGTGAAAGAGTGAATTTATGTGGGTCTATATATTCACCCATCCATCATCTATCAGTCAATCCATCATCCATCGTTCCTCTGTCTGTTTTCCTTCCAATCTTCTATCCCGTATTCAACTTGACCATGCAACTCGTCTGTGAGATTTGTCGTATTACCAAACTACAAAACTACTCGTAAAATGAAAATCGAATGGTTCATTGTGTGTCGTCCGTCCTGAAGATGCCGATCTTTGTGCTGATTTTAACATCTAATGGTTATGGAAAGGGGTTTGCGCTTGTATTTTCATATATGATGACTACGGTTCAAAACAGCATTTAGGTATTCTCTATATTTATTCATTATATCAACTATCGTCTTATTTCAATCACTGTGGGTTCGACCGCCTCCGTGGTCTAGTGGTAGAGCGTTCGCCCAGGCCGCGTCATACCAAAAGACGTTAAAAGATGGTACTCATTGTTACCCTGCCTGGCGCTCGGATTTGGTTGGTTTGTTGTTTTACGCCGCACTCAGCAATATTCCAGCTATATGACGGCGGTCTGTAAATAATCGAGTCTGGACCAGACAATCCAGTGATTGTTATCATGAGCATCGATCCACGTAATTGGGATCGATGACATGCATCAACCAAGTCAGTGAGCCTGACCACCCGATCCCGTTAGTCGCCTTTTACGGCAAGCATAGTCACCTTTTACGGCAAGCATGGGTTGCTGAAGACCTATTCTACCCCGGAATCTTCAAGGGTCCCTGGCGCTCGGAATTAAGGCGCTAAACCAAGGACTGGTCGTCTCGGAGTCAGTATACTGTGTCTGAGTGGGATATTCATGTTATACTGCGGCAAGGTATCTCAGTGGGCTAAAACAAGGACCAGTCGGCTCGGAGTCAGTATACTGTTTTTGAGTGGGGTATTCATGTTAAACTGGGACATGGTATCTCAGTGAGCTAAAACAAGGACTCGTCGGCTCGGAGTCAGTATACTGTATCTGAGTGAGGTGTTCATGTTAAACTGCAGCATGGTATCGCAGTGGACTGGCACTATAAAATCTAAAATTAGTCCGGGCGTGTACAAGCAGCCACACACATTGATATCACTGAAAAACTGCTCAGACCGGCGTTAAACCCCAACTCACTCACTCACTCTCCTCAGCATGTACAGCGTAGATTCTCAGCCGTCGGAGCTGTGGTTTAGTCCAGTGGTTGAAGATTAACTAAACTCACCGATACCCTGGTTCGATTCCTAAAGAAGGAATAATAACTAAATGGGTGAGTTAACTGCCACCATTAGCATCGATCACAGTTGAATTGCTAACTTACGCGAGTTTTATGTCACTGGCAATATATTCATGTTTGTTTAAACTACAGCAATTGTCTGATAACAGATCGTCATCTGATACTGGAGTGCATTTATCCTGATACATTTCAAAGTACCATGTACAGCACGTGCATTTCATGCAAAGTGTCATTTTATTTCGCATCAATTAACGTTGAGACGACATGATAGTACATTTCTCATGATGTACTGCACGTGCGTTTCATGTAAAAATTATATTATTATGACATTTCGATTTGATATAAGTTAATTATTGATAAATATAGGGTTTTCATACCAGATGTAGTTTGGTGTGTAGTGTTTGCATTCTTGTCCTTCGCTGCTCACGAGAGAGAGAGAGCGAGAGAGAGAGAGAGAGAGAGAGAGAGAGAGAGATTTACCCTCATTTGAGTTACTCTTCTGTGCTTGATCTTGTAATATTTAGATCCAACATTATATTATAAGTGAGCGCAAGAAAAAAGAATCCGAAACTTTATTCTTTGACAGTTCCAGTCAGCCCTCAGCCCGTCTTCTTTTTTTGTTATGTAAAAAATAAAATATTAAAAAATAGAAAAAAATTGCAATGTGGCTATTAATGTGCACTGGTATACGTGTTAAAGTGGAGTGAGTGAGTGAGTATGGTTTTACGCCGCTTTTAGCAATATTCCAGCAATATCACGGCGTGGGACCCCAGAAATGAGTTCACACATTGTGCTCATGTCGGGAATCGAACCCGAGTCGTCGGCGTGACGAGCGAACGCTTTAACCACGAGGCTACCCGACCGCCCCGTTAAAGTGTGGTTCCAAAGTTGATAACCACCAAAGTCAAAACATATTTCTATTATGTGTATTTGGTCATTGACTCAAAATGAAGTCCAACCGTTCCAGTTTGGGGAAATTAATCATGCATGCACCACCTCGGCCCTTTCTTACCTTTCTACAGAGTGAGCTGACATCATATTTTTTTGTGTTCTTTCAGGTTGCTAATTCATATCAATTCAATTATTGTCTGTTTTCTGTAAGGGTCCATATATTATTTTAATTTTAAATTTTAAATCACTAAAATGGGTTCGCGAATTGTTTCTGCTCCCCTTTCCCTTTAGGACGGGATGAAGGAAAATTCCAGGTCAGCCTTATTCCAGTAAAATATATTTGATTGGTTGGTTGGTTTGTTGTTTAACGCCGCACTCAGCAACATTCCAGCTATATGACGGCGGTCTGTAAATAATCGTTTCTGGATTAGACAACCCAGTGATTAATATCATGAGCATCGATCCACGCAATTGGGATCGATGACATGCATCAACCAAGTCAATGAGCCTGACTACCCGATCCCGTTAGTCCTTCTACGACAAGTATAGTCGCCTTTTGCTGCAAGCATGGGTTGCTGTAGACCTATTCTACCCCGGATCTACACGGGTCCGCTATATTGGAGCATGGCTGGCTCATTCGTCTGAGACGCCGCATTTCGCAGTAAGAGTTGTGGAACTTAGGCGCGCCAGAATCCTGTGACCGTGGATGGGACTCATAGATCAGGCATGGTTCTCACCATCTCCAAACAAAGGGGTCGTGGTATAACAGAGATGTTTTATCAAACGTTCATACTCACTCTTGTCTTTTCTGTCTGTACACGTCTACACGTCAGTGTTGTTTCATTTTGCAATTTGTTTCTTATTATTTAGAATTTCCTAAATCTATGACCGCCTCCATGGTCTAGTGGTAGAGCGTCCGCCTGGAGGGAGGAAGGTCTGGGGTTCGATCCCCGGCCGCGTCATACCAAAAGACGTTAAAAGATAGTACTTGTTGTTACCCTGTCTGTCGCTCGCAGGGGCTAAAACAAGGACTGGTCGGCCCGCAGTCATACTGTGTCTGAGTGGGGTATTCATGCGGATAGCAGATAGTCTGGGGTTCGATCCCCGGCCTCGTCATAACAAAAAACGTTAAAAGATGGTACTTGTTATTGAATTAATTGTCATAATTAATTATTAAAAACGTCATTAGTTCATTCGACTTTAAACACTCACGTTTATATAAATTTGTTTTTCCGTTTGTTGTTAACGACGCACTTTGCAATAATCCAGAAAATATGACGGCGGTCTGAAAATAATCGAATCTGGACCAGACAATCCAGTGAGCATCGGTCCACGCAGTTGGTATACAATGACTGACAACTCGAGCCATCAGGTCGCCTTTTACGACAAGCATTGGTTGCTGGGGACCTATATTCTTACCCGGTGTCCCCCGGGCCTTTTGCTCAAGTGGATATGGTTATCCTTTAACCTTCTCTGTGGCTGCACTCTAATAGTTTACTTCAAATTTAACGAGCAAGGTCACAGCCAGGACAATGACAATGAAGGATAAAATCATGTATATATTGATCTGTATTCATTCATATCGGTATATACAGAAACAGGAAGATACACTGATATACCATACCATTTAAGACTATGTCCTCACTGTAAGCTGAATGAGAAAATGTACAAAGAAGATATATTCACGTTTTGCTTGTATGTGAGACCTCTATTAGAAAATGGGAATATTAGTAAATACATCAGAAATGACAGTGCAGTAAACATATTCATAAATATTATGAACACGCAACATACACAAACAATAAATGATCTTTGATTCTGCCTATTTTTTGGAAAAAAAATAAGGAATATGTTCATGCCACTAAATATACCTATTTTCCAAGAATACTAAATATGATATGTGTCTGTGCAATATGTGTGTATATGTCGATGCATGTATATAGTTGTCTACCTCACACAAAAAAGCTACAAATTGCAACCTAGTAATATCAGTCTGTCAGTCTGTCTGTCTGTCTATCTGTCTATCTGTCTATCTGTCTATCTATCTATCTATCTATCTATCTATCTATCTATCTATCTGTTGGGCCATTGGCTCTGTATTGAATAAACTGTCTTGTCTTAAATATTGACCTCGACCACGAGGGGTGAGACGACCCTCGCTAAAAACTAAGAAACATTTACGATGAGTGAGTGAGTTAAAATTTAACGTCACATCGTCGATATCTCAGCCATTTCGTGACGAGTATTTACGGTGAAGATATTGAACTGGTGTAGACTGAAAATGGGTAAATCTTGATTGGATATCAATTCTCGATGTCATGGGTAAATATAACAATAACTGGCAGGTGTTTGTATTTATACTCGTATAAATAAATATCTCTTTGTGACCTTCACAAGTATAAATGTCAGCGCCAATTGTAATTCAGTAAATAAAGAAACATATCTTCTTGCTGCGATATCTGTGTAGTACCTTCCCTCATTCAGCAGTGCATCTACTTCATCAACATAACACTCGCATTTCTCACACACATTCTCACAGGATCCTGCAACTTCTAAGGAACGTAACTCTACACGGCGAATGTCGACGGTTTAGACGACAGTACCGCTTAATAATACTATCAACGTCAAACGTTCTAATTAGAACTTTCGGGAAACCGAGGCATTCACTTCATTTAAACTGCCGGGATGAAGAAAGTATACATCCGTGTTTAATGGTGGCTAAGATGTAACAAACCAGAAATGGTTACTCGATGGTGATGTATTTGATACGGGTATCAAAGGCGATATTACATGCATCATATCAATGAGTATCTCATAACATGGCGATGTGCCAATGACGTCTTAAGGAACATGGGGTTCGCTATTTCACAGAACACAGTAATAAGCAGTCAAGTATGAATTTCCAAGTGTAATCTTTCGTTTGCCCGTCTGTTTATTTTTTTCTATCTAGAAATCATATACTCTGCAAAAAATAAAAACAAAAAAGTAATTTTAGATGTATATTTTATGAATCATATAGATTAATCAACGAATGGTTATCGATTGTTCAAAACTGGCAAACATCATTATCCTTGACCCAGGTTCCATATGGCACACATGGCACAGTAGATTTTCAAGGTGAAGATCATCTATTCTCAACATCTTGCATGGCACCATTAGAGTTCCAAACTGACGCCATCGTCGTCCCATGGAAGCAGTCAGATCCTGAGTTGTGTCTTGGGGAATGTTCACCCACTCTGCCTGCAGTGCTTGTGTCAACTGTCGGAGGTTCTGTGTTTGATGCTGACGTGCTCGTAGTCATTGATCCAGTTCATCCCATCAATGTTCGATTGGAGTAAAATCTGGAGATCTGGATGGCCACGGCATGACCTGGATGTTGTGATTCCTGAAGAAGGACAATCTCATTAAAATCAGATCTTAGTTCTCGCTATCGCTAAACAAAGATCTAAGGACATCCCATTACGGGTCACGTCAGAACGACCTTTCATCCGACCAATCAAAGTGTCGCTTACCTGATAATGTAAGTGACAGTCGGAATGTTTTTTCTGATCATGCAACCTCTAAAAAGTTAACACGGGGTATTCCGAACGACAGTTACGGCCCGTACGACTGATTCCGTCAAAATTATCTTCTGTCTATCGCTTCCGTGGGATAAACATTTGAACGGAGGAGGCGTTGCACATTATGTGGGAAGAACTGCCATACAATCGCAACCATATAAAAGACATTCCGGAATGGGTTTTTTTAGTTTTCAAAATTGTAACATATTTTTCAAACGTAGTCTGAAATGGAAGTCGCCAGGTTGATACGAGTGCCGTAAAGCTCGAGAAACCTGCTTTCTAATTGGGTGATGTCGACTTCTTTTTGGTTATTTCTGTGTTCTCACTCAAAGTTTACGAATGGTCGTTCTGACGTGACTCGTAATGGGATGTCCTCAGATCTTTGTTTAGCGGCAGCGAGAACTTAGATCTGATTTTGATGAGATTGGAACGAGGATGTTGTCAGTCTTGCCCAGTGAAGTGTTGCATAATGGGAAGGACCTGTGACCGAAGAATCCCATTCGTGTAACGTTGTGCCGTTATATTTCCCAGAACCTGCAGTGTAGAAGATGGCTACCCGCATCATCATACTACCACTACCAAATCTGTCCACTTCCCGAAGGCAGTTCCATGCATAATGTTCCCCGCGACGCCTGTAAACACGACGTCTACCATCAGCACGGCGAAGCACAAAAAAACGTGACTCGTTGCTAAATTCAAACTTGTCTCCATCGCAGTTGTGGCCATACTCTGTGGCCTTGACACCATTGACGTCGCAGCCAACGATCCAGGTCCGTCAAAATGACACCTCGAAGTGGTCGTCTAGCGCGAATACCTTCAGCGCCTAAACGGTTCCTCGCTGTCTGGGCTGATATCTTACGCAATCCTGGTTTTGCCGTAGTTGTAGAGGTGGTCGTGGTGGTTCTTTCACGTAAGTGACGTAGCCGTATGAATCTGTCCTGTGCTCTAGTTGTGATACGTGGTCAATCGGATCTGGGATCAAGTTTTGTCCCGTGTGTCTGATAACGGTTCCATGGTAATTAAAGAAGCTGTTTTTCATAAATTGTATCTACATCCGTCAACTCCTCAGTAATGCCTATCAGACAAGGTTTCCCAGTTTTGTAATGGTGCTTGGTGCTACGTGGGAAAATCTGGCTACAGCTAAAGATGATTCTCCTGTTTGCAGTCGGCCGATGGCGTTGTTGCATTGGGCTTCCGTCAGTAATGGCATGTTTTCGTTGTTCACTTGTTGTAAGATTGTAAGTCATGCAAATCAAAATCTAACGTTTTCATACCCAACAGGTTAAATTGCACGTGCGTGTCATGTTGGTGTGTTTCGGCACCAGGCTCTCACGTGGTTGTGATTTTGCGATTTTTCCACCAAATTTCAGCAGTACATCATTCTTTCCACACAAATCAGTCCAAATCCTTACACAAATGACCGAATCATTTTTTGTATTAATTTTGTATTGATGTAGGCAACACTGTCAAATATTTACATTTTTCCCACTTTTATATATATTATATATATTCAAATATATGTTTGTATGTAAATATATATTCATCAATGTTTTTCTGAAGTGAGGTTATCCTGTGTTGTAAGCCTAGACCACGTTTCATCATACTCGCCTGGTGTTCTTGTCGACGAAACTCATCTTCCTGCAAAACACTGCTTGGCAGAATAGAGAGAAATGGCCAAAAAATGAAAAGTATTCCACGTGAGACGTAAGGAGAAGATTAAATGACCAGTACTTGCAAGTGTCGTGAGACTAAGGTGAGGTGAAATGGGGTTTAACGTTGCGTCCAAGATTATTGCACTTATATAGCGACGTGCATGCACGTGTGTGTGTGTGTGGCTGCTTGTACTAGTCCGGACTGATGCCGTTTTATAGAGCTAGCTCACTGAGATACCACGTCACAGTTTAATATGAATACCCCACTCAGACACAGTATACTGACTCCGAGCCGACCAGTCCTTGTTTAAGCCCCTTAATGTCGAGCGACAGACAGGGTAACAACAAGTACTATCGTTAAACGTCTTTTGGTATGACGCGGCCGGGGATCGAACCCCAGACCTTCCGCTCTCCGGGCGGACGCTCTTCCACTAGACCACGGAGGCGATCCACGTGAGACTAAGATGATAATGTTGTTACAGAGTTTGACAATGCCGACGGAAGGTCAACATCTCTGACGACGTTGACCGTTGTTCATGGTATCAACCACAAACGTCATTGATCTGAACATATGCAGGCCGCCGTGATATAGCTGGGGCATTGCTGTGGCATAAAACAACAGTCACTCGTTCACCATAATGTCCCTTGGCTTGTCAGTACCTGACCATATTGATGTGTTTTACCAAACTTGCAATATCTACCATCATCGTCACGTGTGATTTTCAGCTCCCAGTATAAGTGAGTGAGTTTGGTTTCCCACCGCTTTTAGCAATATTCCAGCAATATCACGGCGGGGGACACCAGAAACTGGCTTCACACATTGTACCCATGTCGGGAATCGAACCCGGGTCTTCGGACCCCCCAGCTCCCATTATGCCGACACGCTGTCAACTGAAATACTGGTTCAAATATCGTTATGGCCTACGAGAGCACTAAGTTAAACATCTACGTCAACAAACAGTAGTTTAATCAAGTGGCACTCCTGACAGACCTTTGTTTAACGTGTTCCTTTCGAACGTTCCACATGGCAGGGGGGGGGGGGGGGGGGGGTGCGGTCGGGTAGCCTAGTGGTTAAAGCGTTCGTTCGTCACGCGGAAGACCCGAGTTCGATTCCCGACATGGGTACAATGTGTGAAGCCCATTTCTGGTGTCCCCCGCCGTGATGTTGCTGGAATATTGCTAAAAGCGGCGTAAAACCATACTCACTCACTCACTCACTCACTCCACATGGCAGGGCGTACGCGAGAGAGCATTTGAGTGAGTGGGTGCTTTTAACAGTATATATCTCGGCGTGTCAGCTTAATGTGAGAGGAAAACCCGAAGTGATGCAGGTCTCAGACGTTTACCACTTCGGTGAAACCCACGAGCACGGGTACAGTGCTGACAAACCTAGAAACATAATCGGGGCGAACGGAGAATCGAACCCACAATCATAGGTTTCTGGCGCAACTCTGCACAGCGAATCGCGGCGCCTTCGACGACTGGGCCACCCGTGCCCCCAGAATGCATTTGAAATTGGGTCTTTGAAATGCCAGTATACCCATCAATATATGTTTATTATGACTTTTGAATAACCGGATTCTTTGTCGAATATGAATACAGTCGCCAATTGCGTTAGTGTTCGTGTATGTATGTTTATCACAGTCAGCGTTCTATTCACAAAAATCAAGAATCAACATATGTTGATAATGGGTTTTAGACTGGTCGATGCGACCTGCATACACGCATTTATTCTTGATAACTAAGTATAACTAAGATAACGACAAGTCAATTGTCGTAGGATCTTATCTTTCACTGTTTGTCTTTGTTTGAGAGTCACAAATGTTTGTGCATGGTCAATCAAAGGGGCACAACTCTTTATTGGCACAAGGGATTTGTGGCAGTACGAGTGGCGTCCCTTGTCTGTTTTCGATCGATTCAGGTGATTGTGTTGCCTTCAGACAATACAGACGTGCACAAAGTGAGCTAGTCCGTCATAAAACCCCTGAAACAAGTATATCCAATACAGCCAAGTCTATAATAGCTGGCAGGTATATATTACTGCAGTTTCAGTTTCCGAAAATGACGCGAGTTCCTTTTCATTATATTTTATTAAAATAATTTATTTTTTTCTGTAAACTATTTTATATTTTGGAGACTAGAAGTGAGTCTAAGGGTGAGCCACCAGAGTGAGTGAGTGTGGATTTACGGCGCTTTTAGCAATATTCCATTGATATCACGGCGGGGGACACCAGAAATGGGCTTCACACATTGTACCCATGTCGGAAATCGAACCCGGGTCTTGGGCGTGACGAGCGAACGCTTTAACCACAACGCTACTCGACCACCCTTCAGCCATCAGAAATTGTAAAGAGAAAACTGTATGCATACACCTAGTTACAGGTAGAAGGTCAGGGACAAGAATGATAAAATGTCAGCTGAAGACCCGGGTTCGATTCCTCTATGATGTGTAAAGCCTATTTCTGGTGTTTTAACCCGTGATATTGCTGAAATATTACGGAATGGCGGCGTAAAACCAGACTCACTCTCTCTAAAATTGAAATATATTACTACAAACGCTTCTCTCCTCCATGTAGTTGACATCAATGTGTGAGACGTCGTTATGAACTCTGCTTTGTGGGGAGGTAATTAACTCTACCTGACTTCCTCATCATGCACTCGCTGCCCATCATGTTGTTATGATATTATCTTTTTGTTGTTATTATTTTATCACTCATGTATGCAAATTGTTGTTACTGTTAATCCCCCGCCTACCATATGTAATTGTGTACCATGTTCATTATTCATCCTTGCTTGACATCAGTACCTATGCCAAATTGTCGCAATTACAGTTTAATAAAGAAGTTGTTCCGTAAATTGCGTCCATTTTGTGATTAAAGTATAACACTAAAACATTAAACAATCGCCCCACCGCCATGTCTGAGTGGGGTATCTGTTTTACAATACTGCATGGTATCTAACTCTTGAAAACTGGCACTACTCTGGACCGATACAAGCAGCCACGCACACGCACACACACAAACGCACATTAACACACAGGTATGTCACACACACACACGCGCGCGCGCGCGCACACATACACATGCGCACATATATACGCACACACACATAAACACACGCACACACACATAAACACTCGCACACACACATAAACACACGCACACACAGAGAAAGACACACACAGACACACACACGCGCACGTTCACACAGAGACACGCACACCCACACACATACGCGCAAATACACACACAAACACACACTTAGTCAATGAGTGAGTGAGTTGGGTTTTACGCCGCTTAAAAAGTATGTCAGTTATATCAAGGAATGTCAGCTTGATGTTGAAGAAAAGCCCAATTCCCTGCAGGTCACGTCTGAGTATAATCATTTCGAATGTGATTCGAACTAACGATCTGCGGATTGTGTCACGACTAAGGGACGCAACTCTGTACAGTGAAATTACGCGCCTTAGACCAGTGGGAATAAGCACGGGTCTCCCTGTCATTTTCTTACACAATGTATGAATTTAGGGCTTTCGTTAAAAACAAACTGAACAACTAACAACATAACGACAACGAGTAAAACACATATAGTTAACTACGGTTATAGCGAACACGCTTATAACGAACTGACGGATATAACGAACTTACTTTTTAGGTCCCGACTATTTGCTGTAGTTATGCTGTATATATATATACTTATAACGAACTACGGTTATAACGAACTAAAATTAGTAGTCCCCTTGAGTTCGTTATAACCGTACTTTACTGTATAGCAAGCATGAAGTGACACAGACAATTGTAAACAAAATTAGGAATGCATGGATTCCAACCCGATTACCCATAAATTTTCCAGACTTTCAACAGACCTCGCGCAAATGGGCCACGGCGCCTTGGCGAAATCTTGCATATGAATGAGTTCTTTCAAGCTACGAAATTGTTTAATGCATGGACTGCCATTGCAGCGATAGCTATAGTCTATCGTCTTTGTTTCACGTCATCAATATGTATCAGGTAATGTTTAACCATGTGTTGTCGACAACTGATGCAACCGTGCACTGCAAAGAAACGGCGCAGTGTGTGCAGAAGAAATCGGGGTGAGTACTTCTGATGTTTTTTTATTGTTTTACCTGAACATCAACCAGAAATTTATCAATATTAAAAGTTGTGAATATATGGAAAGAATGACGAACCATAATGTGTCTGAAAATTCTGATATAATTACTTGGAAGAACATTGTTTATAGCGTCAACGTGGGCTTTTAACTGCTTGAATGTGTAAGTTTGAAAACGCTTTGAACAGTATTTCATGTGTCAACGTCGTGTGGGGGCACGGGTGTCCCAGTCGTCTATCCGCCTCACTTCGCTGACAGGGTTGCGTCCCTTGGGCACGCCAAAAACCTATGATTGTGGGTTCGAATCCCTGTTTGTCTTTATTATGTGTCAAGGTTTGTGTCAGCACCATACCCGTACTTGTGGGTTTCACCAAAGTGGTAAACGTCTGAGACCTGCATCACATTGGCTTTCCTCCCACTTTAAGCTGACACGCCGTGATGGAACTGATATACAGTAAATTACGGTTATAACGAACACGCTTATAACGAACTGACGGATGTAACGAACTTACTTTTTTGGTCCCCACTATTTTCTGTAGTTATGCTGTATATATACTTATAACGAACTACGGTTATAACGAACTAAAATAAGTAGTCCCTTTGAGTTCGTTATAACCGTACTTTACTGTACTGTTAAACATGGCGTTAAACCATACTCATTTTGGAAGAATGGTCAGCGACGCCTATCGTAGATGTTTACTATACTATCCAAAAAAAGAAACGCATAGGTGTTACTGATATGTCAAAACGAAAATAATTCCTATTGTATTCATATTATCATCAACATATGTATCATTATTGGTAAGAGCATCATTTGGCACACTTCCGTTTGCAACAAATCGATTTTGCTTGAAAATGTTGACTTTGATGTGATTATTTTGAGAATGAGTAAGAAATGCATCGCCACAACGCAACAAGTGGCTTCTTGCACGTTAAACTTTGGGCAAGAAAAAAAACATGCAGTGTTTAGCAATAAAAAGCAAGCTTGCTTTCGGAAATAGGCATTCGTTCAGAAGGTGTTTCCAAGCCAAATGAACATGCCACGTCTTGATGCTGCCACAAGGAACATCGCCATTGGAAGACTGCAGGCTGGAGAGTCCCAATTTTCTGTTGCCCGACGTCTGAATGTTAGCCAAAGCACAATATCACGGCTTGCAGCTCGCTTCAACCAAACAGGAACAACAAATGACCGTCCCCGTACAGGAAGAGTCACCACACCAACCCAGGATCGCTACATCCGGGTCCTCCACTTGCGTGACCGTACTGCTACGGGTGAGAGCACTGCAGCCAGGGTGCCAGGAAGTAAAGTACTTTAGGAGGATATCAGGCCAGACTGTACGGAACAGGCTGAGAGAACATGGATTGAGAGCCAGGAGACCCTACGTCGGGAACGTGCTACGTCGTCACCATCGTGCTCATCGTCTCCGTTGGTGTAACAACGTGACTGCCCGGAACCTTCGCAACTGGCGAAACTGAGTCCAGATTCCTGTTGCAGAGACGTGATGGTAGGAACCGGGTCTACAGACGTGTTCATGAACGTTATGCCCCTAACTGCGTGCGTCAATGGACAGATTTGGTGGAGGGAGTGTGATGATGTGGGCGGCAATATCCTACACTGATCGTACCGATCTTGTCCACGTCCACGTCCACGGAAACCTGACGGCTGTACGCTACAGAGACACCATCCTGCTACCACACCTCCTGCCAGCCACTGACGTCCAACGTGAGATTTTCCAGTAGGACAACGTCCGGCCCCACACGGCACGTGTCACAATGACCTTTCTCGCTGCTAACAATGCCAACGTGCTCCCCTGACCGCCCCGTTGCCCGGATCTTAACCCAAATAGAGCACCTGTGGGATGAACTTGATCGCCGTCTCCGTCAGCGTCAACATCAACCCCAAACTCTCCAGGCACTAGCTGCATCTCTGCAGGAGGAGTGGCGGAGGATTCCCCAGGCCGTTATCCAGCGTCTCATCCAGTCCATGACAAGGCGTGTGAGAACTGTTATTCGGGCACGTGGTGGGTACAACAGATATTGATACTCCATTCACGTTTGAGGAATATCACCTTACTTCAAGTTATAGACATCATTGTATGGACATTGATCTCTCCTAAACGGATGTAAAATTTCATGTACTCAAGTTCATTTCCTACCAAGTTATTCATGTTTGAAAATACAACATTTTCTCAGCAAATACGGGTTATGCGTTTCTGTTTTTGAATAGTATACTTTGGTGAATCGAATCCGGCTGACAAAGCAAAGATTCTTGAATTCGAACCTAGGAACCAATGGCCCTCGGACGGTTAACAGACAAGGTTCAATGGATGCAAAAACAACAAAACTGAAAAATATATTTAATTCAAATGAGAATGGAATATATGAGGTCGGTAAGACTACGGAAATAAGATTCGCCATTCGATGCACAGTGCATCGTTATTGAGATGGGACCGCCTCCGTGGTTTAGTGGTAGAGCTTCCGCCAGAAGAGCGGAAGGTCTGGGGTTCGATCCCCGGCCGCGTCATACCAAAAGACGTTAAAATATGGTACTTGTTGTTACCCTGTCTGGCGCTCGGCATTGAGGGGCTAAAACAAGGACTGGTCGTCTCTGAGTCAGTATACTGTGTCTGAGTGGGGTATTCATGTTTAACTGCGGCATGGTTTTGCAGTGAACTAGCACTATAAGTTCGGCATAAGTCCGGACTAATACGGCTAGTAGCTATATAAGTGCAATAATCTTGAACGCGACGTTAAACCGCATTTCACCTCATCACGTCACTCTTACCAATATTCCAGCGCTTTGAAGGTAAGGGACACCAGAGTGGGCATCATACGTTGTACCATTCGTTGATACAATTCATGACAGGTTTTGTAAATTAGTATTGAATCTTAAACGTCAAACCCCGAATATAGCTGCGAGAGGGGAGGTTGGGAGATTTTCTGTGAAGGTTTATCAATATAAGAAATTAATCACTTATTGGTTGCGATTGCTGAGCCAAAAATCAAAGAGTATTCTGAAGCATTTGTACCACTTCGAGTTCAGTAGGGCCGAAATGGGGAAAAGATGCTGTTCTTATGATGTTAAAAACCTGTTATAGAAGTATGATTTTGGAGGAGTTAGGATCCATCAAGGGGTTGGCTATTTCGATTTATTTATTGACCAATTTGTAAAACGCTGTAAAGTCTTCTAAGAACCGCTCCATCTAGTTGCTCCAACAAACCAATGCTATCATGATCATGTTGGTTGGTTTGTTGTTTTACGCCGCACTCAGCAATATTCCAGCTATATGACGGCAGTCAAATAATTGAGTCTGGACCAGAAAATCCTGTGATTGATATCATGAGCATCAATCCACGCAATTGCGATCGATGACATGCATCAACCAAGTCAGCGAGCCTGACCACCCGATCCCGTTAGTCGCCTTTTAAGACAAGCATAGTCGCCTTTTAAGGCAAGCAAGGGTTGCTGAAGACCTATTCTTCCCCGGATCTTCACGGGTCTCATGATCATGTACCCAACAAAGGCAGTTAACTTTGATTCCAGTACAAAAACAATTACAACAGTTTCTACCGCCGTTACATTTACTTACACACAATGTATAGGTACATGCTCTCAAAACATTATTACTTCATGTTTTTTCCCTATTTCAGGTTATTATGCAGTCTTTGAACTTCGTGCTCTGTATGTCTGTCTTATACGCTGGTAAGTGCATGTTCATTTCCATTAAAATTTATAAATAAGAATATATAGTTTGCTTTTCGTTTGTTGTTTAACGCCGCACTCAGCAATATTCCAGCTATATGACGGCGGTTTGTAATTTTTTTTAGTCTGGACCAGACAATCCAGTGACTGACATCATAAGCATCGATCTACACAATTGGGATCGATGACATGCTTCAACCAAGTCGGCGAGCCTGACCACCCGATCCCGTTAGTCGCCTTTTACGACAAGCATAGTCACCTTTTGCGGCATGCATGGGTTGCTGAAGACCTATTCTACCCCAGATCTTCACATATGTAGGATATGTTGAATATACGTCTGCATCATTGAAACTATCCCGAGTAATTAAAACGCTCTCACTCACTCACTCAGCAATCAATCCATCATTCATTCACTCAATCCTTACACTCTCACTCACTCGCCTAATCAATCACCCATGACACCCACCCATGACACCCACACACCAGCCCACCAACCCATGACACCCACCCACCCACCCACTCACTCACTCACTCACTCACTCACTCACTCACTCACTCACTCACTCACTCACTCACTCACTCACTCGCCCAATCAATCACCCATGACACCCACCCATGACGCTCGCACGCTCGCTCGCGCACTCACTCACTCACGCACTCACTCACTCACTCACTCACTCACTCACTCGCCCAATCAATCAACCATGACACCCACCCATGACGCTCGCTCGCTCGCTCGCGCACTCACTCACTCACTCACTCACTCACTCTATACACAAGTCAGTGGTGACACTAAATTGACACACTCACTCACTCTATACACAAGTCAGTGGTGACACTAAATTGACACACTCACTCACTCACTCACTCTATACACAAGTCAGTGGTGACACTAAATTGACACACTCACTCACTCACTCACTCTATACACAAGTCAGTGGTGACACTAAATTGACACACTCACTCACTCACTCACTCTATACACAAGTCAGTGGTGACACTAAATTGACACACTCACTCACTCACTCACTCTATACACAAGTCAGTGGTGACACTAAATTGACACACTCACTCACTCACTCACTCTATACACAAGTCAGTGGTGACACTAAATTGACACACTCACTCACTCACTCACTCTATACACAAGTCAGTGGTGACACTAAATTGACACACTCACTCTCTCACTCTATACACAAGTCAGTGGTGACACTAAATTGACACACTCACTCACTCACTCACTCTATACACAAGTCAGTGGTGACACTAAATTGACGAGCACTGAAGCATCATCCAAACCAAGGCTTTGTTGGAAATCAACTTGGGCCTCAAGGAAATCTTCTCTTATCTTAAGTCCTCAATCAGTCAGCTTCAACATTATTCCATCTTCTTTGTGTTCCGAGCACTTTTTGTGCGATATTCAGTGTTACTGTATCTGAGACGTGATCTCATATTCATGTGTTTGCTGTGTGCACGGAATGCATTATGCCCATCCACGCATCGTAGAAGAGAAATTGATCCCTGCCGATCTTGTCAAAACAGCTGAAGCGGCACTTTAAAAAAACTTGAAAAAATATTTTCCCATTGTGTATAAATCCTTGTATTGTGTAACCTTATATACTAGCAGGGATGGTTCCGTTGAGAATACAATGTTGATTGATGGGTAACGGCAGACTCACAGAAGCCCTCATGCATAAAAATGGCTTGTTACACACACTCAAATTTCTGCTATGCTCATCAAATAATCATCCATGGGTTTTCGTATCAGACAGAATAAGGTATTTACTGGGGATAAAGCGGTGGATATATACGTGGGCGTTTCACAGATTGATTGATTTTGGTTTACACGCCTCGGTCAGCAATATTAAAGCAATATTAAAGCGATATTACGACGGGGGACAGCAGAAATGGGCGTCACACATTGTATCCATGTTTTTGGTTGGTTGGTTTGTTGTTTAACGCCGCACTCAGTAATATTCCAGCTATATGACGGCGATCTGTAAATAATCGAGTCTGCACTAGACAATCCAGTGATTGATATCATGGGCATCAATCCACGCAATAGGGATCGATGACATGCATCAACCAAGTCAGCGAGCCTGACCACCCGATCCCGTTAGTCGCCTTTTACGACAAGCATAATCAATCACCTTTTACGGCAAGCATGGGTTGCTGGAGACCTATTCTACCCCGGAATCTTCACGGGTCCGATTCGAAGACATTCGTAGGTATTCTTAACTCATTCGGGGATTCGTGGGATTCGTGCTCTGTGTAGTGAGTGAGTATGGTTTTACGCCGCTTTTAGCAATATTCCAGCAATATCACGGCGGGGGACACCAGAAATGGGCTTCACATATTGTACCCATGTCGGGATTCGAACCCGGGTCTTCGGCGTGACGAGCGAACGCTTTAGGCTACCCGACCTAGGCTACCCGACCGCCCCTGTTCTGTGTAGAATAGTAGCATAACATGAGCTCACAACAGCAACATATATATGTCTACAATAAACGAGACGCAGCTTCTTTGTTCAATATTCATTGTGGTAGAGTTCATAAATATGTGATGCCTGCAATAGATCACTATATAAAGATCTGCAGAAACATGTAGGTACGCAAGCTGATATCTCTACTTTGGGGAATTCTGCACAGTTTGTTATACTGTTGGGATTGACATTTTCCATGCGTATTTATACAGAAGGGGAAAGTTCGAAATAAATTGAGTTCATGGTGCTGTATTGGACTATGTCGGTCTGTAAATAATCGAGTCTGGACCAGACAATCCAGTGATTAACATCACGAGTAAACATTCATTAACGTTCCCCCTTCAGTGAGATGTTTGAGAGAGTGAGTGAGTGGGTGAGTTGGGTTTAACGCCGCTTTTAACAGTATTCCAGTTATATCACGGCGTGTCAGCTTAATGTGGGAGGAAAGCCCGAAGTGATGCAGGTCTCAAAAGTTTACCACTTCGGTGAAACCCACGAACACGGGTATGGTGCTGACAAACCTAGAAACATAATCGGGGATAACCGGGATTCGAACCAACAATCATAGGTTTCTGGCGTGCCCAAGGGACGCAACTCTGCACAGCGAATCGCGGCGCCTTAGACGACTGGACCACCCGTGCCCCTACCCTGTGAGATATTTTAGGTGGCGAGGAAGCGAAGTCATAAAAGCGCTCTAGCCATGGGTTCGATTCCCCACATGGTTGCAATGTGTAAAGCCCATATCTGGTGTCCCTGGAATATTATCTAAAGCGGCGTAAAACTATAGTCGCACTAATGCATGGGTTTACGCTGGGAAGCACGTTTGTGAAGCGGACGTAAAATATTCAGATACATATTTGATAATAAAATATCAACCGACTTTTTCATTTTTTGGGGCCGGTGGACTGGCATGTCAGTTGCTTGGCAACGAGAAGGTCTGGAGTTGGTAGACCAGTTTACTTGGTCTCTCTGCTTTGATTCGACTTTACACATGTGATAATTATCGGGGGGGGGGGGGGGGGGGGGGGGGGGGCAGCATTCATGATTTCACACTGTTTTAAGCAACATTCCAGCAATATCACGGCGGGGGACACCAGAAATAGGCTTCGAAAATGTTCACCCATTTGAGGATTCGAACCTGGGCCGAGCGAATGCTTTAACCACAAGACTATCCCACCGCGCTAATTAGAACGCTAGAAAGGTGTTGTGTGTGATACACTCAGACACTAATTAGTGAAAAGGATAGGTGTTTATCCACAAATTATGGATAAAACAAACGGCAAGACGACAAAGAACCGAAACTGCGGTATAAACTAGCATATGCACTACATTTAAGACGATGTATAATTGCATTCTACATGTACGATAGAAGCGGGGTTAGGGTTGCAAACTGGATGGCTTCGTTTATGTAATTTGAATTTCAATTATAGGCCACATAGATAAATTAAAGCTGTATTTCAAATTTGTCATGCCCCGTCGTGTATTTCGGCCCATATCGAGGGTAGGCTAGCTCCCCAGCAAAATGCCTGTCTTAAGATGCGATTGAAATGAATCGGGTGGTCAGGATCGGTGACTTGGTTTGTGGGATGATGCTCATGATATCAACCACTGGTTTGTCTTGCCCATACTCGATTATTTGCAGACCGCTGCCATATTGCATAGTTTCCGGCGTAACGTCCTCCCCGACGTCTGTAGACCCGTGCTCTTCCATTCCCCTCGACGGAGGAGAAATCTTTATTCGTCGCTGAACCAGACGTCTCTCCATCGCAGTTGATGCCATAACCTGTTTTGACGACACCAATGCAGTCGTTGTTGACGATGTTGTGGACTCAATATGACGCGTAGAAAAAGGACGTCTTGCTCGTAGACCAGCAGCTCTTAAACAGTTTCGTACGGTCTGGTCGGAGATTCTGCGCAGTCCGGGTATTTGGGATGCGGTTGTGGTGGCTGTAGTCGTCCTTTCACGTAGGTAGCGCAGTCGGATGTAGCGATCTTGGGCGGGGGTGGTTACTCTTGGTCATCCCGACCTTGGCCGATCCCGTGTTGACCCATGCTGATGAAACCGATCCCATAGCCTTGTGATGGAGCTGGGCGCTACATTGAAAACGCTACAGCTGATCGAGATTCCCCTGCCTGCAAGCGGCCTATGACGTTATTTCATTGCACTTCTGTTAATCTTGGCATGTTGTTGAACTGTCACTGTTCGATTAACGCAGATGCCATGCAGTTAAAATCCCTGCACTTTAATACCGTTTATTGTGCTGCTGCACGTGCAGTACGCGCAGCTCCATGTCCCTTTTGTTAATGCACTGGGTGCGTTTTTCCGAATCGTACGTGTTTCCCGACTAATGGTTTGTATGTCCTTGTTGTGATCATTTTGATCCGGGAAATTTGTCACTGACACCATAACACATTTAACCTCTTCATTTTGCATCCCTTGGTCCGCTAATTTTGCTTTCATGGCCAAAAATATCCATATTTCGTTTCCTTTTTTGAAGAGTATATGTTCACAAAAAATACAGATGAAGTATCCTGCTCTGGAACAACTAGCATCTCTGACAGATAATCCTGTCTATTTCTTTTGTACAGACTACACGTCATTGGTCATTGTTAGAATGTTTATATCCCCAGCACCCATCACTAGTCGTAAGAGGCCTCTAAATTGGAAACCCTTAGGGATTCCGGGTTAGAATAGGTCCCCACAACCCATGCTAGTCGTTGGAGGGGACTTGATAGATCGGGCTGTCATTTCCACGTACCCGACGTAGTGGGTAGCTGTTAAAGATATTAATTACTCGATTGTCTGGTCCAGCTACCGTTATTTACAGGCCGCCGTCATATAGCTGGAATTCTGCTGATGTCGGCGTTAAACCAACATGCACACTTTCCATGCCATCTTTCTATACATGTCGTCAGTATTACCGTACACTTTCTTGGTGACAAATCCCATTGTCTTTTCAGAACGTGCTGTGTGTGTTACTTACGGGAAGCTCTACACACTGTACAATGACTCGCATACCTGGAATGAGGTGTACGAAGTTTGCAAACATGAAAGTCAGCGGATGGTGACGTTCCAAACAGACAAAGAAAAGGCTGTTTTTGAAACGTTTGTGCAGAAATGGAGAAACGAAAGCGTGTTGTAAGTTATATTCGAAAATACTTTATTAGCTAAAATTATTAAATCATATACATGACGACTAAGACCCGTGAAGATCCGGGAAGAGAATAGGTCTTCAGCAACTAATGCTTGTCGTAAGAGGCGACTAACGGGGCCTGGTGGTCAGGCTCGCTGACTTCGTTAGTGCAAGTCATCGTATCCCAACTGTGTAGATCGATGCTCAGAATGTCAATCACTGGTCGATTATTTACAGACTGCCCTCATATAGCTGGAATATTGTTGAGTACGGCATTACACAACAAACAAACAATACTTTCTTACTTAGATGATCAGGAAGTCATATTAGCTGCTTGTCTGACATCGTGATGATGACCTCGAACGTGGATTACTGGGAATCGACGGGGTTCGCTGGTCCGGCTAGGTTTCCAGACCTTTACCCTGTTGAACCTGTGAATAATTGTTTTGCCTTTGCATGTGTTTGTGACACATGTCACCGGTGGGGCGGGATACGCTCTTATTTTCGCGAACACCTGGTGTCATTAACGATGATATGGTCGGAATCATACAATGGATATTATTTATACGACTGTCGAAAAGGTTTTATTCACATGCTTATTTTCTACTGCCACAATCCCTACAACCAGCTGAATTTACAAATTCGCAAATCCCATATTCACCCAGATTGTGCCTTTTGTCAGCGCCATGCCTGTGATCGTGTGTTTCACCATAGTGGTAATCGTCTAAGACCTGCATCCCTTGAGGAGTCAATGCCCACATCATTGCTGACCTGCTTTTATAAACTGACGGCCAAAAGAGACTCTACCACTTTGAAAATGTAATGGCAAAAATGAAAAACAACAACGTTCAAACTAAATCAATGCATAACACATCGTCAAAACACAACAATGCTCTGTATTTCTGTAGAAAATGCGAAAAAGTGAAAAACACGTGCCGAAACTACACAGTAATAAGGGTAAAAAATGATATGGACGGCATGTCTGACACTCACACTTATAAAAAAAGACATCACAGAAATGCCACGACTGACACCCCGACAACGCGAGTGGGCCATGGGTATGATACAGATGGGGGCCACCCTTGCCTACATTGCTGGAGCTTTTGGTTGCTCCCGTGTTGCTGAAACTAACCTGGTGCAACGTTACAGACAGACTTAGTGTCCTTTATCAACATGACAACGCCAGACCCCATACAGCCCGAATCGTCCACAACCTCCTTGCAGCCAACAACGCCCACGTGTTGCCGTGGCCTGTACGCCCACGAGACATTTCGCCCATAGAACACCTTTGGGATGTCATGGATCGTCGTGTTCAAGAGCGACCCCATCCTCCAGCCAGCCGACAAGAACTGAACCAGGCCCTCCAAGAAGAACGGCGATGTATCACACATGACGTCATCTGGCGACATACTTTTTCTATGCGCCGGAAAGTTTTACCGTTACTTGTAGCGGGGGTGGTCATACGCGCTATGTGACATGTCATTGAACTTAAACGATTTTAGATGTGTGTGCCCTTTACGGTGAAAGCTTGTTTGTGCTTCCCCGCCTCAATTCTGGAAACTGTCTTGCCAATATCGGATGCTTTATGACTGCCTTTTTGCATGTTGATTTCTTTGAAAGTTTGATCTTTTCAATACATTGTACACCCATCTTTTGTGGCTTTTAAACTTGAGTGATTTTAAAACTATGGTGAAGTTTTTTCAGGCCGTATATAACTGAATTACTTTTCAAAGCGATGTTAAACCACACTGACTCACCCACAAAATAATCCCTTTCTGAAGAGTATAGAACCTGATTAGAACTATAAGAGGTATCAATTTGCCATCAAATATCTTAAACTTAACTTAAACTTCACCTTCCTGTTCCACCTCCCAATGCTCTGTCCTTGCAGGGCGTCTGGCGTCTGGATTGGACTCCACCGCCAAAGGACAACCGACAAGCCCGTATGGTCTGACTGTACCGATTTGGACATGGCCATGGACATTTTGAAATCCATGGAATCAAATTTTGAAGATACTAAAAATTGCATTCAGTATAATCTGAGCGGGGTTTACAGTCCGATGCCGTGTGCCCAGCCTCATGCCACCATGTGTGAAGAGGAGATCCGTACGTAATTTTACTAATGATACTTTATATGGAGATGAGGTGAAATGGGGTTTAACGTCACTCGAAAGATTATTGCACTCATATATCGACGTGCATGCGCGCGTGTGTGTGTCTGCTCGTATTGATCCCCCCTAAAACCGAGTTTATAGTGCTTTCCCACAGATATATCATGCCGCAGTTTAACATGGACACCCCACACAGACACAGCACACTGACTGCGAGCCAACTATTCCTTGTTTTATCCCCTTCATGTCTCGCGCCAGGCAGGGTCACAACAAGCATCACATTTTAACGTCATTTGGTTTTACGCTACTAGGGATCGAAACAGCGAATTCCTGCCGTCTGAGCAGACGCTCTGTCAACTATACCATAGAGGCGGTCTGCTATATAAGGAACACAAAATGTTTCAAGTATAACGGATTTAAATAACCATTACCTCACGTTTATTTGAAATAAACACCAACCTCTCTGGCTCATGATGTCAGTGGTTGTTTGCTTCTAATAGAGAAGGGGGCACGGGTGGTCCAGTCCTCAAAGGCGCCGCGATTCGCTGTGCAGAAACTTATGATTGTGGTTCGAATCCTAGTTCGCCCCGATTATTTTCTCGGTTTGTCAGCACCATACCCGTGCTCGTGGGTTTCAATGAAGTGGTAAACGTCTGAGACCTGCATCACTTCGGCCTTTCCTCCCACATTAAGCTGACACGCCGTGATATAACTGGAATACTGTTAAAAGCGGCGTTAAACCCAACTCACTCACTCACTCTTATAGAGAAACATGTATTCTTTACAGATGAGTGTTGGTTCACTGAAGAACAGAATGTTGAGATTTCGAATTTACAAGAAGATTCCAATTCATCTGTTGATGTCGGAACGTGTAAGAAAAACTGTCTGGACAAGCACAACGGGGATGGCCTTTGTTTTGCAGTTGGCTACAATGGCTCTAACTGCAGGACTTATATGGGAAGTGACATCTACATCAACCATTCACTTCAGTTTCAAGGGAATAATCAATCGACCGTCTTTGTCAAACAATGCCATAATGGTAAGTCACTCTGGTGTGGCTATGTAATGAATACTTCTCTTACCAAAGGCGTGTTTTTTCTGTCTTAACGAATTGTCTTGTACACATATAGGTTTGCTAACATAGACATCGTGTATGTTATATTTTAGGTACAGTCTCAAAGAAAATGGTCACTGTCGCTGAGAATAAAAATGAATTTGGAAACGTTTTCTGTAAAATGATCGATGGACCAAGGCAAGAAAAAGATGAATTGACAACTCGGATCACAGTAGGTACTGAAACAGCATATCCACGGTCAACTGTCTCCAGTTCAAGGTCAGATGAAGATGAATCGACAACTCGGATCACAGTAGGTACTGAAACAGCATATCCAGGGTCAACTGTCTCCAGTTCAAGGCCAGATGAAGATGAATCGACAACTCGGATCACAGTAGGTACTGAAACAGCATATCCACGGTCAACTGTCTCCAGTTCAAGGCCAGATGAAGATGAATTGACAACTCGGATCACAGTAGGTACTGAAACAGCATATCCACGGTCAACTGTCTCCAGTTCAAGGTCAGATGAAGATGAATTGACAACTCGGATCACAGTAGGTACTGAAACAGCATATCCACGGTCAACTGTCTCCAGTTCAAGGTCAGATGAAGATGAATCGACAACTCGGATCACAGTAGGTACTGAAACAGCATATCCAGGGTCAACTGTCTCCAGTTCAAGGCCAGATGAAGATGAATCGACAACTCGGATCACAGTAGGTACTGAAACAGCATATCCACGGTCAACTGTCTCCAGTTCAAGGTCAGATGAAGATGAATCGACAACTCGGATCACAGTAGGTACTGAAACAGCATATCCACGGTCAACTGTCTCCAGTTCAAGGCCAGATGAAGATGAATCGACAACTCGGATCACAGTAGGTACTGAAACAGCATATCCACGGTCAACTGTCTCCAGTTCAAGGTCAGATGAAGATGAATCGACAACTCGTATCACAGTAGGTACTGAAACAGCATATCCACGGTCAACTGTCTCCAGTTCAAGGCCAGATGAAGATGAATCGACAACTCGGATCACAGTAGGTACTGAAACAGCATATCCAGGGTCAACTGTCTCCAGTTCAAGGCCAGATGAAGATGAATCGACAACTCGGATCACAGTAGGTACTGAAACAGCATATCCACGGTCAACTGTCTCCAGTTCAAGGCCAGATGAAGATGAATCGACAACTCGGATCACAGTAGGTACTGAAACAGCATATCCACGGTCAACTGTCTCCAGTTCAAGGGCAGATGCAGATGAATCGACAACTCGGATCGCAGTAGGTACTGTAACAGCATATCCACGGTCAACTGTCTCCAGTTCAAGGTCAGATGAAGATGAATCGACAACTCGGATCACAGTAGGTACTGAAACAGCATATCCAGGGTCAACTGTCTCCAGTTCAAGGCCAGATGAAGATGAATCGACAACTCGGATCACAGTAGGTACTGTAACAGCATATCCACGGTCAACTGTCTCCAGTTCAAGGCCAGATGAAGATGAATCGACAACTCGGATCACAGTAGGTACTGAAACAGTATATCCACGGTCAACTGTCTCCAGTTCAAGGTCAGATGAAGATGAATCGACAACTCCGATCACAGTAGGTACTGAAACAGCATATCCACGGTCAACTGTCTCCAGTTCAAGGCCAGATGAAGATGAATCGACAACTCGGATCACAGTAGGTACTGAAACAGCACATCCACGGTCAACTATCTCCAGTTCAAGGCCAGATGAAGATGAATCGACAACTCGGATCACAGTAGGTACTGAAACAGCATATCCACGGTCAACGGTCTCCAGTTCAAGGCCAGATGAAGATGAATTGAAAACTCGGATCACAGTAGGTACTGAAACAGCATATCCACGGTCAACTGTCTCCAGTTCAAGGTCAGATGAAGATGAATCGACAACTCGGATCACAGTAGTTACTGAAACAGCATATCCACGGTCAACTGTCTCCAGTTCAAGGTCAGATGAAGATGAATCGACAACTCGGATCACAGTAGGTACTGAAACAGCATATCCACGGTCAACTGTCTCCAGTTCAAGGCCAGATGAAGATGAATCGACAACTCGGATCACAGTAGGTACTGAAACAGCATATCCACGGTCAACTGTCTCCAGTTCAAGGTCAGATGAAGATGAATCGACAACTCCGATCACAGTAGGTACTGAAACAGCATATCCACGGTCAACTGTCTCCAGTTCAAGGCCAGATGAAGATGAATCGACAACTCGGATCACAGTAGGTACTGAAACAGCATACCCACGGTCAACTGTCTCCAGTTCAAGGCCAGATGAAGATGAATCGACAACTCGGATCACAGTAGGTACTGATACAGCATATCCACGGCGGTCAACTGTCTCCAGTTCAAGGCCAGATGAAGATGAATCGACAACTCGGATCACAGTAGGTACTGTAACAGCATATCCACGGTCAACTGTCTCCAGTTCAAGGTCAGATGAAGATGAATCGACAACTCGGATCACAGTAGGTACTGAAACAGCATATCCAGGGTCAACTGTCTCCAGTTCAAGGCCAGATGAAGATGAATCGACAACTCGGATCACAGTAGGTACTGAAACAGCATATCCACGGTCAACTGTCTCCAGTTCAAGGTCAGATGAAGATGAATCGACAACTCGGATCACAGTAGGTACTGAAACAGCATATCCACGGTCAACTGTCTCCAGTTCAAGGCCAGATGAAGATGAATCGACAACTCGGATCACAGTAGGTACTGAAACAGCATATCCACGGTCAACTGTCTCCAGTTCAAGGCCAGATGAAGATGAATCGACAACTCGGATCACAGTAGGTACTGAAACAGCATATCCACGGTCAACTGTCTCCAGTTCAAGGCCAGATGAAGATGAATCGACAACTCGGATCACAGTAGGTACTGAAACAGCATATCCACGGTCAACTGTCTCCAGTTCAAGGCCAGATGAAGATGAATCGACAACTCGGATCACAGTAGGTACTGAAACAGCATATCCACGGTCAACTGTCTCCAGTTCAAGGCCAGATGAAGATGAATCGACAACTCGGATCACAGTAGGTACTGAAACAGCATATCCACGGTCAACTGTCTCCAGTTCAAGGTCAGATGAAGATGAATCGACAACTCCGATCACAGTAGGTACTGAAACAGCATATCCACGGTCAACTGTCTCCAGTTCAAGGCCAGATGAAGATGAATCGACAACTCGGATCACAGTAGGTACTGAAACAGCATATCCACGGTCAACTGTCTCCAGTTCAAGGTCAGATGAAGATGAATCGACAACTCGGATCACAGTAGGTACTGAAACAGCATATCCACGGTCAACTGTCTCCAGTTCAAGGCCAGATGAAGATGAATCGACAACTCGGATCACAGTAGGTACTGAAACAGCATATCCACGGTCAACTGTCTCCAGTTCAAGGCCAGATGAAGATGAATCGACAACTCGGATCACAGTAGGTACTGAAACAGTATATCCACGGTCAACTGTCTCCAGTTCAAGGCCAGATGAAGATGAATCGACAACTCGGATCACAGTAGGTACTGAAACAGCATATCCACGGTCAACTGTCTCCAGTTCAAGGCCAGATGAAGATGACTCGACAACTCGGATCACAGTAGGTACTGAAACAGCATATCCACGGTCAACTGTCTCCAGTTCAAGGCCAGATAGTTCTCCGCTGGTAGAAGATGAATTACCTACATCAGGAAAAAATATATCCTTTGTTTCTACGCAAGGCACAGTAAAACACACACACGGATCACTAGATGGATCCACACCAAGGACAAACATTTCCACTTCGGTGTCAAATGTTTCATCGTCAAAAGTGGATGAATTTCGTACGTGGTCCACAATGGCAACAGATTCATCAACGTCAGAAAATAATGGATCGTGGGCAGAGACAAATAATGGTTCTGACGGACTACCAGCGTCAAATACACCAGGATCAGAAATAGTTGGATCATCCCTAAAGTCAGTTAAATTCGATGGATCAACAGCGTCAGGTGGATCGACAACGTCAGATGAGTTGACAACAACTTCAGATGGAATTACAGCAACGGAAGGTGGATCAAAAACGGCATCCAGTGGATTAAAAACAACGTTAGGTGGAACTATAACAACGTTACTTGGATCCATAACAATATCCGGTGGATCTATAGCTACGTCGGTTAAAACTACAACATCGTCAGGTGGAAACACTGCAACGTCAAATGGAACGCCTACAGAAGATACAATGACAAGGTTACGCGTATTTACAGATAAAACTACATCAATGTCAGATGGAACTACAACAACGTCACGTGTCTCAACGACAGAAACAGGTACTTCTACAGCGTTAGGTAGGTCTACGACGTCAACCGATGGATCGACAACAATGTCAGGTGAAACAACAGCAACAGGTCTAACTTCAACAGCGTCATATGGATCTAAAAAGTTACATGTAAGAGCAACATCAGATCGATCCAAAACAACATCCAACGGATTTGCAAAAACATCAGGTGAATCGGCAGCTTTGTCAGATGGAACTTCATTACCAGAAGGTGGATCTACAATGACACCCGAAGGATTAATATTATCACCAGGTGAAGCTACAGTAACGTTGAATGGATCAACAACAACGTCAGATAGATCAATAGCTACCCCAGTTGAAAGAACAACACCGTCACTTCTGTCAACAACAAACCCAGTTGAAACTACAAGTAAATTGCCAACAACGTTACATCGAACGAAAACGTTAGGTGAATCCACAACAGCATCCGATGGATCGGCAACAACGCCAGTTGAATTGACAACACTGTCAAATGAAACGACATCACCAGCAGGTGGATATGCAAAGGCATCCGATGGATTAGAAGCCGCGACAGGTGGAACTTCAGCACCATCGACACTTTTATCAACGACAGAAAGAGGTGAAACTACAACAACGCGAGCTGGCTCGACAACAACGATAGTTGGAACAACGTCAGGTGGAAGTACTGCGACGTCAAATGGAACGCCTACAGATGATAAACCAACAACGTTAGTTGGATCCACAGTGACGCCAGATAAAACTACATCAATGTCAGATGGAAAAACAACAGTGTCAGGTCTAAGCTCGACAACGCCAGGTGGAAGTACTACAACGTCAAATGGAACGCCTAAAGATGATAAACCAACAACGTTAGTTGGATCCACAGCGACGCCAGATGTAAGTACCACAACGCCAGTTGGATCGACAACGACAGTTGAAATAACGTCAGGTGGATCTACAACAGTGCCAGGCCTAAGCTCGACAACGGCAGGTGAAAGTACTACAACGTCAAATGGAACGCCAACAGATGATAAACCAACAACGTTAGTTGAATCCACAGTGACGCCAGATAAAACTACATCAATGTCAGATGGAAAAACAACAGTGTCAGGTCTAAGCTCGACAACGCCAGGTGGAAGTACTACAACGTCAAATGGAACGCCAACAGATGATAAACCAACAACGTTAGTTGGATCCACAATGAAGCCAGATAAAACTACATCAATGTCAGATGGAACAACAACAGTGTCAGGTCTAAGCTCGTCAACGCCAGGTGAAAGTACTACAACGTCAAATCGAACGCCAACAGATGATATACCAACAACGTTAGTTGGATCCACAACGACGCCAGATGAAAATACTACAACGCCAGTTGGCTCGACAATAACGACAGTTGAAATAACGTCAGGTGGATCTACAACAGTGCCAGGCCTAAGCTCGACAACGCCAGGTGGAAGCACTACAATGTCAAATGGAACGCCAACAGATGATAAACCAACAACGTTAGTTGAATCCACAGTGACGTCAGATAAAACTACATCAATGTCAGATGGAACAACAAGAGTGTCAGGTCTAAACTCGACAACGCCAGGTGAAAGTACTACAACGTCAAATGGAACGCCTACAGATGATAAACCAACAACGTTAGTTGGATCCACAGCGACGCCAGATGTAAGTACCAAAACGCCAGTTGGATCGACAACGACAGTTGAAATAACGTCAGGTGGATCTACAACAGTGCCAGGCCTTAGCTCGACAACGCCAGGTGGAAGCACTACAACGTCAAATGGAACGCCAACAGATGATAAACAAACAACGTTAGTAGGATCCACAGTGACGCCAGATAAAACTACATCAATGTCAGATGGAACAACAACAGTGTCAGACCTAAGTTCGCCAGGTGAAAGTACTATAACGTCAAATGGAACGCCAACAGATGATATACCAACAACGTTAGTTGGATCCACAACGACGCCAGATGAAAATACCACAACGCCAGTTGCATCGACAACAACGACAGATGAAATAACGTCAGGTGGATCTACAACACCGTCAGGTCTAAGTTCGTCAACGCCAGGTGAAAGTACTACAACGTCAAATCGAACGCCAACAGATGATATACCAACAACGTTAGTTGGATCCACAACGACGCCAGATGAAAATACCACAACGCCAGTTGGATCGACAACGACAGTTGAAATAACGTCAGGTGGATCTACAACAGTGCCGGGCCTAAGCTCGACAACGGCAGGTGGAAGTTCTACAACGTCAAATGGAACGCCAACAGATGATATACCAACAACGTTAGTTGGATCCACAGTGACGCCAGATAAAACTACATCAATGTCAGATGGAACAACACCAGTGTCAGGCCTAAGTTCGCCAGGTGAAAGTGCTACAACGTCAAATGGAACGCCAACAGATGATAAACCAACAACGTTAGTTGGCTCCACAGTGACGCCAGATAAAACTACATCAATGTCAGATGGTTCTACAACAGTGTCAGGCCTAAGCTCGACAACGCCAGGTGGAAGTTCTACAACGTCAAATGGAACGCCAACAGATGATAAACCAACAACGTTAGTTGGATCCACAGTGACGCCAGATAAAACTACATCAATGTCAGATGGAACTACAACAGTGTCAGGCCTAAGTTCGACAACGCCAGGTGGAAGTTCTACAACGTCAAATGGAACGCCTACAGATGATAAAACAACAACGTTAGTTGGACCCACAGCGACGCCAGATGAAAGTACCACAACGCTAGTTGGATCGACAACGACAGTTGAAATAACGTCAGGTGGATCTACAACAGTGCCAGGCCTAAGCTCGACAACGGCAGGTGGAAGTTCTACAACGTCAAATGGAACGCCAACAGATGATATACCAACAACGTTAGTTGGATCCACAGTGACGCCAGATAAAACTACATCAATGTCAGATGGAACTACAACAGTGTCAGGCCTAAGTTTGACAACGCCAGGTGGGAGTTCAACAACGTCAAATGGAACGCCTACATATGATAAAACAACAACGTTAGTTGGACCCACAGCGACGCCAGATAAAACTACATCAATGTCAGATGGAACTACAACAGTGTCAGGCCTAAGTTCGACAACGCCAGGTGGAAGTTCTACAACGTCAAATGGAACGCCTACAGATGATAAAACAACAACGTTAGTTGGACCCACAGCGACGCCAGATAAAACTACATCAATGTCAGATGGAACTACAACAGTGTCAGGCCTAAGTTCGACAACGCCAGGTGGAAGTTCTACAACGTCAAATGGAACGCCTACAGATGATAAAACAACAACGTTAGTTGGACCCACAGCGACGCCAGATGAAAGTACCACAACGCCAGTGGGATCGACAACAACGACAGTTGAAATAACGTCAGGTGGATCTACAACAGTGCCGGGCCTAAGCTCGACAACGGCAGGTGGAAGTTCTACAACGTCAAATCGAACGCCAACAGATGATAAACCAACAACGTTAGTTGGATCCACAGTGGCGCCGGATAAAACTACATCAATGTCAGATGGAACAACAACAGTACCAGGCCTAAGTTCGCCAGGTGAAAGTACTATAACGTCAAATGGAACGCCAACAGATGATATACCAACAACGTTAGTTGGATCCACAGTGACGCCAGATAAAACTACATCAATGTCAGATGGAACAACAACAGTGTCAGGCCTAAGTTCGCCAGGTGGAAGTTCTACAACGTCAAATGGAACGCCAACAGATGATATACCAACAATGTTAGTTGGATCCACAGTGACGCTAGATAAAACTTCATCAATGTCAGATGGAACTACAACAGTGTCAGGCCTAAGCTCGACAACGGCAGGTGGAAGTTCTACAACGTCAAATGGAACGCAAACAGATGATATACCAACAACGTTAGTTGGATCCACAGTGACGCCAGATAAAACTACATCAATGTCAGATGGAACTACAACAGTGTCAGGCCTAAGCTCGACAACGTCAGGTGTAAGTCCTACAACGTCAAATGGAACGCCAACAGATCATATACCAACAACGTTAGTTGGATCCACAGTGACGCTAGATAAAACTACATCAATGTCAGATGGAACTACAACAGTGTCAGGCCTAAGTTCGACAACGTCAGGTGTAAGTCCTACAACGTCAAATGGAACGCCAACAGATGATAAACCAACAACGTTAGTTGGATCCACAGTGACGCTAGATAAAACTTCATCAATGTCAGATGGAACTACAACAGTGTCAGGCCTAAGTTCGACAACGCCAGGTGGAAGTTCTACAACGTCAAATGGAACGCCAACAGATGATAAACCAACAACGTTAGTTGGGTCCACAGTGACGCCAGATAAAACTACATCAATGTCAGATGGAACAACAACAGTGTCAGGCCTAAGTTCGCCAGGTGGAAGTTCTACAACGTCAAATGGAACGCCAACAGATGATATACCAACAACGTTAGTTGGATCCACAGTGACGCTAGATAAAACTTCATCAATGTCAGATGGAACTACAACACTGTCAGGCCTCAGTTCGACAACGTCAGGTGTAAGTCCTACAACGTCAAATGGAACGCCAACAGATGATAAACCAACAACGTTAGTTGGATCCACAGTGACGCTAGATAAAACTTCATCAATGTCAGATGGAACAACAACAGTGTCAGGCCTAAGTTCGCCAGGTGGAAGTTCTACAACGTCAAATGGAACGCCAACAGATGGTATACCAACAACGTTATTTGGATCCACAGTGACGCTAGATAAAACTTCATCAATGTCAGATGGAACTACAACAGTGTCAGGCCTAAGTTCGACAACGTCAGGTGTAAGTCCTACAACGTCAAATCGAACGCCAACAGATGATAAACCAACAACGTTAGTTGGATCCACAGTGACGCTAGATAAAACTTCATCAATGTCAGATGGAACAACAACAGTGTCAGGCCTAAGTTCGAAAACGTCAGGTGTAAGTCCTACAACGTCAAATGGAACGCCAACAGATGATAAACCAACAACGTTAGTTGGATCCACAGTGACGCTAGATAAAACTTCATCAATGTCAGATGGAACTACAACAGTGTCAGGCCAAAGTTCGACAACGCCAGGTGGAAGTTCTAGAACGTCAAATGGAACGCCAACAGATGATAAACCAACAACGTTAGTTGGATCCACAGTGACGCCAGATAAAACTACATCAATGTCAGATGGAACAACAACAGTGTCAGGCCTAAGTTCGCCAGGTGGAAGTTCTACAACGTCAAATGGAACGCCAACAGATGATATACCAACAACGTTAGTTGGATCCACAGTGACGCTAGATAAAACTTCATCAATGTCAGATGGAACTACAACACTGACAGGCCTAAGTTCGACAACGTCAGGTGTAAATCCTACAACGTCAAATGGAACGCCAACAGATGATAAACCAACAACGTTAGTTGGATCCACAGTGACGCTAGATAAAACTTCATCAATGTCAGATGGAACAACAACAGTGTCAGGCCTAAGTTCGACAACGTCAGGTGTAAGTCCTACAACGTCAAATGGAACGCCAACAGATGATAAACCAACAACGTTAGTTGGATCCACAGTGACGCTAGATAAAACTTCATCAATGTCAGATGGAACAACAACAGTGTCAGGCCTAAGTTCGACAACGTCAGGTGTAAGTCCTACAACGTCAAATGGAACGCCAACAGATGATAAACCAACAACGTTAGTTGGGTCCACAGTGACGCTAGATAAAACTACATCAATGTCAGATGGAACAACAACAGTGTCAGGCCTAAGTTCGCCAGGTGGAAGTTCTACAACGTCAAATGGAACGCCAACAGATGATATACCAACAACGTTAGTTGGATCCACAGTGACGCTAGATAAAACTTCATCAATGTCAGATGGAACTACAACAGTGTCAGGCCTAAGTTCGACAACGCCAGGTGGAAGTTCTACAACGTCAAATGGAACGTCTACAGATGATAAAACAACAACGTTAGTTGGACCCACAACGACGCCAGATAAAACTACATCAATGTCAGATGGAACTACAACAGTGTCAGGCCTAAGTTCGACAACGCCAGGTGGAAGTTCTACAACGTCAAATGGAACGCCTACAGATGATAAAACAACAACGTTAGTTGGACCCACAGTGACGCCAGATGAAAGTACCACAACGCCAGTGGGATCGACAACAACGACAGTTGAAATAACGTCAGGTGGATCTACAACAGTGCCAGGCCTAAGCTCGACAACGTCAGGTGGAAGTTCTACAACGTCAAATCGAACGCCAACAGATGATAAACCAACAACGTTAGTTGGATCCACAGTGGCGCCGGATAAAACTACATCAATGTCAGATGGAACAACAACAGTGTCAGTCCTAAGTTCGCCAGGTGAAAGTACTATAACGTCAAATGGAACGCCAACAGATGATATACCAACAACGTTAGTTGGATCCACAGTGACGCCAGGTAAAACTACATCAATGTCAGATGGAACAACAACAGTGTCAGTCCTAAGTTCGCCAGGTGGAAGTTCTACAACGTCAAATGGAACGCCAACAGATGATAAACCAACAACGTTAGTTGGATCCACAGTGACGCCAGATAAAACTACATCAATGTCAGATGGAACAACAACAGTGTCAGGCCTAAGTTCGCCAGGTGGAAGTTCTACAACGTCAAATGGAACGCCAACAGATGATATACCAACAATGTTAGTTGGATCCACAGTGACGCTAGATAAAACTATATCAATGTCAGATGGAACTACAACAGTGTCAGGCCTAAGCTCGACAACGGCAGGTGGAAGTTCTACAACGTCAAATGGAACGCCAACAGATGATATACCAACAACGTTAGTTGGATCCACAGTGACGCCAGATAAAACTACATCAATGTCAGATGGAACTACAACAGTGTCAGGCCTAAGCTCGAGAACGTCAGGTGTAAGTCCTACAACGTCAAATGGAACGCCAACAGATGGTATACCAACAACGTTAGTTGGATCCACAGTGACGCCGGATAAAACTACATCAATGTCAGATGGAACTACAACAGTGTCAGGCCTAAGTTCGACAACGTCAGGTGTAAGTCCTACAACGTCAATTGGAACGCCAACAGATGATAAACCAACAACGTTAGTTGGATCCACAGTGACGCTAGATAAAACTTCATCAATGTCAGATGGAACAACAACAGTGTCAGGCCTAAGTTCGACAACGCCAGGTGGAAGTTCTACAACGTCAAATGGAACGCCAACAGATGATAAACCAACAACGTTAGTTGGGTCCACAGTGACGCCAGATAAAACTACATCAATGTCAGATGGAACAACAACAGTGTCAGGCCTAAGTTCGCCAGGTGGAAGTTCTACAACGTCAAATGGAACGCCAACAGATGATATACCAACAACGTTAGTTGGATCCACAGTGACGCTAGATAAAACTTCATCAATGTCAGATGGAACTACAACAGTGTCAGGCCTAAGTTCGACAACGCCAGGTGGAAGTTCTACAACGTCAAATGGAACGCCAACAGATGATAAACCAACAACGTTAGTTGGGTCCACAGTGACGCCAGATAAAACTACATCAATGTCAGATGGAACAACAACAGTGTCAGGCCTAAGTTCGCTAGGTGGAAGTTCTACAACGTCAAATGGAACGCCAACAGATGGTATACACACAACGTTATTTGGATCCACAGTGACGCCGGATAAAACTACATCAATGTCAGATGGAACTACAACAGTGTCAGGCCTAAGTTCGACAACGTCAGGTGTAAGTCCTACAACGTCAAATGGAACGCCAACAGATGATAAACCAACAACGTTAGTTGGATCCACAGTGACGCTAGATAAAACTTCATCAATGTCAGATGGAACAACAACAGTGTCAGGCCTAAGTTCGACAACGCCAGGTGGAAGTTCTACAACGTCAAATGGAACGCCAACAGATGATATACCAACAACGTTAGTTGGGTCCACAGTGACGCCAGATAAAACTACATCAATGTCAGATGGAACAACAACAGTGTCAGGCCTAAGTTCGCCAGGTGGAAGTTCTACAACGTCAAATGGAACGCCAACAGATGATATACCAACAACGTTAGTTGGATCCACAGTGACGCTAGATAAAACTTCATCAATGTCAGATGGAACTACAACAGTGTCAGGCCTAAGTTCGACAACGTCAGGTGTAAGTCCTACAACGTCAAATGGAACGCCAACAGATGATAAACCAACAACGTTAGTTGGATCCACAGTGACGCTAGATAAAACTTCATCAATGTCAGATGGAACAACAACAGTGTCAGGCCTAAGTTCGACAACGCCAGGTGGAAGTTCTACAACGTCAAATGGAACGCCAACAGATGATATACCAACAACGTTAGTTGGGTCCACAGTGACGCCAGATAAAACTACATCAATGTCAGATGGAACAACAACAGTGTCAGGCCTAAGTTCGCCAGGTGGAAGTTCTACAACGTCAAATGGAACGCCAACAGATGATATACCAACAACGTTAGTTGGATCCACAGTGACGCTAGATAAAACTTCATCAATGTCAGATGGAACTACAACAGTGTCAGGCCTAAGTTCGACAACGCCAGGTGGAAGTTCTACAACGTCAAATGGAACGCCAACAGATGATAAACCAACAACGTTAGTTGGGTCCACAGTGACGCCAGATAAAACTACATCAATGTCAGATGGAACAACAACAGTGTCAGGCCTAAGTTCGCTAGGTGGAAGTTCTACAACGTCAAATGGAACGCCAACAGATGGTATACACACAACGTTATTTGGATCCACAGTGACGCTAGATAAAACTTCATCAATGTCAGATGGAACAACAACAGTGTCAGGCCTAAGTTCGACAACGTCAGGTGTAAGTCCTACAACGTCAAATGGAACGCCAACAGATGATAAACCAACAACGTTAGTTGGATCCACAGTGACGCTAGATAAAACTTCATCAATGTCAGATGGAACAACAACAGTGTCAGGCCTAAGTTCGACAACGTCAGGTGTAAGTCCTACAACGTCAAATGGAACGCCAACAGATGATAAACCAACAACGTTAGTTGGATCCA
This sequence comes from Haliotis rufescens, assembly GCF_023055435.1. Lineage (NCBI taxonomy): Eukaryota > Metazoa > Mollusca > Gastropoda > Lepetellida > Haliotidae > Haliotis > Haliotis rufescens. The sequence continues at coordinate 225,497 of NW_025964389.1, forward strand.
CAGTGACGCTAGATAAAACTTCATCAATGTCAGATGGAACTACAACAGTGTCAGGCCTAAGTTCGACAACGCCAGGTGGAAGTTCTAGAACGTCAAATGGAACGCCAACAGATGATAAACCAACAACGTTAGTTGGGTCCACAGTGACGCCAGATAAAACTACATCAATGTCAGATGGAACAACAACAGTGTCAGGCCTAAGTTCGCCAGGTGGAAGTTCTACAACGTCAAATGGAACGCCAACAGATGATATACCAACAACGTTAGTTGGATCCACAGTGACGCTAGATAAAACTTCATCAATGTCAGATGGAACTACAACAGTGTCAGGCCTAAGTTCGACAACGCCAGGTGGAAGTTCTACAACGTCAAATGGAACGCCAACAGATGATAAACCAACAACGTTAGTTGGATCCACAGTGACGCCAGATAAAACTACATCAATGTCAGATGGAACAACAACAGTGTCAGGCCTAAGTTCGCCAGGTGGAAGTTCTACAACGTCAAATGGAACGCCAACAGATGATATACCAACAACGTTAGTTGGATCCACAGTGACGCTAGATAAAATTTCATCAATGTCAGATGGAACTACAACACTGTCAGGCCTAAGTTCGACAACGTCAGGTGTAAATCCTACAACGTCAAATGGAACGCCAACAGATGATAAACCAACAACGTTAGTTGGATCCACAGTGACGCTAGATAAAACTTCATCAATGTCAGATGGAACAACAACAGTGTCAGGCCTAAGTTCGACAACGTCAGGTGTAAGTCCTACAACGTCAAATGGAACGCCAACAGATGATAAACCAACAACGTTAGTTGGATCCACAGTGACGCTAGATAAAACTTCATCAATGTCAGATGGAACAACAACAGTGTCAGGCCTAAGTTCGACAACGTCAGGTGTAAGTCCTACAACGTCAAATGGAACGCCAACAGATGATAAACCAACAACGTTAGTTGGATCCACAGTGACGCTAGATAAAACTTCATCAATGTCAGATGGAACTACAACAGTGTCAGGCCTAAGTTCGACAACGCCAGGTGGAAGTTCTACAACGTCAAATGGAACGCCAACAGATGATAAACCAACAACGTTAGTTGGGTCCACAGTGACGCTAGATAAAACTACATCAATGTCAGATGGAAGAACAACAGTGTCAGGCCTAAGTTCGCCAGGTGGAAGTTCTACAACGTCAAATGGAACGCCAACAGATGATATACCAACAACGTTAGTTGGATCCACAGTGACGCTAGATAAAACTTCATCAATGTCAGATGGAACTACAACAGTGTCAGGCCTAAGTTCGACAACGTCAGGTGTAAGTCCTACAACGTCAAATGGAACGCCAACAGATGATAAACCAACAACGTTAGTTGGATCCACAGTGACGCTAGATAAAACTTCATCAATGTCAGATGGAACAACAACAGTGTCAGGCCTAAGTTCGACAACGTCAGGTGTAAGTCCTACAACGTCAAATGGAACGCCAACAGATGATAAACCAACAACGTTAGTTGGATCCACAGTGACGCTAGATAAAACTTCATCAATGTCAGATGGAACTACAACAGTGTCAGGCCTAAGTTCGACAACGTCAGGTGTAAGTCCTACAACGTCAAATGGAACGCCAACAAGTGATATACCAACAACGTTAGTTGGATCCACAGTGACGCCATATAAAACTACATCAACGTCAGATGGTTCTGCAACAGTGTCAGGCCTAAGTTCGACAACGCCAGGTGGAAGTACTACAACGTCAAATGGAACGCCAACAGATGATAAACCAACAACGTTAGTTGGATCCACAGTGACGCTAGATAAAACTTCATCAATGTCAGATGGAACTACAACAGTGTCAGGCCTAAGCTCGACAACGGCAGGTGGAAGTTCTACAACGTCAAATGGAACGCCAACAGATCATATACCAACAACGTTAGTTGGATCCACAGTGACGCCGGATAAAACTACATCAATGTCAGATGGAACTACAACAGTGTCAGGCCTAAGTTCGACAACGTCAGGTGTAAGTCCTACAACGTCAAATGGAACGCCAACAGATGATAAACCAACAACGTTAGTTGGATCCACAGTGACGCTAGATAAAACTTCATCAATGTCAGATGGAACTACAACAGTGTCAGGTCTAAGCTCGACAACGCCAGGTAGAAGTACTACAACGTCAAATGGAACGCCAAGAGATGATATTCCAACAACGCTGGTTGGATCCACAGTGACGCCAGATGAAAGTACATCAAGGTCAGATGGAACGCCAACAGTTGATATACGAACGACTTTAGTTGGATCCAAAGCGACAACGTCACGTATCTCACCAGGAACAGGTGGAATTACAACGTTACCCGATGCATCGACAACAGCGCCAGGTGAAACAACAGCAACAGGTCTAACTTCAGTAACGTCAAATGGATCACCGACGTCAAATGTAACATCAACTTTAAATAGATCTGCATCGACGTCAGTTGGAACAACATCAACGTCATATAGACCAGCAGTTTCAACAACGTCAGGTGGAACTACAACAACGTCAGGTGTCTCAACAACAACAACGTTAGTTAAAAATGTAACTGTATTAGATGCAACTACATCGACGTCAGATGCAGGTATAACAACGTTAGGTGGAGCGACAACAACGCCAGATGGAACGACAACGACGTCAGGTCTAAGTTCGACAATGCCAGATGGATATACTACAACGTCAGTTGGAACTACAGCTCTCACGTTCGAAGTTTTCAACACATCTTCCACAGCAGGTAAGTAGAGCAATGTTTGTAAAACATAAAGCATTCAGTCTCACTGGATTCGGGAAGTTTTTCATTCATACCTTTACAGCTCCAGTTTCAGAGCTTCATGAAAGCTTGTGTGACAGGCCAACAAGACGTGTCGCGTATTGCGATGTCCAGCGTCACAAAGTATGGAGCCTCAGTGCTGCCATTCGCATGAAGGGCTACTGGGCAGTCGGCTTAGCCTCTAGACGGAACTGGGTTTATTTTAATGTAGTTTGATTACAGGACAGTTCCCATTGTATTCCGCGATTTTGCAGAAATGCCCATTCAGTGCATAAATATACGTATATGTAGAAATCACATGTTTTGCAAAACTCGTGCAGAATATAATATTTATCTGCCTAAGAATTCGTGAAAAATACACTGCAGAATCTTAACATGCGAGTCGAAAACTGGTTTACTAAACGTGTAAGCGGATATATATTTCGCTTTGAACTAAAGCTTTGTATTATTGCGTACCGAATGCATGTGTGTATGTTAACACTTGTGATCTTCAGATTCACTTCAATAAGCTATTCTAGCAGTGATACGTTTACCTTAAACATACCTGCCACAAGAGAAACAGGTGCAAAACAAAAACTTCACTAAAATTAAGTTTGTAGAATTGTGTGCAGAATTATCATAATTTGGTTGCAGAATTTAAAAAGATTGACGACAGAATATCTATTTTCTGGCGCGGAATACAGCGGGAACCGATAGGACAACTGACGCATCAGGATCCTCTATGCTACTGCTGCCAATAGTCGCATTTTTGCCGTGGGTACGGGTGGCCGTCCATCGTGCCGCAACTCACTGTGCGGAGCTGCGCTCTTAGACTTGGCAGAAACGTCGCAGATCCGAATTACTTAAAACTCTGCAGGGAGAACAAACCCCTTATGGTTTATTCTCCCTGCAGTGTTTTATTGTACGACAAACAACTCCAACACGTCGTTTATTTCTTACATAACCCGTGGCCTGGCAACACCCGTGATGTTTACGTTCACTAAAGTGGCAGTCATCTACGATCAAAACCATTTCAGTCATATCCCTCACATTCAGATGACATGTGTATATCTCTTAAAAAATAATGCATTTCGTTTTTCCCTCCAGATGACACCAACATAGCTATCAACACATGTGCGTGTATCTGTGCGGCATTCCGACCTAGCGTAACGTCTGTGGCTGAAATTGAAAGGATGGTCAAAGAACTACTCATTGATCGCATGACGCTCTCGCTGTACAAGCGCGCGAAAATATCTGCACAAGATGACCGCCCATCTGCAAACTTAATCGGGAAGGCGGGGGTCATATTTTTTGTCGTCTTACTGGTCGTAGTTGTCCTTTCAGATTGTGTCAGTGTCATTGATAGACACTGTCGAGGACGAAGGAGAAAACGCTGGTCATTTAACTATGCTTGACTGTATTCAAGAAGGATGTCCTCACGATAAGCACAGAGACACTCTAATGGTCGCTTGAACATTACGTAGAGGGGAATGTCCGAGTAACTCTCCATTCCTTAAAAATAATGGAGCAGAGGCCCCGCAGGGGCCGAGGCTCATTATTTTTAAGGAATGGAGAGTTACGAGGATATTCCCCTACTTAAAACTCATCCCTACTTTTACACTTTGACAAAATATTCTGTAGTCGAAAATATGTGAAAAATTCAAATACTGCTTTAAGATAATGTACAGTTGACAAGCAACTCTCCATTCCTGAAAAATAATGGAGCGTTCAAACAATAGAATGACGTCACAGATGTGTTTTAACAACCAGATATAACCGTATAACTTTACAGTCTTTACGTGTTGCTTTTTAACAATTGTGGCAATGGGGTTTTAAAGATCATATTGAACCTCTCCTTGTCTTTGAAGGTTTGATATATTGGTGTCATATAGGGCTGAATGTGGACCCGAGTTATTTTGGAAGTTATTAACTTGTTTGCAATTAGATTGTAACCATATTCAAAATCTCAGATTCACATGCAGCTAAGCCTGTGTTTGGTCTCTCTATTCAAATGACAAGTCGGCTATTTCCTTTCCCTATTAGAGAATGGTTCACAGTAGTTCGAATTGGAAGTGAAATGTGATAAGTGTTTCCGTCTACATTCAAACTTTTTGTCCTTGATTTGTGGACGTAATAACCTAGCCACAGCAAGTTCTGTGTTCCAGTAGCAACCCGTCCAGTGATTTCCTCGTGTCTGGTGAACAGTTTCAGCTCTCTGTGTCAGTATATTTACTGTAACTATGTTCGGGCGATGTTGAACTGAACCCTGGACCAATCAGACAATGACATCTTGATAAAACTAAGGCTGACATCATTGAGGAACTTAGAAACATGTAAACAGATATAAAGCAGGACATCGCTCAATTAAAAGATGACCTTAAACACGTGCAAGGAAACATAAAGAAAGCAACTGACAAAAGTGTTGAACTATAAAATTCTATTTCACAAATGAGAGAACAACAACATATTACACAACTGGATGTGGACTATGTACACGAGCAACTACACCAACAGGGTTTTACACATAGAGAAGACATAAGTGCAATCGAGAACAGGGTTGAGAGACTAGACATTTTTAGTCGGGGGGATAATGTCATCTTGCATAGTGTGCCAGAGGGTGGCGATCAATCGTTCGGATCAACAAAGAACTGGAAGTTTTAAACTCAGTATGTGAGAAAGGTGACAGTGCGATTCAACCGAACGATATTCTCCGATCGCATAGACCTGGAGGAGCTACAGCAAAGGAACCGATACCTATCATATGTGCGTTCTGGGAAACTTTGGTAAAGATTTGGGCCTTAAAGAAGAAAGAACAATTAAAAACTAAACAAATTGGAATTTCAAACGACCTTACTGCACCACAGCGGAATAAACTGAAATCTCTAGCTGGAGATGGGAAGAGGGGTTAGTACAAAAATGGGAACCTTATAGTTGTGGATATGCCCCCTAACCAAGTCTCCGCGTTTGCCAATAACGGACAAAACTCTTCAGAACAACGTTAACAAGACAGGGATCTGCTCATCCATAGGGATACGGCCGGGCCCGACTTACGTCACCGTCGGTGGACATTAAGCCTGTAAACAATGTGTCGACTTTGACATGAAATGTTTCAGGTCTGCACAGTAAGATGAAAGATGATCATCCACTTATCAGAAACATAGTCACATGAAAAAGATAATACTGATTTTTCCCTTCCAGGATATAAATGTTTTCACGTACCCGGTATTAAGCTATCACAGTTAGGACGCGCCTCGGGAGGTATAATATTGTTTATAAGAAATAACATTTCAAAATATATCAAATGTGTCCGGTAGTTTGAAAATGTTATTTTCACGCTGTTTGACAATAATTTGTTCTCATGTGAAAAACATGTATTGTGTATCTTTACATATGTTCAGCCAAAAGGATCAAGATGGTATGACGATAAGCGTTCGAAAAATGGAATTGACCTCATCTTAGATTCTTATATTGATTTTACAGCTAACTTGCCATCTGTTGAAACTATACTTTGTGGCGATCGCGATTTAAATGCTAGAACTGGACGACTTTGTCAAATAATATTGTTTATTCACAAAATGTGTTAGGCCGTAGGCCTATTACACAGAAGTATTTACAGAGAGAGGGAGAAAAAAGAATTACCACTAGTTTACATATACAGCCATATCCATACACATTCATACACATGCATATACACAAATAAATATTTAGACTGTATGTAATGAACGAAGTCGAAAAGCTTTGTAGACGTAGACTGCTAGATTTCGTATGATTTTAGAGTTAGTGGATGACATAAGAGCATTAAATTTATTTTTAGAAGGGGTTGTAAAATATTTAGGAGGAATGTATTCAGCTCTTAAATTATTATAAGCATTGCATACAAGCACACAATGATATTCGTCCTCAATAAAATTCTGGTTACACAACAAACACAGTCTCTGTTCTCTTATTTCCTTAATATATCGACCGGTCTCAATTCTCAGCCGATGGGAGGAGCATCTCAACTGAGCAAGAGCAGCTCTGAATTTTGAAACATTTACTACCTTGATATAGCTTTCTAAGCCAAATGAAATTTTGTAAAGAGAGTAACTTTGGGATTTAGTGCTAGATGAAACAGCTGCATGCCAATCTTGCTCAGACGAGGCTTTTAAACGGTTTACAAATTCCAAGATAAAGCTTCTACTTTTATTACTAAATTGCATCTCCCATATGTAGCCAAAACCAAACGAACAGAGAATGTGTTTGATTTTAGAGACCCAGTTGATCTTACCATTATTAACATCAAGTAATAATAATCTATAACATTTCTTAACTAATCTATTTTCAGGTAAATGTAAAATTCTGTACCAATAAGTAACTACACGCTTATAAGCCCATATGTACATAGGATACCTTCCGCATTCCCCCCGAACCACATGATTTGATGAAGATTGTTTAACCCCAAGGAAGCGTTTACATGCTAGTATCTGGATTTGCTCTAATTCTTTGTAGGTATCTACACCCCAAATCTCGGCACCGTATAAAAGAATTGGAGATATTTTAGAATCAAAAACTTTGAAAAACAAGTCATAAGGAAGAGGTTGAAGCATTTTTAGAGATTTAATGACACCAAATAGGACCTTTTTAGCTTGTAAAGCAGCACTATTAACATGCGAAGACCAGGAGAGAGTTTTTGAAAGAATGGTACCGAGATATTTATAAGAACTTACACACTGAAGTTTTTTACCCTTGAAATACCACTTTTCATATTTTGATAAAATACCCCCGTTTTTAAATACCACTACCTTAGTTTTATCCAAGTTGACTGTTAGATGATAGTTACTACACAAACTTTCCAGAGCTTTTATGCATTTTTGAAGGCCATACACAGTATCAGCAATAAGTGCAACATCATCAGCAAACAACAATAGAAAAATCTGTACAGTGTCAGGGGGTAGCTGTACACCTGGAGTGCATGTTGATTCTATATACAAAGCTAAGTCGTTTATAAAAATAGAAAATAAGAATGGACTCATTACGCAGCCTTGCCGAAGTCCTAGAGGGCAATCAAAACATTCTGTAAAACAATTTCTGATCTTAACACAGTTTTTAACACAGGAATAGATGGATTCTAATGCATTTAACATTTTTGGGGACACACCTCTGGATTTAAGAACTAGCCAAAGTTTAGATCTATTTACAAAATCGAAAGCCTTTTTAAAGTCAACAAAAAGAACATATAATTTACCACGCTTCTTAGACAGATAATGCTGGATTACAGACTGCAGAATAAATATATTATCAATAGTACTATAACATTTCCTAAAACCAGCTTGAGAGTCACAAATTTTATCATACGCATCAGACCAGAACGTAAGTCTTGAATTAAGTACAGATACATAAAGTTTACAAAAAGTGCTGAGCAAGGAGATACCACGGTAGTTATTGGGGTTTGAGTAATCGCCCTTCTTATGCAGAGGTATGATAACACCAGTACACCGCGACTAGGGAAACGAACCATTTTCAAATAAAATGTTAAACAAGGTTGTTAGGTATGGTACTATTAAATCACTTGATGCTTTGAAAAATTCAGAAATAAGAGAATCATTTCCTGGCGACTTACAGTTTTTTAATTGATTGATAGCTTGCAACACCTCGTCTTCAGTTATACGGCTGTCAAGTATAGAACATGTGACATCATCAAAAGGGTAATCTACACCATCTTTCGTAATATCACGAGAGAAAACGGTATGCATATCTTGGAATAATTTTTTAAAATGCGAAAACCAGTCACTAATGGGGATAGACGATTCCCTTTCTTCAACACCAGTGTATTTTCTTAACATTTCCCAGAATGTTTTGCAATTATTGATATTGGATGAAAGTCTATCACGAATCAAATCATTAAAAGCTCTTTTCTTACACCTTACGATATCCATATATGTTTTACGCTGCAGTGAATAGGCTTGTAACGAAACATTATCCTTTTTCCTATTAAAAACATCTAGTAGTCGGAAGGCTTCTCTTCTGTGATAACCACATTCTTTATCAAACCACGGCTTGTCGCGTCCATGACGCTGAACAATCATACGCTTTGTAAAATCTGCTGCCTTCAACAAAGCTTCCGTAAATTTACTAATTGCTGCATTTATGTCTGTTAATGCTAACGTAATACAATCATCAAACAATTGCTTACTTTCATCACATGAGACATTTTCTCTTAACCGATCACCAAAGTTATCACGCCAAGTATACTTAATACAAACTTCGGGCTTCACATTCTCACCCGACATAGCATTGTCAATTTCAGTGTTACGTGACTGAAAGGTGCAATTGATTGGCGCGTGCGGAGACTCGATCCGAGATCCGATGTTAAAATTCTTACACGATGTAAACAGATCACTTGTTGTGATAGCATAGTCAATAACGCTTGCGCCTGTAGAGGACACAAACGTAAAATTTCCCACACTGGCATCAGATCCACATCGACCATTAAATATAGACAAGTTAAGAGAAGCACACATATTAAGCAAAATTCGCCCAAATTTGTTCACAGTCTTATCGGATGAAAATCGCTGTGCGCAAATACCCTCACAGAGAAAATGACACTTGTCAATGTGCAGAGCTCTCATTATATCGTCCTCAACAAAATCAAAATCTGTCCCAGTGCGGGCGTTGAAGTCGCCCCCGAGGAGGATAGAGACGTCCCCCACTTGTTGTAGTACATCTATTAACGCATCCTGGAGTATAGATACGCCGCACTTGTTGGCTTTATTGGCATACCAATTTGAATTCTCTGGATTGATGTATACACAACCTATAAGAGTGTCCTTAGCATTATTAAATACAGATTTCTTTAGCAAAATGAAAACACAGTTGTCACATATTTTTGACCACAAAATGGATTTTGAAAGTGTGTTTTTTATTAACAATGTAATACCACCGGATAGCCTACCTTGTTTGGAGATTTGACAAGCATCAACATTAAAGTAAACATATTCAGGGAACTCCTTTGAAAAGTCGTAAGCTTTTAGCCAGGTTTCACACAATCCTATAATTGTAAATGTACGTATGTAATTAAGAAATTCATTGTCATTGAGTTTAGATAGCAATCCGTTGACATTCCAAAATAGTAAGTTGAGATCAATAACACGGTTGTTGCTTGGGCTGTCGTCGCACCCCTATGTTTTTTTACCCTTGTTGCCTCGTGAACGGAGAGAACGTCCCTGATTACCCACTCTGTCGTTGCCAATGTCGATGCTGCTACCTGTATTATCAGAGCCCACGTTTCCCTGGTTGCTGTCGTCACGAGGGGGACGTGGGTCTGTAACGAATAGCTTGCCATACTTGTAGTAGCCGAATTTGTTGGCGTCCTTCAGCTCCTGCAGCTTCCCCCGCTGGCGTTTCGTCAAGTCACTGGATATGCCAAATTTCCTTGACTTAAGTTTTTCACGGAGACCAAGCGCCCATACTTTGTCTTCTGGATATAAGAACTTAACTATCATCGGTTTGGGCGATTTTCCACTCTTGTTACCCAATCTGTGTGCAGCAATAATACTATCGGCGCCGATAGGATTAGAGTTTTCATCTTCACTCGCACAGGCATTTAACACATCACACACATAATTCTTACATGCGTTGGTAGTTTCGCGGGTTTTTTCAGACAGACCATACAAGATAACATTATTGCGTCTGCTGTATTGTTCCTGTTTATCAATTGCATCTTCTATTACACCAATTTTCTCATCGATCACAGGGACAGTCTCAATATTCTCCTTCACCGAGGCAGTAGTGTATTCCAGAGCCTCAAGTCTGTCTGCAATATCATCAACATCTATACGTAATATTTCTTGTCTGGATTTAATGTCACTGATATCAGTTTGAATATTAAGTAGTGTAGCATTTATTTTTGTTGATTCCGATCTAATCACTTTCACATCCTCGGCGAGGGATTTCAACTGTGACAAAAGTTCATGATGTAGTTTAGATGAATCAGAATCCGCACCAGATGTAGGACCAGGATTAGTCTCAACACCACCACTTAATAACAGAAGGACGCTACTCGTGAATTGGCAGAACTGACAGAAGTCATTGTTTACCTTGGGATGGGTCAAAGTCCACTGATAGCTTGGTGTCCGAGATATCCAAAGCTGGGTCGCACAAAACACATCCCGATGTAATTGTACTAATGTACATCCAACCATAGTCACACAAAAGATCACAAATGTCACACAGAATATGCGGTAGCTGAGATCGACTCCCGAAGTCCAGTGTGTGTCAGGCGTGTAGGTGTCACAATGGTCGCCATGTTGTGAGCGGGGTCGACCTGACAGGTTGAATATTCCTATCCTGGATCGCCAGAGATTCAGAGAAATACCCATGATTTGTGCGTCGCGGCCTTCCAGAGTCCCTTAACTTACGTTTTTATGTAAGTTTGACTGGATCTGTAGATGTTTTCATTGATGATTTATGAAGAATTGAGAGCCACAGTCAATTGTGCTCTCTCTCTCTCAAGGGAGATAATAGCCTTTGATGATAATAGACTTGATGATTATACTGATGATAATTTCAGACATTTAACAGATGATGATGATTTAATAACGGAACTAGTATCAGATGGTTTCGACAGACCTAGGTTCTCTGACCAGCAAACTAACAAATTTGGAAAATCTGTAATTTGTGTGTGTCGATTATTGAATTTGCACATTCTAAGTGGTCAATGTGATACTGACAAAGAAAAAAGGCGATGATACATTTGTTGGACATAATACATGCAGTGTAATTGATTATGTCACTGGATCATGCTGGTTATTTGAGAAAGTTCTGTCTTAAAATTATGTCAAGAAGTGAATCAGAACATCTACCTATAGCATTTAATCTGTCTTCGAATATTGATTTATCAGAGACTACAACAGAGGTCCGTCAGGTGACCATATGACTAGTAGTACTAAGTATTCATGGAATGAGGATAAGAGGTATAAATTCATTGAAATGTTAGCAACGCTCAATGAAGAATTGGAAGATGCAGTACACATAGCCTTAACAGACATTGATTGCGGGATTAAGCTAATCAGTTATCTAATTGCGATCAGTTGATTGTATGAAGCGTTGTGTAAGACCATTTTCAGGTTTAAAGATTGGTTTGATGTTAAATGTGAATGTTTTAAAAATCAGATATTATCATCTCAATGTATTTCGTATATATAAAGACAAAATGTCTCTTCAGCACTATCATGCTGCAAGAAATAAGTATAAAGTTGTATGTAGCAATGCTAAAAGTTCTATCGAGATTAAACGTCAATCTGAATTGATAGATTCAATAAGGGATTCCAAAACATTTTGGCACACAGTTCAAGCTGTATAAGGTACTACAAAGGATAAAAACATCATAAATTCAGAGACTTGGTACGAGTATTTTAAAGACCTGTTCAGTATTGCAGAGCCAGACATATGTACTGTTTGTGAAGAGGATGCACACACCTTGAATACTGAGAGTGTACTATTAGATGAATATACTGGTACTAATTGGGTTAAGTCTGTCACTGATGATATATTTAATGCCCCTATCAGCAGTGAGGAAATACAAGAGAATATTCGTAAGTTGAAGTGTAATAAAGCTGCTGAAACAGATTATGTAATTAGTAAAATGTTTCAATGATCAAATTATATCCATATTATAACTTGTATTGTTCAATTCTCTATATGATAAAGGTGTTTTTCCTTCGGAATGGTCAAAAGCAATCATTGTTCCATTGCATAAAAAGGGTGATAAGGATAATGTTGATAACTATCGGGGAATATCTATACTGAGTTCTCGGAAAATTATATACTTTGATGGCAGGTTAACTTTTTTGGTCAGATGCAATGAGAAACATTTATGAAGAACAGGATTAAGAGCTGGATATTTTACAATGGACAATGTTTTCATTTTACAAGCTTTTATTTACAAAATATCTCAAAAAGGGGAGGTAGATTATGTGCTTTCGCTAAGGGATTTGATTCCATTCAAAGAAAACAACTCTGGCACTTATTTGGTAAACATGGGTGGGCATCAAAGATGGGAAAATCATTTAAAGCCATTTACGAATCAGTTAAAGCTTGTGTACGAAAATGACATACAGTTATATCCCGATTTAATAGAAATATTCCTTTTACTTTTTGCTGACGATTCGGTAATTGGTCTTCAATGTCAAATCAATATTTTGGATGATTATTGTGACAAGTGGTCACTGTCCGTTAATCTAAATAAAACTAAAGTTCTTATCTTTAAAAGCGGTGGGAAATTATCAAAATTAGTGAAATGGATATACAAAGATCCATATATAGAGGTAGTTTCATCTTATTCTTACCTTGGAATATTGTTTACTAGAACTTTGAGTTGGAATAACATCTAAAATCTACATCTGTTAAAGCTAAGAAAGTGTTGATGTCAATCCTACAAAGTTTGTTAAAATACGATAATCTGCCCTGTAATTTATACTTTCAACATTCTTATACAACGATAATGCCAATTTTACGTTATGGATAAGAAATATGGGGTTATGGAAAATAAGAGTTTTCAGAAAAAGTCATCTTTATGCATGTAAACGCGTAATTGGGGTATGATCTCCACCCCAAATGGTATTTTACTTGCGGAATGGGCAGATACCAATTGTATATATTCCCAAGAACAATAGTTCCTGTGACACCAATATTTTAGCGTATTTTTCAAAACAAGTAAAGTTTGGTTTTCAATATTGTAGTACATGTATGGAATCAAGTCACAAAAACGCAACTGCTACAGAAAAGCCTGCATTCCATGCAGAAGTGGACTTTTATGCAATTTAACGTCCACAGAAACGTTATGGCAACGTTGGCAACTGACGAATGCAGTCAGAGACCATCCTCGGAGTGGCAGGCCACGCGTAACCAATAATCGACAAGACAACTGGATTCGAACAACACACCTACGAAATCCATTCCAGCCAGCAACAGTGACTGCAAGAAGCATCCCTGGCCTTCGACGAATATCTTCACAAACCGTACTTCGTCGCCTCAGATGTGCAGGGATTGTCGCCAGAAGACCCGCCAGACGTCCCATTTTGACAGGAAACCACCGTCAAGCACGTCTACAGTGGTACAGACAGCGTCTACGCTGGACGGCCATGCAGTGGGGACATGATCTATTCACTGACGAGTCTCGTTTTCACCTTAGCCATAGCGATGGACAGATTCGAGTGTACCGACGTCGAGGTGAACGTTACGTCAATCATTGTGTCATGGAAGAAGATCGGTTCGGGGGCGGCAGAGTTATGGTATGGGGTGGGATTACAGCAAGACAGAAGTCCCGTTTGATAGTGGTAGGGGGAAATCTCAATGGACAGCGCTACCGCGACGAGATCATTGACCCTGTTGTTCTACCGTTTATGCGTCGTCATGGCCCAGGCATTACCTTTCAACATGACAACGCCTGGCTTCTTATTGCTCGACTTGTTCAGGAATCTCTTCAACAAAACAACGTGAATGTCATCCCCTGGCCGGCTCGCTCCCCGATCTCTCACCAATCGAGCATATGTGCACGTGGGGTGAGATGGATCGGAGTCTTCGACGTCAACCACGTGTTCCACAGACACTCCAGGAACTTCGAAACATGCTCCAGCAGATATGGACAGATATCCCACAGAACTTTGTGCGACGCCTGGTCCATTCCATCAGACGAAGATGTGTTGCTTGCATCGCAACCAGAGGTGGACACACACGCTATTGATTTGTAAATTGAGATTTTGGCATGTTCTTGTTTTTCTTATGAAATCACGAATTTTTTTAAGTCAGTATGGCAAATTAAACCATTTGAACACTTACAGGAGTTTTTTATCTGTTGCAAACCGAATTGTTTCAGATTTGTTCAAAAACATAACTTTGCATTAAATCTTATTCAATGTCACAGGAACTTTTGTTGTTCAGTATATTTTTGCTTAAGCGCTGTATGAATTATTTGTTTAAACCTAATGACTCTTCCATCCACGCGATACCCAGTAAAAGCCTATAATATGCTATACCAATTCGATTAAAATGCCAGTCACTCACGCAATAAAAATAATTGGGCAATATCATACATATCAAAATCACCCTTTTAAGTTTAGGCCTTGGATACGCATGGATGGATCAGGGTGTTGGAAATGTCACGATGTTCATGTATTATTCATTATTTAAAGATCTATATTGGTATATTTCCAAGGTCTATCAATATATGTACATCTTGTAACCTTAATGTTGTTCAAATTGAGTATTGTATTCTTGTGTGTAAACTCTATCTTCAATTAACCAGTATATTCCAAACAAGTTTACATCTTATCCAAATATCAATTTGTTTTGCATACTCATGTCAACCAAAAATATTACATTATAACAAAAAATTGCATTGTACATACAACATGCATTGTTAGTTACAAGGAACACGCATACCTTGTAAATACGTTGCTCTATGGGCCTATGGCCTCTCAGTTTGCCACGAATAAACAATTTGAATAGAGATGAGTTCCGCAGTCACCACCTGCACCTACAAATACGTCTCAAGTTGAGTTGACCAGCAATTCATTAAAGTCTTGATTGGTTGGTTGGTTGGTTGGTTGGTTTGTTGTTTAACGCCGCACTCAGCAATATTCCAGCTATATGACGGCGGTCTGTATATAATCGAGTCTGGACCAGACAATCCAGTGATTATTGTCATGAGCATCGATCGACGCAATTCGGATACGATGACATGCATCAACGAAGTCAGCGAGTCTGACCACCCGATCTCGTTAGTCGCCTTTTACGACAAGCATAGGCACCTTTTACGGCAAGCATGGGTTGCTGAAGACCTATTCTACCCCGGAATCTTCACGGGTCCATTAAAGACTTGAGTAAAACAAATAGTCGCTCGGGGAGTGATTTTAAAATCCATTCGTGTGGCACAGAGTCATAAGGTTTTTTTCCTGTCATCTATCTAAAATATTGAGAGGATCATTTTCTGAACTGGCAATTGGGCCTTACAACCCCAACATCACGTGGATCGATTTCGCAAGTAAACGGACAATTTAAATTTTCACAATCATAAAAAAGGCCACATACCACTTCACTCAGTAAAACGTGTGTTAAATCATGTAATTCGACACACCCCGCAGTCCAAACTGCTCATTGGTTAAATGACAGACCATTTCACTTAGGTTAATGTGTGATAAAGTAAGTAATTCGACGCACCATGCAGGAATATTTATCATTAGCTATAGTGATAGACCGTTTCACTTAGTTAATGTGTGTTAAATTTAGTAATTCGACGCACAATACGGTCCACGTTGATCATTAGCAATTGTGCCAAATGTTATACAAAACGCCCTCTTTACCGTAACATCAACAAGTTAGTTTGTTTGTTTGTTTGTTTGTTGTTTAACGGCGGTCTGTACACAATCGAGTTTGGACCAGAAAATCCAGTAACTGATCACATTATAAGCATCGATCCACGCAATTGGGATACGAAGACATGCATCAACCAAGTCAGCGAGCCTGACCACCTGATACCGTTAGTCGCCTCTTACGACAAGCATAGTCGCCTTTTACGGCATGCATTGGATGCTGAAGAACTATTCTTACCCGAATCTTCACGGGTGTCAACACGTTAGTACCGTGGTTGAGTCATGATATCTCATAAGTAATCCCATGTTAGGTGCCTGTCGGGAACACCATCTGCAGAACAGATGATCTCAAAAAGAAATCACTGTTATTGAAGCTTGGCTTTGGTGAGTAGCTTTATCTCAGTATGTTCATTATAGTGAATAACTAAATTGTCATTATTTTTTTCTGGAGTGTTCTATCAAATTCATATTTTTTATAAAAGATACTTATCGAACGAAACAGAATAAAATGTACAACCATCATCACATGTGTATATGTTTTCATACGTACATTTTGTATATCAGTTGCTTCTTCACACAGACCAATCATACAAGTGCTCTTGATTTTTGTTTGGTTGTAATTTGACGCCACGTTCAGCAATATTCCAGCTATATGTGACAGCGGCCTGTAAATAATCGAATCTGGACTAGATAATCCAGTGATTGACATTACGAACAATGATCCACGTCGTCGGGGTAGGATGACATGCAAATCACCCGAGTCACCGAAACTGCCCACCCAATCCATTATGTAGCGTCTCGCGACCAGCATGGGTTGCTGGGGATCACTGAGAGATCAACCGAGTCACCGAAACTGCCCACCCAATCCATTATGTAGCGTTTCACGACCAGCATGGGTTGCTGGGGATCACTGAGAGATCAACCGAGTCACGGAAACTGCCCACCCAATCCATTATGTAGCGTTTCACGACCAGCATGGGTTGCTGGGGATCACTGAGAGATCAACAGAGTCACCCACATTGCCCACCCAATCCATCATATAGCGTCTCGCGACCAGCATGGGTTGCTGGGGATCACTGAGAGATCAACCGAGAGGCCGCAATCCCCCACAAAGCCATACACGAACTTGATATATGCGATTACGTATTTGTACCACAGTTCAGATCCAGGTAGCAATTAAGAGATAGACGTTATGTGTTTTAAGATTTGCGAGTGATGGATAATTTGGAATCGACCATGGTCTTTGACCATGTGGTTGCGTGTAGTCCAAACTCCATACCAGCCCTTGACATATTTGTTAACCTCTCGGTAGAGATGGCTCGGCTGTGGTATGGTATGCAGGCGTATCTACAGTTATCTTCGGGACTGACTACGATGTTTTTAACGCTTCGGTGTAGCAGTTTCTAGAAGGGTGTATGTACATATATGAGTGCGAGATTTGCGTCTTATCAACACTCCTCAACAAAAGTTGGGGTCACTCGAAAATAACTTAAAGTTTTTAAAATTGTAAAGCATATTAGTTTCTCATAATATTTGTATGATAATACTGAACGAGTTGGGACCGGTTGTGGACATTACAACCGGTAGTGAAGAATGACAGTAGATGTTGTGAGTGTAAGTGATCATGAAGGACGATTGGGGTCAGATGGGAAATTTCAAAGTTGACGTTTTTGGATCAGTTGTGCGTAATACCGCCACGATTTTTCAAACATTCACTCGACGAGGCACACTGCGTAGAAGTCTCTCAATGGTGATTTCAGGGTGTCTGTGCCACTCCTCTCGCAGCGCATTGCCAAGTTCACGTGACCGTTGAGCATGGAGATGAGCTGCATGTAGACGATGAAAGTTTGCAGCAATTTGATTCGCCGTTTGAGCTCGATTCGTAGAGCCTAGTTTCGGAACAATCTGTCCTGTACTCTTGTCGTTGACCTTAGACACCCTTAACGGGGTCGATTGCCAACTGTTTGTTGGTACCTATTCCATAGTCTGCTAATCACAGACTGTAAAACATTGAACGCATTGGCCACTCGCATACTTCTACCAGTACCCTGCATGCAAAAGCCCGAAGATGCCCCGCACGTGCAGAAGCCGTATCACTTGTCCCTACACAAACAATGATTGAAATCAAGTAAACTACAACTGTATGATTAGCAGAATCAATGAGATGGACAGAAATATTAGTCCACAGAGATAAATCGACCTTCCTTGAAAATGTCAAAATCAGGAATGATACCCTTCGCACGTATATGCTGCTACAAACCATGTTTTGGTGTTCCTTTTCACTGAGATTAGTTCTTGCTCTGCGCTAAGGATCCAGATAGTCCGACACGTGTTCAGTAGCGGTAAAGTCTGTTCAGCGAGCTGGCCATGGACGAACGGGACGATCCTTACAGTGTGCGACTTAGCGTTGCCGTGAATTTTCTCTTTTCCCTGTCGAATGAATTCTTACACCACGGGTTGAAGTACGTCATCCCTGTAGATCTGGCCTTTGAGGTTGCCACGGATGATGACAAGTCCCGTCAATTGATTACTACTAATTTCTCCTCAAACCATCACCAAACCACACCATATGGATCCACTTCCTGTATGCATTCCCCCTGCCACGAAAAACCCGATTACGACCATCATTATAACGTAAGTGTAGCAGGTGTATATATTTGTATTTTAGTCTTTTTGTAAATAAATCTATTTCAAGTTTTGTTTCTGTGGAACTTTATTCAACAGAGGTGTGTGTTTGTTTTTATCCCATCATTCTAAGTCCAGGCCTCAGTGATCAATCACAACCCAAGCTCAACTACATTCTTTGTCCAGCCCTCTGCTGATCAATCACACCCCAAGCGATCCTGTGATTGGCCAAATTCAAACTTTACCTTCTTTCTCTGACTAACTCCATATGACCACTTCACTATGCACTGCACTGGGAGTATTCATAGATCACCACAAAAGGACATATCATGAATGGTGACATTTCAAGGGTATCACGTTTTTCACCCTTGTGCCACACACAGGGGTGACTATCGTGATTATAAATAAACATAAGCCTCACACCCCGTAGCCGTCTTGATGTCATCTGTTTAAAATAATGGATAAAGCCAAGAAAACCCGGTTACATATTAAGCAGAATGTGCCTTCGTCAGTTAAAAAACACACTCTGCCAGTCACGGTTCTGCCAGCGCTGTACTCTCCTTGCCCAGGGGCGGTAGGCTCGAAGACACCGTAGAACCGTTCGTCGACTGACGCAGCTTCCGTCGATGTGACGAACCTGTTGCGCCAATGCAAAGTGCCCAAGTACCGGCCATCCTGTGGTCAGCTTGATCGTGCACTGCCCTGTGCACTGCCAGTCTGTCTGTAACGTTCAAACAGTCTGACGGTAGGTGCACGTGTAGAATTGAGGAATCTTGCAATCTGGGTATGGTCGGCACCCATTTGCCTCATTCCTACGACTCTATCTCTCTGTTGTGCAGTTAAACGTGGCATGCCTTGTGTGTAATTATTATCTACCTGTGATGTTTTGGCAACAATCTGTTGCACTTAATACCCTTTCTGCACGTGCCTATTCACCCCAAAAAATGCTAAGACATTTTCACTGCTACATGTGCATCTTCCAAACCAAAGGGTTGAGTTTTGGACCTAAATTTTGCAGTGTTTCGACGACTGTTTTCAGCCACAGTTACGTCTTCAAAGATGGATGTACAACAACGCCAGGAAGATCTATAATGACATCCGATGAATTAATAACGTCAAGTGGAACTACAGCAACATAAGATGGATTCTTAACTACGCTTGTTGAAACTACAACATCTGTCAGTCGTTTGTAACGTTTTTTGGTCAAATCCAATTTTGAAGTATTTACATATTGATTTGCCCAGCTGTTTATTGAATCATCCATTTCGTACACTGTATATAAAAGCAACAAAACCCTTTCCATAAATCATAAGGAATCTCTGCAAAAACAGAGTCGATTGTACGATTCCAACTATATCATGAGCATGTGTTTATGAATCACTATCAAATAGTGATGGTACCAGGTGTTCGAGAACAGGGTGGGGAATCCATCACAAACACATGCAAAGGCAAGTCAACTGTTCACCTGAATAAACACCGGAACAGATGGTAGAGGTCAAAATAGGGAATTGCATCGGGCATAAATTTTGTCACAGATGCGTCAAAGTTTGAAATTTCTCCACATGTCTAATAGTAAAAGGTTTTTAAAGCTTTATTGGGACCTTGAATGTTGTAACCTTGATCAAACAACTCCTGAGTAAGAGTCGTATGACTCTTTTTGTTTTTGTTTTCCAAGTGTCAGTTAATTGTTTGATTTTCATCACAGTCATATGCCTTTGGTGAGTAGAATTAATTCAGTTAAGTATTTCTTGTTTTGTGATCATGGTGAAATTAAAATAATTAAATTCTTTAATAATATAAATGTTTCATACAAACAAATCCTGGATTTTAAACTATACTACAACGTATCCTAGTAACCAATTTAATTGGAAGCCAAATCATTTGAGAACAATATTTTTACTCCAATAACGACGTATTAATCTTACACAAACATGCACTATTGACATACTGCATACTACTCACTAAACCATAGATTCGAACATACAAAAAAAAAATTAAAATGTTTATTTATATGTTTGTGTGTTGTGTTGACGCCGTGATACGGGTGAGAATTGTCCTGTAGCTTCTCTGAGTCCTGTGAGGTATATTTCATTTGTTTACAAACTTTGTGATAAAGTAGTTTGGTTTGTTTGTTGTTTAACGCCGCACTCAGCAATATTCCAGCTATATGACGGCGGTCTGTAAATAATCGAGTCTGGACGAGACAATACAGTGATTGACAACATGAGCATCGATCCACGCAATGGGGATCGATGACATGCATCAACCAAGTTAGCGAGCCTGACCACCCGATCCCGTTAGTCGCCTTTTACGGCAAACATGGGTTGCTGGTGACTCGTGATAAAGACACGGATGAGCATGACAAGGTGACGTACAGATGTTCACATGTATTTCCAGGAAGTTAATAAAGTGTGGGTTAGCATGCATCAATATCACATGGGCATTGAAAAAATACCTATTGACTTTTACAAAGGAGTTACATGGCACTCAGTGTGACCCCTTAACATACACAGAGATGTAACCCTGACGAATGGTGGAAACATCTGTCATATGTATGGAACTGCAATTTATCCCTCATAGGAATAAAGCACGATATCTTTTATTTATTCATGAATCTGTTATATAAACCTTTCCGTGCGGAGATCCTGTAATGTCGATGACAATTGTCGATACAATAAATTTTGATTGATTATCTGTTACACTGCATCACATCTTGTCGAAATCAATACATAATCATTCATTTGACATCTTCACTATTAAAATACCCCAAGGGAACGTATTCAGTCTCGCAAACACATGTTCCCAGACATATCTGATGTTATGATTATTCTACGATGAAAATTATTAGAATCTGATTCGTCATTCAAAGCCATCAAATCACAATTACCACCTCTGATTGAACCCGTGACGACCCGGGTGAGAGTGAGTGAGTGAGTTGGGTTTAACGCCGCTTTTAACAGTATTCCAGTTATATAGCGGCGTGTCAGCTTAATGTGGGAGGAAAGCCCGAAGTGATGCAGGTCTCAGACGTTTACCACTTCGGTGAAACCCACGAGCAGGGGTATGGTGCTGACAAACCTAGAAACATAATCGGGGCGAACCGGGATTCGAACCCACAATCATAGGTTTCTGGCGTGCCCAAGGGACGCAACTCTGCACAGCGAATCGCGGCGCCTTAGACGACTGGGCCACCCGTGCCCCCTCGATCCGGGTGAGAACTGGGCTTCAGCAACCCATGCTTATCGTTAGAGATGACATGCGGGTTCGGATGACTTGGTTGATGCATGTCATCGATTGCTATTGACGTAGATCGATGCTCGTGATGACTGTGATTGTCTGGTCCAGACACCATTCTGTACCGATCGCCGTCATACAGCGGCGTAAAACAACATATAAAACTAAAACAAAATCTGGTTGACACAGCCGATTTATCGTGGGAAATGGAGTTCTTTCTCAGTCACCTTCCGTATCTTTTCATAATTATGAGTACAATTATAGGTTACAAAATGCAGAGTTGCCGATACTACAATATTCAAGTGTGGCAAAATATTTTGGGACAGAATCACAGTAGAAATCGACCAAGGGAGTGTATTTCAAGTATCAAATAGCTTGAAAGTTAGCGCTTTTCTATAGCTGGCTGTGACGTCACATGTACTGCGTCATCGTGAGCGGTGTGACGTCATAATAGTGACGTGCGTTGTGGAAATAAATATTTCGAGGCTTGCTTAATTATCATTAGGGCCGGGGTGCCTTACGTTACGCTGTGCTTAACATTTTTTTCAAACGCTGGGATGTGTGTTTGATGATGTACAACTTTATACTTTTTTTCAGTGGATATTATCGGTGTTTCCTTAATTAGACCGAAAACCCACTGAAACGCCCCCTTAATATCGCGTTTAATTCTCTCATGGTAGAATGAGATGAACATTCTGTAATATTTTAATTTGGGGGTTTAACGTTTTCATTTATGTATTTTCCTATTCGTGTGTGTTGTTTAAGAATTGGCTTTCACTTTGTATGAGTTCGTTGGAGTATGAACCTTCGTAACGTGTGGGTCGAAATGTGTGACGGTCGAAGGATGTAGATCTATACACAATTATATTTAGTACGTGTGACTTCTTGTTTACACTGACAGCCATACACCCACCAGCTGTAACGTGGAATCAAGTAGCTTCCCAAAAGGAGGGGTGACATAAGCGTGTGTATACTCACAGTGACATCTTTTTTTGGTTCTTTTTGTTGTTGTTGTTGTTGTTTAACGCCGCACTCAGCAGTATTCCAGCTACTTGACGGCGGTCTGTAAATAATCGAGTCTGGACCAGACAATCCAGTGATTGACATTATGAGCATCGATCTACGCCATTGGTAACCGATTACATGTATCAACCAAGTCAGCGCGCCTGACCACCCGATACCGTTCGTCGCCTCTGACGACTAGCAGGGGTTGCTTTTAAAAGACCAGTCCTAACCCGGATAAATTGGATGATCATGCAGTCTTATTGTCAATATATCATTCTCAAATGGAAAGACCCATCCATATGAATACGAGATGAGCAGCATCAGATTCGCCCAGGTTCCAATCCTTGGCCCGCCTTCGTTGGTTTCACTTCAGGTATTCCCCACATTTAGTGATAACTGAAGAGTTTCTCCAAGAGATCCTAAACTGATGTCGTCCATATCACTGTTTAAAAGTGGGGTGGTGGTCTGTCCTGCAACGCCTTAACACACCTTTGACACACACACACACACGCACGCACGCACGCACGCACGCACGCACACGCACACGGCGGTCGGGTAGTCTGGTGGTTTAAGCGTACGCTGGTCACGCCAATGACCCGGATTCAACTCCCCACGTGCGTACAACGTGTGAAGCCAATTCCCGGTGTCCCCCGACATGACATTGCTGGAGTATTGCTAAAAGAGGCGTAAAACCACACTGACGCACACAGTCACTCACTCACGAATAACACGCACAAACACACACACACCCCTCCACAAACTCACACACACACACGCACACACACACACGCGCGCGCGCGCGCACGCACGCACATACACAGACACACACACGCACACACACACACACACACACACACACACACACAGACACACGCACATACACACACATACGCACATACACACACATACACAGACACAGACACACGCACATACACACACACACACACACACACACACACACACACACACACATCCAGCTGACGCCTTGCACACGTAAACATTGATCAACGCGACGTTAAACAGAGCTCAATCTCTCCACGGGCAAGCGCGAATTTGGCTTATTACGCAATGGTAAAAAGCAGTCGGTTTCATTAAATAATACATAAGCAGCGTAAGCGGAGAGCAACTCGCAAATGGTAGTTTTGACACGGTTGGTATTGGTGAAACAGACACACATCAACATCAGTTTCGCTGACAGGGGAACTGTCTGAACATAACATTTATTCATCTGAGTGACGCTTCGTTAAACACAGTCTGGAACCTCCCTTGTGATCATGGTGTCAATGGTGAATGTGTTGTCCATGAAAACAATAACGAACTATGCACCGATCAATGTATTGATTTATTAGTGTTTGCATACAACTTTGATGCTGTACAAGTAACACATTTTTTTATTCAAACAAATTAATAAATGCCGATTTATAATAAGGAACACTATGGCGAGAACGTCATGGGATATGATGCTATTTTATAAGAAACAACAACAACAAAAACAACTTTAATGTATATTGATTCTTGATGAAAAGGCATCACGTTATCAACGGAAATAATTCAGCAGACAAGAACATGCAATTTCCTCGACATGGAAACTAAGATTGTTGATACAATGTGCTGAACAAACATGATCGTGTTATTCTTTAAGAGATTAATTATATCATTTGTAGTCTTTGTCGATGTTCTGTTGCATCCTACTCATGTTCAATGATATGTTTACAACAGGAAGACAATCGCTTCTCTGAGTTAACCGCGTGTTAATTTTAATAATTCGCAGCAAAATGCTGGCCACAATGACCATTAGCTATAGTGTTTAATATTATTCATAACGTCCTGTTTATTGTGACGTCAGCGCGTGTGTTCTGTGGTTGCAGACTAATATCTAGATTATTATAATTAATCCCATTTCAGTGCCTGTCTTTGTGGCATTTGGGAATACCATCTGCAGAACAGATTGTGTCAAAACGAAGTCACTGTTATTGAAGCTTGGCTTTGGTGAGTAGCTTCTTCTCAGTAAGTTCTTCACAACTTATAATTACATGTATAACAGCTTCATTATTTCTGCAATGTTCGACCAAATATATTGTTCAAAGAAATTACTTATGGAACGAAACTGACTACAATATAGAAACCTTATCGCATGTTTATGTTTTTCATACAGACATGTTGTGTAGTAGTCGCTTCACGCCTGTGAAGATCCGGGGTAGAATAGGTCTTCAGCAACCCATGCTTGCCGTAATAGGTGACTATACTTGAGGAACAACCAGGGCGGAACAAAGATTGGAGCCTGGGCGAATCTGGTGCTTCTCAGCTCTGAGGATCCAACTTAGAATTGGTCTTCAGCAACCCCTGCGAGTAGTCAGAGGCGACTAAAGGGATCGTGTGGTCGGGCTGGCTGACTTGGTTGATGCATATCATCGTATCCTAGTTACGTAGATCGATGCTCATGATGTCAACCACTGGATTGTCTAAGCCAGACTCGATTATTTACAGACCGCCGTCATATAATTTGAATATTGCTGAGTGCTGCTTTAAACGACAAACAAACAAACAAACAAACAAAAATCGTTTCCCACAGACGAATCATACAAGTACTGTTGTGTTGTTTTTTTTTTGGGGGGGGGTTGTTTTTGACGCCAATGTTCCAGTTGTATGACGGCGGCCTATAAATATTAGAGTCTTGAAAAATAAACTAGTGATTGGTATTATGAGCAACGATTCACGCCGTTCGGGTACAATCATTGTGACAATTAATTCACCAAGTCCCCGAGCCTGACCACCCTATCCCTTATGTCGCCTCTTACGACAACAATATGTTGATGGGGGTCACTTCTAACCCAGGACCCCCCTCGAGGCCATGAAAGTTCTCAATATATGCGATAACTTAGCTGTTCCACAGTTCATTTCAGCAAGCCAGTTAGCGTATTAGGGGATGCTCTTTGTGCCGATAATGTTCAATCGGAGATTCCAAATGAAATTTCCGGGATTGATTACCCATATTGACATAATAAATGCAAAAAATGTTTATTAACAGTAATTTTGTTTCTACGTGAACACGCACGGTTATGAGACATTGAAGAACATAGCTTTTTCATAGGCCAGTTGCCGTCTTGAAAAACCTATACAAGTCAGTTTGTCGGTCATCACGTTATAATCCTTGTAGAAAGGAAATAAATTAGGTTTGTTGTTGGTTGGTTTGTTGTTTAACGCCGCACTCAGCAATATTCCAGCTATATTACGGCGGTCTGTAAATAATCGAGTCTGGACCAGACAATCCAGTGATTGTTATCATGAGCATCCATCCACGCAATTGGGATCGATGACATGCATTAACCAAGTCAGCGAGCCTGACCACCCGATCCCGTTAGTCGCCTTTTACGACAAGCATAGTCACCCTTTACGGCAAGCATGGGTTGCTGAAGACCTATACTACCCCGGAATCTTCACGGGTCGAAATAAAATAGGCCTCCCTTGGGCACCAATTGTGCTTACATCTTTGCTCATCTGTTTCTTAATGCATATGAATGGTTATTTGTGGGAGTGTCTAAGACCATTTACCTTAAGCTTCAGGAATAACTATGATGTGATATTGTTCAATAAACGTCAATAGTCAATTCCCTTCCGCTGATTTAGAAAAAAGGGACCACTCACACCGCCTCATCTTTTTCATATTAAGATTGATGCATACAGCATCAGAGCGACAAAAGTTCCACACAAGACAAGAGGGATGACTTGTTTCTTTGTTTGTTGTTTGACGACGCACTCAGCAATATTCCAGCTATTAATTTTTCTTTCAGGGCGGGCAACATTCCAATATACATGTATTGTAGAAGTTATATTATGTGAAACGACAAACCTGAAATTTAAAATCAGATGTTAATGTTTATAAATGGTTTGACGCTGAGTGTGAGAGACTGAAAAGGGAGAGATGCACATTCCTAAATAGATTAAAAAAACCGATAGTTCTCTTGATGAATACAATTGCATTAGAAAAAAAACATTGCTACCCGTAGACAAAAGAGAAATGTATGTTATCAAAAAACAGTGTTTGGAAAGTAGTTTATATGATTCTAAAATATTCTAGTCTGTTATCAAAAGTTTAAATGGAAAGCATGTATGGAGAAATAATATTACCACCACTGATTGGTATCAACACTTTAGAAATCTTTTCTCATCACCCGACGTACATCCGCTCAGCGTGATACAGAACCCAATGTTCCGATGGCATTTCAGGTAGCACATATCATCTTAAATGTAACTAGGCAGCTGGTATAGATGGTACTATTCCTGAAAAAATCTTCAGATTTATCAGTTACATATTTAGAAGTAATAAATAATTTGATATTAAAAAATGGGCATTTTCCAATTGGTATTATCGCCCCAATCCCTAAAGATGATGATATAAATAATATGTATAACTACACGACAGACGACGGCGATCTGGCGAATGAAGTATGATTTAACAAGACTTCACAAAAAGAGCAACAGCATTATACCCTAATTTCACAGCCTAGTAAATAGTTCTACCCTTCTGAGAATGGGATACGAACCATTATTCAGTGCTTTCTGGTGATGTTAGTTTGAGGCTCAACCATCTCTGGCACATTCTTCAAATGATTAAAACCATAGACTCAGATACTATCATATTCCAGAACAGTTCATAACATTTTCCAAAATAAATTTTGCACATATGACTGGTATATGTGATAATGTAATAACCGCCGTCATATAGCTGGAATATTGCTGAGTGCGGCGTTAAACAACAAACAAAAAACCAGCAAACAAACAGTAATATATAATGTAAAATAATATATTTATACATCCTGACATCCATTATATGATTGAAAATGAAATGAATGGGTTTGTCAGGGACTGCATACTATTAGTATCCCCCGCCCCAACGAAGTTGGCGGGGGCATATTGAAATCGGTTCCGTCGACGTCCGTCCGTGCGTGCGTACCGAAATCTTTTCCGGAGCATAACTCAGAAACCGTTAAATATTTCTCTAATAAACTTTGCATGTCTGTTAGACTCGTGCTGAACTGTTACCTTTTAATTTGCTATTTAGGAATTTTAGAAAAAAATATTTTTATGTTTCCATGGCAACAAGTTGGACTTAGAAAACAATAAGTGTAGGGTTCGATTCCGGATGAAATTTTCGACATCTATCAGACATGTGCTGAATTGTTCCCTTTGCTATTAAAGAATTTTAGAAATTTATATTACTGGGCATTATTTCCAGAAATATTTCCTTGCTTGCTTGCTTGCTTGCTTGCTTGCTTGCTTGCTTGCTTACTTACTTACTTACTTACTTACTTTACTTACTTACTTTGAAGATTTAACGTGCGCTTTCCGACTTATGCGTATTTCGCACACGGGCCCGGCCAGGCCATTTAATGTGTTTCCGAAAGGGGCGAAAGTGGTCTGTGCAACCCAAGAGGGGGCTTTAGGGGTTGCTTATATAGAATTTGGGAATTTTGAGATTTGGAATAGATGCCGATGGGGTTGGGGAGGAGAACTAAGGGGGCTGGGTATGGTGGATGTTTGTTTGTTTATGTTATTTTGATTTGGTAGATTATTGTGTTTTTAGATGCGTTTTATTAGTTCCGTTTTGATTAAGAATACGCCTAAGGCCTTGAAGTTTTCTAGTTTATTTTGTGGGTTTAGTATTGCTTCTAGAGTGAGAGCTTTGTTTAGATTGAGGCTGGTTTGTAATGCGGTTCGATGTGTTAGGTAGTGTGTGCAGTGGATGAGTGCGTGTTCTGGGGTTTCTAGTTGTTTGCAGTGTGGGCAGTTACCTGTAGTGTGTTTTTTTTTTTTTAAATTAGGTGGTTATTTAGGTTGGTGTGTCCTGTTTGGAGTTTAGTGATTACTCTGTCGATTGTTTTTGATGGATGGAGACTTTTTGGTTTGGCTAGTGGTTTGCTGAGTACTTTTTTGATTTGGCTATTTGAGTTTAGATATAGGTTATGCCATTTTTTGGTGATTTTTTGCTTGTTTACACTTTTAATTTCTGATTTTGAGATGGGTAAGTTTTAGCTTATTTCTGGGATTTTGAGGGATAGTTTAGCTGCTTTATCGGCGTTTTCATTACCGTATATTCCTACGTGGGCGGGTATCCACAAGAAGGTAATTTGTTTGCCTGCCTTAGTTAGGTCGTTGGAGCTTTTAAGTATTTGATTTATTAATTTAGGTCGGTTTTTGGTATTTTTGTTTTGGAGGGCTATTTCCTTGCCTAACATTGCATATGTGGTAACAGTCCAGCTATATGACGGCGGTCTCTAAATATTCGAATATGGACCAGACAATCCAGTGATTAATATCATGAGCATCCATCCACGCAATTGGGATCGATGACATGCATCAACCAAGTCAGCGAGCCTGACCACCCGATCCCGTTAGTCACCTTTTACGGCAAGCATGGGTTGCTGAAGACCTATTCTACCTCGGGTCTTCACGGGTCTTGTTCTTTATACTTGTTCCACGAATGATATATTATATTACGAAGGACATAAAGTTTGTTTTGCTTTAATGCTAGGACCATATATGATATACATAAGGGATAACTGAAACGGTTGGCTTCAATACTGGGAACCGGGGCGGTCGGGTGGTTAAAGTGTTCGCTCGTCACGCCGAAGACCCGGGTTCGATTCGATTGTACAAAGTGTAAAGCCCATTTCTTTGATATTGCCGGAATATTGCTTAAAAGCGGCGTAAAACCATACTCACTCACTGATACTGGGACCACGAAGGATGTACATAAGGAATGTAGGAACAGTTTGACTGTTACCACATATGATATACATAAGGAATGAAGGAACAGTTTGACTGTTACCACAGATGATATACATAAGGGATGTAGGAACAGTTTGACTGTCACCACATATGATAAACATAAGGAATGAAGGAACAGTTTGACTGTTACCACATATGACATACATAAGGGGTAATTGATCTGTTGCTTGGGATTGTTTACACCCTATCACTCTCACGGAGTCGTTCTGATAACATGACTTTATAAACTATTTTAACCAAGGATGGTCAATTGTTGAATTAAGAATAGATTTTGTTTCTTTAAACAAATGTAGAAAGTCAAATATTGAAAACTATATGATGCATATAAATTTTATAATCAACACCAGTGAATATTCAGTATCCATTATCTGCCAAAACAGATTCCATTGGGCGTAAGAAGTATATTAGAGATGGGAATGTACCAGAATGGATCACTGTAGATCAGTGATGACATCAGGTGTTTGCGTAAAGGTGAGCGTGCCATGCTCTACGGATGGCACCCACAACTTACACAATTTATAAAAAAACTAATTCTTGCCTAACGCCACACCCAGCGATACTCTTGCCATAAGACGGCGGCATGTGAATGATCGAGTCTGGATCAGGCAAACCATGTGATCAGTATCATGGACAAAGAACCAGATGATTGTCGTACAACGCCACGCTGTCAACCATATCACCAAGCATGAGAACACAGTTCATTAAAGTAAGTGCAAGTTAGCAAGGAGGAAACAAACTTCCAGAAGGTCGTGGTATGGGATTGCATCGCGCATCATGTTGTCACGCGACATCCAGGTCCTAGGTTCACGTGACAACATAATCAGTTAGGCGTTAGTAGAATGACGACTTAACTGATCTCGTTTTGAAATGCGTTAGGGTTTGTGACAAGACCAGTAACCACCTTGAACAGCTTGATCATGTTTGCCGCACTGGGCCTCTTTACAACTAATATCTCTTTATAACATGGGACAGAAATTCATCCTCAATTAAGTTCATTAAATATTTTACAAGGCAAGCATTCACATGGTTAACGTCAATGCTAATGTAAGGCTGTACGGTTTCATGAATACGCTGACGTCGCAATGCACTAGCTGATCTCATTCTCATGTAAATGTGGATATGTGATATAGAAGACTGTTGCGGTGTATCCAGCATTGCATGTGGGAAGTGGCACTGCAAGGAGCTGATAGGTGAGGGTGAGTTGATTTCAAGTGTAAAAATGTGGCGGATACGTTACCAAGAAACTTAATCATATTTGTTGCTTTTTGTTCCAAATTGACAGACACACAGACTGACAGACAGTTTTACTTCAGTGTTGGAGGCCCCGTGGCCGGGTGTACAATCTTGCATAAATTGCCAATGGTGTGTGGTATAGAAATTTAAAATGTACATTAATCATGAATTCTTATTGGTCACTTTACATATCTCTCACTAATGGATATCGCTTGGAGCTACAAGTCCACCTGATTCTACCCTGATAAAAATCGACGATACTACGATATTCCATTTACATCGCTAAATTTCTTTTACTGAAAAGGGCTAAATCTTTCAAAACTTTTTCTTTTTCCTGTTGACATCAAATCAATAGGCCTCTGTCTTGATGGATAACGATAATAGTATATCGGTAACAACACATTTCTGCTTGACTTATAGTAGGGACACACGAGCAAAAAATGGCATTCATCTTCGATCTCCATCAAGTTACTTTTGTCACAAACTAGGCATCTTGAAGCATACATTGTTTTACCATAGCATTGCATTTGTATTTTTAAACCATGTGATAAAGCAAGTATTCTCATGAGATCTTTATAATAATTTGATCTTATATCTTATATTCGGGTAATGATTACTACGATCCATAATATCTAAGAAATATAGAAGTATTTACTTTTGATACCAAGTCTGTATATGGATATCAATGTATCTGGAACGGAACATACTCATAAACTGAGATTCCTCCCCACATTCCTGGCATTTCCAGACGTATTCATGCGAATCCTAGGCATGTTTGGAATAATAACATATTACCATGTGGTGCCCAGTTGACCCCTCCATTATCCACATGTACTTTGAGCCCGCGGATAACGTGTTGGGTTCCCCTGCTCCAACTTACACCAATACTTTATGCAGCAACAGAAATACTTAACACACAACGAATATCGCCCCACTTACCCAAGATATTTATAATAAGATACAATGTTCATTTTTCATTGCCATAAAACCATTTTTTCTACACTTTTGACATACCCGTCATTTATAAATACAATTATTTACGACTTTTCCAAAATTACCTCCATGTTCCAGTTTTGGTAAAAAACATTCTAATGCTGATAGCTTCTTTTTTAGGTCAACAACTGAATCTGACCATCTGCAAATAACAAAATCTTGATGAACTCAATACTAAACTAGTGTCCAAAAGAAACGATACCAACTTATTTTCAAAATTGTTTTTTACTAAGTGAATTGTCAAGTATGAAAACATGCCAATTCGTATTGCACATCCCAAACACAGCATAGTCGATAAAAAATACCGGGAACACGTGATCACTTCCGGGAAAAAACGTAAATTTCGTGAAAGTGACATTTCCCTCTCTAGCATGTTCTGCACGTGCAGAAAAACTGTATAAAACGGCTGATCAGACACGTTGATATCACAGCAACAAAAAGAACACAAGATGTGCCACGTTTGACAGCCATCGAGAGAGAGAGAGCCGTTGGAATGGTCCAACAAGGAGCGTCACACGTCGACGTCGCCAGAAGGTTGGGCTGCGCACGCATCACTATCACCAGGTTGATGCAGCGATTACGTCAGACAGGTCAGACGTCAGAAAGGCCCAGGAGTGGCAGACCACGAGTAACCACGCCCCGTGAAAATCGTTACATCCGGGTATTACACCTGAGGAACCGCACCGTAACAGCGACGTCCACGGCGGCTACAGCACTGGGACACAGGATCAGTCGACAGACCGTCTACAGGAGACTACGGCAGTATGGTATCCGGCCACGTCATCCCTACCGCGGACCGCTCCTGACGCCTCGACACCGGAACAACAGGCTGATCTGGGCCAGGCGAGTTCCACGTTGGCAACGGCGGGACTGGGCACGTGTTATGTTCTCTGATGAGAGCAGATTCCTCATCTTCAGAAACGATGGACGGCAGCTTGTATACCGACGATTTGGTGAACGTTTGGCGCCTAACTGTATCCAACAGGTCCGGCCGTTTGGAGGTGGAGGGTTAATGGTTTGGGGTGGCATATGTGATGACGTCAAAACGATGCTTGTCGTAATTCGTGGAAACCTGAATGCACAGCATTATCTTGATGACATCCTACGGCCTGTTGTGGTGCCCTTTATTCAGCAACAGCCTCGTGGACTCCTTTTCCAATATGACAATGCAAGGCCACACACAGCAAGATTGACACAGAACTTCCTTGCCAACGCCAACGTACAGGTTTTGCCATGGCCCGCATTTTCACCGGACATAAATCCCATCGAGCACTTATGGGACCACCTCGATCGGCAAATCCGACGTCGCCGTGTGCCTCCAGTCAACGTCCAGGACTTGGAACGATGTCTCCTCGAGGAATGGCAACGCATCACTCCCAACGTCATCAGACGTTTGACGTCATCAGTCGTAGGCGTGTTCTTGCATGTATTGATGCTCACGGTGGACATACCCGCTACTGACTTGACTTTGAGACGTGTGGTGTGACATTTCCCGTTGTTTCTGTGATCAGTGCTCTAACGAAATGTTCATTTTTCGACCCCACCCATCTTTAAAGGCTTGTCATATTGGTTGTACAGATTTTATTGAAATGAAATTTTTGTACAGATATTGTGAAAGGATTTCTCAAAAGCATAACACCAATCCTAAACTTCTGCATTGTTTAGTTTTTTCTTTTATGTCGTTGCAAACAGGTGGTATTGTTTCTTTTGGACACTAGTTTATCATTTACAAAGATACCATTCGTTTCACTTTCCACCATATCAGTAGCCAACTGGTTGATAAAAAATATGAAAAGTAGAGGACTAAGCATATATAAAGATATATGTTTTCGAATTCCCCAAGCGTACACAAGCACAGACATTTCTGTACATGCTTTCTAAAACATTATACACTTTACCATGAATACCCTTCTGTAATAACATATATAACAACTTATTCTTATCAACCTTATCACAGGCTTTACGGAAATCAATGTAAGCTGAATAAAAATACGATGTTTGGCCTTACGTGAATATTTCTGAGCAAGGGATTGCCGGACAAAGATAGCATCTACCTAAAATGTTCCTTTCTAAACTCAGCTTAAGATTCGGCTATCAATTCATATAATTCTAACCAATATCGCAGTCTCGACTCATATAGTGATGTAAATTCTTTTCAATGATATTAATTTAAGATTTTCTCCTGTTATTGTTTGGGTCTGTCCTATATCAATTTTTAAATATAGGTACCATTATTCCACAATTCCCATCTTCAGGGAATACACCCTGATCCATAATAGAATTAAATAATATTCTCATGTAAGGGAGTATTTCATAACAATTTTGAAAAAAATGCAAGAGGCAAACCATCCACACCAGAAAATTTCCTAGAGATTAAGGAAATTAGAGCTACTGTAATTTCTTCTTCTGTAATTTCCCCTGACAATAATTAATGCGAGTTGTTGCACTCAATACAAGTGTCTAAATTAAATAATGATCTTTCAAAACATTTACTACCTTTTAATAGAATTCACTACACTCTACAAACAGGGGATTTAATAACTTCTCAAATTATGGATACCAGCTGTTAGGGGAGATAGTTTTGTCACTTTCATTTTTACTGAGTAATGACTTTATATTTCGCCAAAATAATTTGCATTCTTTATCCATTACAGCACAATTTGTCTTTTCACTTTCAAATCTATGAAAAAATTTCTACTTTGTTCCTCGCGTTCTTCGGAAATCTCCTTTAGCCTGCAGAAAATCATTCAAGATTTCAGAGCTTTTATGGGCACGCAACTTGTTTAAAAGACTGTCATAATCTTTTTTCCCCTTACATTTATGATCAAACCATTCGGGCTGTGATTTGGACTTTGGGCATGCTTATTTTGGTGCTTTTCGAAGATGTGCACCTGTAAATTTCTGGTGCCGAGTAAACATCCTTATAAACACAACTTAAAAAGAACTTTCGATAATCTGCTTGAGGTGTAGAAATGTTGTCAATAAAACTTTGAGCTTTATTGCTTGCCCAAATAAATCTTGGGATATGAACTGTTTTCCTTGCATGACAATAATGTTCTATCTTATTTTCACTAGATGTATAAGCGTGAAGAAGCTTGCATGAAACTGGCAAAAAAATCAGAATCCGTTTTTGCACGAGATACGAAACATACATAATTATTAAAGGGATCTGTTATTTTATCACTATCCTTTAGTTTCAATAAGACAGAAAACATCAAACGTTTTAAAAACATCTAAAACTGATGCAGATTCTAGTTAAGACATAATTCCTTGGATGTTCCATGAATATATTAATCAAAGTTGCATTATGATTAGAATAGAACATCCCCTCAAGAACGTGCTTCTGGACACTGCCGAGTTCCTATGCATCACCCTGCTCGTCTTTTGTAGTCTCATGTGGTTGGGACTCCTATTCAACCAGTGGATCCCTAGACGTTAGTGGTCGACTTCGTCTTGTTCCGCCCATTTCTGGTGTCCCCTGCCGTGATATTGCTGGAATATTGCTAAAAGCGGCGTAAAACCATACTCACTCACTCCCTCGTCTTGTTCCCACTTGCTATAAACTGTTGCCATCTTTAGCTATAGCATACATTTTATCACCACTTATTAGCTTTTCGTATGATAAATAGGGTTTCTTGTGCGTTACACGAGCTTCAACCATGAAATGGATAAGAGATTTACGTGTTTCTAACACGTTCTATATAGTCGTTTATCACTGAGAAACTTTTATCCTGTTTAAGATGTGTTGTTGCCGCCTCATACAAACTTGATCTAAATGATGAAAACTGCCGTCATATAGCTGGAATATTGCTGAGTGCGGCAATATACAAGCAACCAACCAACCAAACAACTAAATGATGAACACTCCACAATTAAAGAACTACTTTTCAATCCATGTGCTCTTTCTTTTTTAATATTATCAGTTTCAGTTGATAAATGTTTTTTTTCCTATATGTAGGACCTTGCTGTCTGCTCACACACATCCCAGGGTTATCTAATAGGACTTTCAACACATTGATAAGACATTGATATCCGGACACCAGAAAATGTGGGAATCGAACCCTAGTCTTTGGTGCGACGAGCGAACGCTTTAACCACTAGGCTACCAGACCGCCCCTTAAACGTTAATATGCTTTGGGTATTTTACTATTGATATACATGAAGATAATTTTAAATCTTTCAGTATTTGACATTAGAGATCCACTTACATGTACATGAAACATTTCAATTCCAGATATGTATTTTCTCAATGACCCCATTTCTCCTTTCTAATCAGTTTCAGGCAGCGATGCAGTTACCGAATTGTTGGTTTTCAATCGCAGTTATATGCATTGGTAAGTATACATTTTAAGCAATGTTATGTAAATAATCTATTTTTAATTCATAGTGAACGAGTTTGGCTATTCAAGTATCTCCAAAGGCACGAAAGAGACATCAAGAGACATAGTCTGTTCCATGGATGCAAGCATCACAAATGTAGTCAATGCTAGCTGGATTAAAAAATACAAACAATAATAATTTATCATAATCAAATCGTTTCATGTTTTTAATTGGGATACAGAGTAGATAAGTCATGATTGGACGTGAAAAGCGAGCAGATCTGTCTGAATTGATTTGGAT
The DNA here is from genome assembly GCF_023055435.1 of Haliotis rufescens. NCBI lineage: Eukaryota > Metazoa > Mollusca > Gastropoda > Lepetellida > Haliotidae > Haliotis > Haliotis rufescens. Next base: position 262,138 of record NW_025964389.1, read on the forward strand.
AGCGACTGGAATGGCCGCTCATGATAGGGAAGTAATTGCAAGTAGGCCAAGAGTGAGTACTGAGGGTATATTTACAATTGCAATATTATTGTGATAGATGAAACACCATTGAGGTACTATAGCAAAAGTATTGTAGTAGGTAGTATCCAACAACAGAGATTTTCTTGACATGTCAACGCCTAACATATTGGAAACGTCCTACATTAAGCAGGTTGCTTGGAAAGTTGTGACGGATGTGCCTCTGTTTAGTGTCTGATATTGTATTATGAACGTTTTCTGAATGTATACCCACATTAGTCCAGAAATAGTGTTATCTTATGTGTACACAACAAATCTAAATAAAGGTTGGAACAATTCTTAATTTCAGTATCGAGGCAATCTAGGCTACGTTATTCTACACTTCATTAGCCTTAGGATTTTTTACAACGATCTCTTGGGATGTATGCGGATCAAAACTAACTGTAAAGTGAAAGACCAACACTATGTATGTTAATCTGTTACGTCTATCGATACTATCGATCGTCTAGCTTGAAATATATGTGTAACTATTGATGTTCCAACCTGTTTTATTGTTTGTTGTTTCACGCCTCACTCAGAGACACTGTGTTTCACGCCTCACTCAGAGACACTGTATTTCACGCCTCACTCAGAGACACTGTATTTCACACCTCACTCAGAGACACTGTATTTCACGCCTCACTCAGAGACACTGTATTTCACGCCTCACTCAGAGACACTGTATTTCACGCCTCACTCAGAGACACTGTATTTCACACCTCACTCAGAGACACTGTATTTCACGCCTCACTCAGAGACACTGTATTTCACGCCTCACTCAGAGACACTGTATTTCACACCTCACTCAGAGACACTGTATTTCACGCCTCACTCAGAGACACTGTATTTCACGCCTCACTCAGAGACACTGTATTTCACACCTCACTCACAGACACTGTATTTCACGCCTCACTCAGAGACACTGTATTTCACGCCTCACTCAGAGACACTGTATTTCACGCCTCACTCAGAGACACTGTATTTCACACCTCACTCAGAGACACTGTATTTCACGCCTCACTCAGAGACACTGTATTTCACACCTCACTCAGAGACACTGTATTTCACACCTCACTCAGAGACACTGTGTTTCACACCTCACTCAGAGACACTGTATTTCACACCTCACTCAGAGACACTGTATTTCACACCTCACTCAGAGACACTGTGTTTCACACCTCACTCAGAGACACTGTGTTTCACACCTCACTCAGAGACACTGTGTTTCACGCCTCACCCAGAGACACTGTGTTTCACGCCTCACCCAGAGACACTGTATTTCACGCCTCACTCAGAGACACTGTATTTCACGCCTCACTCAGAGACACTGTATTTCACGCCTCACTCAGAGACACTGTATTTCACGCCTCACTCAGAGACACTGTGTTTCACACCTCACTCAGAGACACTGTATTTCACACCTCACTCAGAGACACTGTATTTCACACCTCACTCAGAGACACTGTGTTTCACGCCTCACTCAGAGACACTGTATTTCACACCTCACTCAGAGACACTGTATTTCACGCCTCACTCAGAGACACTGTATTTCACGCCTCACTCAGAGACACTGTATTTCACGCCTCACTCAGAGACACTGTATTTCACGCCTCACTCAGAGACACTGTGTTTCACACCTCACTCAGAGACACTGTATTTCACACCTCACTCAGAGACACTGTATTTCACACCTCACTCAGAGACACTGTGTTTCACGCCTCACTCAGAGACACTGTATTTCACACCTCACTCAGAGACACTGTATTTCACACCTCACTCAGAGACACTGTATTTCACGCCTCACTCAGAGACACTGTATTTCACACCTCACTCAGAGACACTGTATTTCACGCCTCACTCAGAGACACTGTATTTCACGCCTCACTCAGAGACACTGTATTTCACGCCTCACTCAGAGACACTGTATTTCACGCCTCACTCAGAGACACTGTATTTCACGCCTCACTCAGAGACACTGTATTTCACACCTCACTCAGAGACACTGTATTTCACGCCTCACTCAGAGACACTGTATTTCACACCTCACTCACAGACACTGTATTTCACGCCTCACTCAGAGACACTGTATTTCACGCCTCACTCAGAGACACTGTATTTCACGCCTCACTCAGAGACACTGTATTTCACACCTCACTCAGAGACACTGTATTTCACGCCTCACTCAGAGACACTGTATTTCACACCTCACTCAGAGACACTGTATTTCACACCTCACTCAGAGACACTGTGTTTCACACCTCACTCAGAGACACTGTATTTCACACCTCACTCAGAGACACTGTATTTCACACCTCACTCAGAGACACTGTGTTTCACGCCTCACTCAGAGACACTGTATTTCACACCTCACTCAGAGACACTGTGTTTCACGCCTCACCCAGAGACACTGTGTTTCACGCCTCACCCAGAGACACTGTATTTCACGCCTCACTCAGAGACACTGTATTTCACGCCTCACTCAGAGACACTGTATTTCACGCCTCACTCAGAGACACTGTATTTCACGCCTCACTCAGAGACACTGTGTTTCACACCTCACTCAGAGACACTGTATTTCACACCTCACTCAGAGACACTGTATTTCACACCTCACTCAGAGACACTGTGTTTCACGCCTCACTCAGAGACACTGTATTTCACACCTCACTCAGAGACACTGTATTTCACACCTCACTCAGAGACACTGTATTTCACGCCTCACTCAGAGACACTGTATTTCACACCTCACTCAGAGACACTGTATTTCACACCTCACTCAGAGACACTGTATTTCACACCTCACTCAGAGACACTGTGTTTCACACCTCACTCAGAGACACTGTATTTCACACCTCACTCAGAGACACTGTGTTTCACACCTCACTCAGAGACACTGTATTTCACACCTCACTCAGAGACACTGTATTTCACACCTCACTCAGAGACACTGTGTTTCACACCTCACTCAGAGACACTGTATTTCACACCTCACTCAGAGACACTGTGTTTCACGCCTCACCCAGAGACACTGTGTTTCACGCCTCACCCAGAGACACTGTATTTCACGCCTCACTCAGAGACACTGTATTTCACGCCTCACTCAGAGACACTGTATTTCACGCCTCACTCAGAGACACTGTATTTCACGCCTCACTCAGAGACACTGTGTTTCACACCTCACTCAGAGACACTGTATTTCACACCTCACTCAGAGACACTGTATTTCACACCTCACTCAGAGACACTGTGTTTCACGCCTCACTCAGAGACACTGTATTTCACACCTCACTCAGAGACACTGTATTTCACACCTCACTCAGAGACACTGTATTTCACGCCTCACTCAGAGACACTGTATTTCACGCCTCACTCAGAGACACTGTATTTCACGCCTCACTCAGAGACACTGTGTTTCACACCTCACTCAGAGACACTGTATTTCACACCTCACTCAGAGACACTGTATTTCACAGCTCACTCAGAGACACTGTGTTTCACGCCTCACTCAGAGACACTGTATTTCACACCTCACTCAGAGACACTGTATTTCACACCTCACTCAGAGACACTGTATTTCACGCCTCACTCAGAGACACTGTATTTCACACCTCACTCAGAGACACTGTATTTCACGCCTCACTCAGAGACACTGTATTTCACGCCTCACTCAGAGACACTGTATTTCACGCCTCACTCAGAGACACTGTATTTCACGCCTCACTCAGAGACACTGTATTTCACGCCTCACTCAGAGACACTGTATTTCACACCTCACTCAGAGACACTGTATTTCACGCCTCACTCAGAGACACTGTATTTCACGCCTCACTCAGAGACACTGTATTTCACACCTCACTCACAGACACTGTATTTCACGCCTCACTCAGAGACACTGTATTTCACGCCTCACTCAGAGACACTGTATTTCACGCCTCACTCAGAGACACTGTATTTCACACCTCACTCAGAGACACTGTATTTCACGCCTCACTCAGAGACACTGTATTTCACACCTCACTCAGAGACACTGTATTTCACACCTCACTCAGAGACACTGTGTTTCACACCTCACTCAGAGACACTGTATTTCACACCTCACTCAGAGACACTGTATTTCACACCTCACTCAGAGACACTGTGTTTCACGCCTCACTCAGAGACACTGTATTTCACACCTCACTCAGAGACACTGTGTTTCACGCCTCACCCAGAGACACTGTGTTTCACGCCTCACCCAGAGACACTGTATTTCACGCCTCACTCAGAGACACTGTATTTCACGCCTCACTCAGAGACACTGTATTTCACGCCTCACTCAGAGACACTGTATTTCACGCCTCACTCAGAGACACTGTGTTTCACACCTCACTCAGAGACACTGTATTTCAAACCTCACTCAGAGACACTGTATTTCACACCTCACTCAGAGACACTGTGTTTCACGCCTCACTCAGAGACACTGTATTTCACACCTCACTCAGAGACACTGTATTTCACACCTCACTCAGAGACACTGTATTTCACGCCTCACTCAGAGACACTGTATTTCACACCTCACTCAGAGACACTGTATTTCACGCCTCACTCAGAGACACTGTGTTTCACACCTCACTCAGAGACACTGTATTTCACACCTCACTCAGAGACACTGTATTTCACACCTCACTCAGAGACACTGTGTTTCACGCCTCACTCAGAGACACTGTATTTCACACCTCACTCAGAGACACTGTATTTCACACCTCACTCAGAGACACTGTATTTCACGCCTCACTCAGAGACACTGTATTTCACACCTCACTCAGAGACACTGTATTTCACGCCTCACTCAGAGACACTGTATTTCACGCCTCACTCAGAGACACTGTATTTCACGCCTCACTCAGAGACACTGTATTTCACGCCTCACTCAGAGACACTGTATTTCACGCCTCACTCAGAGACACTGTATTTCACGCCTCACTCAGAGACACTGTATTTCACACCTCACTCAGAGACACTGTATTTCACGCCTCACTCAGAGACACTGTATTTCACGCCTCACTCAGAGACACTGTGTTTCACGCCTCACTCAGAGACACTGTGTTTCACGCCTCACTCAGAGACACTGTGTTTCACGCCTCACTCAGAGACACTGTGTTTCACGCCTCACTCAGAGACACTGTGTTTCACGCCTCACTCAGAGACACTGTGTTTCACGCCCCACTCAGAGACACTGTGTTTCACACCTCACTCAGAGACACTGTATTTCACGCCTCACTCAGAGACACTGTATTTCACGCCTCACTCAGAGACACTGTATTTCACGCCTCACTCAGAGACACTGTGTTTCACACCTCACTCAGAGACACTGTATTTCACGCCTCACTCAGAGACACTGTATTTCACACCTCACTCAGAGACACTGTATTTCACGCCTCACTCAGAGACACTGTATTTCACACCTCACTCAGAGACACTGTATTTCACACCTCACTCAGAGACACTGTGTTTCACACCTCACTCAGAGACACTGTATTTCACACCTCACTCAGAGACACTGTATTTCACACCTCACTCAGAGACACTGTGTTTCACGCCTCACTCAGAGACACTGTATTTCACACCTCACTCAGAGACACTGTGTTTCACGCCTCACCCAGAGACACTGTGTTTCACGCCTCACCCAGAGACACTGTATTTCACGCCTCACTCAGAGACACTGTATTTCACGCCTCACTCAGAGACACTGTATTTCACGCCTCACTCAGAGACACTGTATTTCACGCCTCACTCAGAGACACTGTGTTTCACACCTCACTCAGAGACACTGTATTTCACACCTCACTCAGAGACACTGTATTTCACACCTCACTCAGAGACACTGTGTTTCACGCCTCACTCAGAGACACTGTATTTCACACCTCACTCAGAGACACTGTATTTAACACCTCACTCAGAGACACTGTATTTCACGCCTCACTCAGAGACACTGTATTTCACACCTCACTCAGAGACACTGTATTTCACGCCTCACTCAGAGACACTGTGTTTCACACCTCACTCAGAGACACTGTATTTCACACCTCACTCAGAGACACTGTATTTCACACCTCACTCAGAGACACTGTGTTTCACGCCTCACTCAGAGACACTGTATTTCACACCTCACTCAGAGACACTGTATTTCACACCTCACTCAGAGACACTGTATTTCACGCCTCACTCAGAGACACTGTATTTCACACCTCACTCAGAGACACTGTATTTCACGCCTCACTCAGAGACACTGTATTTCACGCCTCACTCAGAGACACTGTATTTCACGCCTCACTCAGAGACACTGTATTTCACGCCTCACTCAGAGACACTGTATTTCACACCTCACTCAGAGACACTGTATTTCACACCTCACTCAGAGATACTGTATTTCAGACCTCACTCAGAGACACTGTATTTCACGCCTCACTCAGAGACACTGTATTTCACGCCTCACTCAGAGACACTGTATTTCACGCCTCACTCAGAGACACTGTGTTTCACGCCTCACTCAGAGACACTGTGTTTCACGCCTCACTCAGAGACACTGTGTTTCACGCCTCACTCAGAGACACTGTGTTTCACGCCTCACTCAGAGACACTGTGTTTCACGCCTCACTCAGAGACACTGTATTTCACGCCTCACCCAGAGACACTGTGTTTCACGCCTCACTCAGAGACACTGTATTTCACGCCTCACTCAGAGACACTGTATTTCACGCCTCACTCAGAGACACTGTATTTCACGCCTCACTCAGAGACACTGTATTTCACGCCTCACTCAGAGACACTGTGTTTCACACCTCACTCAGAGACACTGTATTTCACACCTCACTCAGAGACACTGTATTTCACACCTCACTCAGAGACACTGTGTTTCACGCCTCACTCAGAGACACTGTATTTCACACCTCACTCAGAGACACTGTATTTCACACCTCACTCAGAGACACTGTATTTCACGCCTCACTCAGAGACACTGTATTTCACACCTCACTCAGAGACACTGTATTTCACGCCTCACTCAGAGACACTGTGTTTCACACCTCACTCAGAGACACTGTATTTCACACCTCACTCAGAGACACTGTATTTCACACCTCACTCAGAGACACTGTGTTTCACGCCTCACTCAGAGACACTGTATTTCACACCTCACTCAGAGACACTGTATTTCACACCTCACTCAGAGACACTGTATTTCACGCCTCACTCAGAGACACTGTATTTCACACCTCACTCAGAGACACTGTATTTCACGCCTCACTCAGAGACACTGTATTTCACGCCTCACTCAGAGACACTGTATTTCACGCCTCACTCAGAGACACTGTATTTCACGCCTCACTCAGAGACACTGTATTTCACACCTCACTCAGAGACACTGTATTTCACACCTCACTCAGAGACACTGTATTTCAGACCTCACTCAGAGACACTGTATTTCACGCCTCACTCAGAGACACTGTATTTCACGCCTCACTCAGAGACACTGTGTTTCACGCCTCACTCAGAGACACTGTGTTTCACGCCTCACTCAGAGACACTGTGTTTCACGCCTCACTCAGAGACACTGTGTTTCACGCCTCACTCAGAGACACTGTGTTTCACGCCTCACTCAGAGACACTGTGTTTCACGCCTCACTCAGAGACACTGTGTTTCACGCCTCACTCAGAGACACTGTATTTCACGCCTCACTCAGAGACACTGTGTTTCACGCCCCACTCAGAGACACTGTGTTTCACACCTCACTCAGAGACACTGTATTTCACGCCTCACTCAGAGACACTGTATTTCACGCCTCACTCAGAGACACTGTATTTCACGCCTCACTCAGAGACACTGTGTTTCACACCTCACTCAGAGACACTGTATTTCACGCCTCACTCAGAGACACTGTATTTCAAGCCTCACTCAGAGACACTGTATTTCACACCTCACTCAGAGACACTGTATTTCACGCCTCACTCAGAGACACTGTGTTTCACACCTCACTCAGAGACACTGTATTTCACGCCTCACTCAGAGACACTGTATTTCACACCTCACTCAGAGACACTGTATTTCACACCTCACTCAGAGACACTGTATTTCACGCCTCACTCAGAGACACTGTATTTCACACCTCACTCAGAGACACTGTATTTCACGCCTCACTCAGAGACACTGTATTTCACGCCTCACTCAGAGACACTGTGTTTCACACCTCACTCAGAGACACTGTATTTCACGCCTCACTCAGAGACACTGTATTTCACGCCTCACTCAGAGACACTGTATTTCACGCCTCACTCAGAGACACTGTATTTCACGCCTCACTCAGAGACACTGTATTTCACGCCTCACTCAGAGACACTGTATTTCACGCCTCACTCAGAGACACTGTATTTCACACCTCACTCAGAGACACTGTATTTCACGCCTCACTCAGAGACACTGTTTCACACCTCACTCAGAGACACTGTGTTTCACGCCTCACTCAGAGACACTGTATTTCACGCCTCACTCAGAGACACTGTATTTCACGCCTCACTCAGAGACACTGTATTTCACGCCTCACTCAGAGACACTGTGTTTCACACCTCACTCAGAGACACTGTATTTCACGCCTCACTCAGAGACACTGTATTTCACGCCTCACTCAGAGACATTGTATTTCACACCTCAGAGACACTGTGTTTCACGCCTCACTCAGAGACACTGTGTTTCACGCCTCACTCAGAGACACTGTGTTTCACGCCTCACTCAGAGACACTGTGTTTCACGCCTCACCCAGAGACACTGTATTTCACGCCTCACTCAGAGACACTGTATTTCACGCCTCACTCAGAGACACTGTATTTCACGCCTCACTCAGAGACACTGTATTTCACGCCTCACTCAGAGACACTGTGTTTCACGCCTCACTCAGAGTCTCTGTATTTCACGCCTCACTCAGAGACACTGTATTTCACGCCTCACTCAGAGACACTGTATTTCACGCCTCACTCAGAGACACTGTATTTCACGCCTCACTCAGAGACACTGTATTTCAAGTGTTGGAGACCACGGGGAGCTTGAAATTTAGCGCTTTAGAGTAGCGGACTGAAAGCCATATTTACTGCATCACAATGAGACGTCATAATAGTGAGGCGCGGTGTAGAGATACACATTGCGAGGTTTAATAACTTTTCTTCAGGGCCTTGGTGTCCACCTCGCTGGATTGCGAAATTGCTGTACAACATACCTTCTCAATGGGACTCTTTGCATTTGGACCCGATTACGCACCTGAAGACATGTCCATTTCTCTTTTGTACTGGATTCCACAGCTCTTGGGTGCGGCAAATGTATCCCTAAATCCCTGGACATTCTATATATTCACAGAACGTATTCGAGCTACTGGGGGCGGTCGGGTAGCCCAGTGGTTAAAGCGTTCGCTCGTCACGCCGAAGACCCGGGTTCGATTCCCGACATGTGTACAATGTGTTAAGGCAATTTCTGGTGTCCCCCGCCGTGATATTGCTGGAATATTGCTAAAAGCGGCGTAAAACCATACTCGCTTACTATTCGAGCTTTGTCGAATTAATACCTGGTGCATTCGCAAAAACTCAAAGGATTTGCTTGACTTTTTTTCAATATCAGAAATGAGCCAGGTTAAATTTTATTTTTTTAACTTAGTACCCCAGTATCCCAGATGACAAACTTAAGGAAAAACTTCATTCCTTCATCCATGGTACATAACGAGGTGACCACAGATTCAGCTGAATCTTCTTAGTTTCAGGTAAATTTTATCGATGATCTGATATCGTTCAATGACCATCAAATAGCCAATTTGCTCCTACTGATTTACCCACTTGAAGTAAAAACAAAGGAGACCAGTGAGACCGCCTCATCTGTTTCATATTTAGATCTGACCCGTGAAGATCTAGGGTAGAATAGGTCTACAGCAGTCAGTGCTTGCCGTAAAAGGCGACTATGCTTGTCGAAAGAGGCGACTAACGGGATCGGGAGGTTGATGCATGTCATCGATCCCAATTGCGTAGATCGATGTTCATGATGTCAATCACTGGATTGTCTGGTCCAGACTGGATTATTTACAGACCGCCGTCATATAGCTGGAATATTGCACATAGCTGAGTGCGGCGTTGAACAACAAACAAACAAAATATATTTAGATCCATTCAGAGAGACAAATAGTCAACTTTGTGGGTTCGAATTCCGGACGGAACTCAAACGAAAGTACGAGAATCTGTACTTTACTCGGAAAGTGTTATCCCAAATATAACATGTGTTACAGTCAACTTTCCCTTTATGTCGAGCAATATTCCTAATAATACATATTTTGTTCCCTAGAATATGTCCTATGTGTCACTTCCGGGAAGCTCTACACACTGTACAAGGACTCGCATACCTGGAATGAGGTGTATGCAGTTTGCAGAAGTCAAGGTCAACAGATGCTGACGTTCAAAACGGCTGAAGAACTCTGTGTTATTACATCGGTTGTGGAGAAATGGAGAAGTGACAATCATTTGGAAGGAGGGTAAGAGAAGTAGTACCCCATTTTTGCTAAGAACGTTTTAATAGGTGCAACAAATCTGCCCTCTTAATCCAGTATGTAATTATCCTTGGTCAAGGTTGTTGTTTTTTTATTGCATCATAGTTACACATGATGCGGCTTTATGGTGATATCATGTATTACAATATTGACAGCCAAACACCATGGTTACCAGTCAAGATAATGATGGTTATGTGTGAGACACATCTTTGGGTCGAAATTTAAGAATATATATGCAGTTTACGATGTTATTCGAGTGTTGCTATTATCGCATGAGGCCTTAAATTTGATACATGTAAAAACAGTTTTCGTAAATGCAGTTTTCAGCATTTATTCAGCGACAATGCCCTTTGAATAATCATTAGAATTCTCTGGTACAAGCAGATTCCGTTGGACGATTTCGAAAAAAAACAAACCATATGTTTAGGAATCACTATCAAATAGTGATAATACCAGGTGTTTGCGAAACGATAAGCATATAGTGCCTTGTCTTTGGTCCCCTCAAACACATGGAAGGGCATACGAAGTAGTCACAAACAGGAACATACGGCACTAATCAAGAGAGGGAATATCACGAAACGATCAGGATTTTCTTTTCAAGAATTTTGTACAGAATTGGCAACCTAATCGGGATTTCATGAACACGAGGTGTGAGAATGGCTACCCGTTATTTGTTGAAATGAATTTCAATAGTTTCGTCACACGTTTACATAAAGATGTGTCCTTTTTCTGCTACTGATACCCTTGATCAGTTTCAAGTAAATTATCAACATTACAACTTTCAGTACTACAACATAATTATAGTAATTATAACATCGGTACAACTACATATGATCGTAACATGTGTACTACTAATATCATGTTGTAAGGCCAGTACTTGATCTATATCTCTTGACCATCAGCGACCCTGGTGACATCTGGATTGGTCTTTATGACTTGAAACCGGACTCACACAACGCCGCTTCATTTAAATGGTCAGACTGTACTGATCCCGGGAAATTCATACCGTTGGCCCAAGTCGGAAGTAACAGTCAAGGAACTAAGAACTGTGTCCTGTATAGACATAATTATAAATTGAAAAACAAGGAGTGTACTCGTAAATATGCGACCGTGTGTGAAAAGGAGACAAGTAAGTATTTTAAGTTTTGGAAAATAAAACCTTTAATTGTTAACTATATTTACTCCCAGGTTTGTTATTCGTTTGTGTGTGTGTTGTTTACTCAGCAGTATTCCAGCTATATGACGGAAGCTGTTCACTCTTATATGGAGTTTCTGCGTACCATTTATCAGTATGTCAGAGTGTGAAATTTCTTTTCCGCCTGTCTATATACTTTGCAGTATTTCTTTAAAGAAATACTTATGTAACGCTGTTACGTATTGCTCTTGACAGATTTACATCTCATTGATTACGTTGGTTATTCGTATGTTATACCACTCCATTAACCAAATAACTATTACTATAAAACTATATAAATATAGTTCATGTGCATGTACTTTTCTATTTGAAATACATTACTTTGATATACTCGTGGCTCCAGACTCCACTATATACCCAGACACCCTTACAATATCACATCGGCGGTTAGAGGATGCCCTAGGGTTTATCCAAACCATCTGAAGGAGTAGGCATAGACTCTAAAAAGTTGTGTTCCCCATAATAAAGAAGTTGACATCCATGAATTCTCCTCCTCACATTAGAATAGGTCCAAACCGTGAAATCCGGGTTAGAATTTTTTCTTCAGCAACCCCTGATTGCCGTAAGAGGCGACTGACGGGATCGGGAGGCCAGGCTCGCTGTCTTGGTTGATGCATGTCATGTCATGTACCTTAAGTGCGTAGATCGATGCTCATGATACCAATCACTGCATTGTGTGGTCCATGTACAGACTGCCGTCAAACAGCTAGAATATTCCGGAGTGCTAAACATAAACAAACACACAAAAAGAATAGGTCCACCCGTTCGCAAATGTCCTACCCAGTGTGAGCAGAAGAACTGGGTCAGTATGTGACCTCTTGGATAAACGTCTGATTTACCTTCCGTGTACTCCATGTAAGGAATTTGATTGGTTGGTTTGTTGGTTTGTTGGTTCGGGCTACATCACTTCGGGCTTTCCTCCCACATTAAGCTGCACGCTGCGATATAACTGGAATACTGTTAAAAGTGGCGTTAAACCGTTTGGCTGGCTTCCCTTTCCCTTCATTATATTTCGATATTATTCATACCAACAGAACATAACAGTTATTAAGATTGCATTTAGAATCATTTTGTTGGTTAAATATTTTGTTCTCATAACTTGGTAAGACCAAAATGCATCTACTGTGTGTGTGTGCAGACAAATATACCTTGCCAAGAACAATCTTAGAAGCAACAGTGTCTTTGTGGCAGCCTATTATGTATTCGACTACATGGCTATTTTTAACCATGTTCTTGGTTTTCTGCAAAACTCGGAGTTCGACTATGACTATGATGGACCTGAAGGGACAAAACAGACAACTGTAGCAGAACGACTTGCCCTAGAGTCGATGGAAAACTGTTGAGCATCCCTCCTGACCTAGCGAAAATTTTTTGGCACAAACGTATTCATTTTATAAGCACGTGCATCTACACAAATATATAGACATGTACATGTCAATAAAGTGTTCCATCATCAGTGTTTATTTGGTGTTTCAAATGAAAGAAATAATATTGCTTTACGTCGCATTGGTAATATTACAGCTATTTCCGCCTGGTGTTTTCAAACGGGTATTTGCATCACAATTATCCCCGTTCATTCTTAGTACAAGCACTACGTTGTATAATTGATGTGAAGTGTAACACAACAGGATACGTTCCTCGCAGTGATCGGAAAAATCAGAGTATTATGTTACAGCTGGTTCATAAACAAGATTCAGTAACGTCCTGTACAACAATTCACAACAATTACACACATCTCGTAAGTAACAACAACACACGTCTCGGACTGTAAAAGTTAAATAGCCGTAAATACACGTGTGTGAACTTTGGTCGACGAACAAATTTGGTGGGTAAAAGTGGGTAAGATAATGAAATAAATCTAATCGAGTCTTTCATTGTTCTAACATTTCGGTTACAGACGAATGTGCCAGCATCGAGTCATCTTCGGTAACTGTTTATAATGGAACGTACTGCGGTGAGTCTTGTGTGTCATAGGCCATTGTTCAGAACCAGTGAAGGTGTTTACAAGTATATAAACAGAAGCAGCTCCTCACTGTTAGTTTTCCAATGCTCCCATTATGTTAACATTCCATGTACATTCCAAAACATAATCTCTAGACCCTTACCTTATCAAGATACCTTCACTGTGAAGTGCAACAGTAACTGACATTGGAAGAAATGCCGTTTCACAATAACACCAATGATGACCTTTTAAATGTCAGTGTTTTATGTGATGGGATACATGCATACAAACCATCTGAAGGAGTAGGCATAGACTCTAAAAAGTTGTGTTCCCCATAATAAAGAAGTTGACATCCATGAATTCTCCTCCTCACATTAGAATAGGTCCAAACCGTGAAATCCGGGTTAGAATTTTTTCTTCAGCAACCCCTGATTGCCGTAAGAGGCGACTGACGGGATCGGGAGGCCAGGTTCGCTGACTTGGTTGATGCATGTCATGTCATGTACCTTAAGTGCGTAGATCGATGCTCATGATACCAATCACTGCATTGTGTGGTCCATGTACAGACTGCCGTCAAACAGCTAGAATATTCCTGAGTGCTAAACATAAACAAACACACAAAAAGAATAGGTCCACCCGTTCGCAAATGTCCTACCAAGTGTGAGCAGAAGAACTGGGTCAGTATGTGACCTCTTGGATTAACGTCTGATTTACCTTCCGTGTAGTCCATGTAAGGAATTTGATTGGTTGGTTTGTTGGTTTGTTGGTTCGGGCTACATCACTTCGGGCTTTCCTCCCACATTAAGCTGCACGCTGCGATATAACTGGAATACTGTTAAAAGCGGCGTTAAACCGTATGGCTGGCTTCCCTTTCCCTTCATTATATTTCGATATTATTCATACCAACAGAACATAACAGTTATTAAGATTGCATTTAGCATCATTTTGTTGGTTAAATATTTTGTTCTCATAACTTGGTAAGACCAAAATGCATCTACTGTGTGTGTGTGCAGACAAATATACCTTGCCAAGAACAATCTTAGAAGCAACAGTCTCTTTGTGGCAGCCTATTATGTATTCGACTACATGGCTATTTTTAACCATGTTCTTGGTTTTCTGCAAAACTCGGAGTTCGACTATGACTATGATGGACCTGAAGGGACAAAACAGACAACTGTAGCAGAACGACTTGCCCTAGAGTCGATGGAAAACTGTTGAGCATGCCTCCTGACCTAGCGACAAAGTTTTTGTCACAAACGTATTCATTTTATAAGCACGTGTATCTACACAAATATATAGACATGTACATGTCAATAAAGTGTTCCATCATCAGTGTTTATTTGGTGTTTCAAATGAAAGAAATAATATTGCTTTACGTCGCATTGGTAATATTACAGCTATTTCCGCCTGGTGTTTTAAAAGATATCGTTTTTCAAACGGGTATTTGCATCACAATTATCCCCGTTCATTCTTAGTACAAGCACTACGTTGTATAATTGATGTGAAGTGTAACACAACAGGATACTTTCCTCGCAGTGATCGGCAAAATCAGAGTATTATGTTACAGCTGGTTCATAAACAAGATTCAGTAACGTCCTGTACAACAATTCACAACAATTACACACATCTCGTAAGTAACAACAACACACGTCTCGTACTGTAAAAGTTAAATAGCCGTAAATACACGTGTGTGAACTTTGGTCGACGAACATATTTGGTGGGTAAAAGTGGGTAAGATAATGAAATAAATCAAATCGAGTCTTTCATTGCTCTAACATTTCGGTTACAGACGAATGTGCCAGCATCGAGTCATCTTCGGTAACTGTTTATAATGGAACGTACTGCGGTGAGTCTTGTGTGTCATAGGCCATTGTTCAGAACCAGTGAAGGTGTTTACAAGTATATAAACAGAAGCAGCTCCTCACTGTTAGTTTTCCAATGCTCCCATTATGTTAACATTCCACGTACATTCCAAAACATAATCTCTAGACCCTTACCTTATCAAGATACCTTCACTGTGAAGTGCAACAGTAACTGACATTGGAAGAAATGCCGTTTCACAATAACACCAATGATGACCTTTTAAATGTCAGTGTTTTATGTGATGGGATACATGCATTTAAAAAGTTTTATGGTCGTAGAGGTCACCAGGAGATAACCATGTTTTACCAAAACCTCAATCTTCACTTTAACTTGTTTTGACCAAGAATTAACTAAAATAACTGTTTCATTGGTGTGAAAATAGGAAAACTTGCAATTTTAAAGATAACAACTTTTGGTTTACTGTATTTAGCGACGTGTCGCCTCAACCTTAAGACGGTAAATTCTCAGCATCAATATGTTTTTTCGAAAGTTTAACTACAAACACATTAGTAAGATCTTTCCATTTATTGACCTTTACCTTTGACCTTCTCATATCATAGGTCAAAACATTATCTAGGTCCGTGTTGGATTATTCCATTGATGTATATTCAGTAATGTCATTTAAGAGAAAGTATGATACGTCCATGTTTCACAATAACAAGACGTTATCTTTGTCACAAATACATAATTGACAAGTGATTTTGTAATATGTGTTAAGACACACAGACATATATACATCAATAGTTGAAGAGATGAGCATACTTCAGAGACTGAAAATCATACAACCTGCTTCTATAAAATCCTTTGGCCTGATTTGGGCCAAGGTACATACCAAGTTTCATGATAAATGCATTAATAACGTTTGTGAAAGTACCCTTGATTTTTCACCTTTTCACGACTGTCTAATCTTTGTGTCTTATCCACGACGGTCGTCGTCACATCCATAAGCCTTATGGAGCTGCTAACTAAGCTAGGGGCAGAGATGAGTTGAGAACGCCCCAAAAACATGCGAGAATTCGACGACAACATAACAAGTACGATCTGGATATATCTTGAAATATATTTCGTAATATGCAGAGCTCAACAACAGTATGATGGCAAGAGATGACCTATTGCTTAGACCAGTTACGATGATTGTCACAGTAAGACCACTCAGCCTTCCGGACGACTGTTGTTTGGAACGTGTAAATATATACAAACGATATTACTTCGTACTCGGGACTGTTTCCTCGGGACGTTCGCACTAGTGATGCCTACTAAACGGTAAAAGTGAAGATTAAGAATTGTGTTTATCAATGTATCGTCGGTCTTTTAACATCCCTGGAATCAATGCTATTATGGAAACTATTGTAATTCCCACAACGCTCTCTGATACTGTATCGCTAGACTATCAGAACGAGTAGAAAGCAACTGTACTGTTTTTCAGAAACAATTAATTTCCGAAGGCTGAGGGTAGTTCTCGCTTATTGGAGACCATTTATTTGTCATGTGACCCAAAATATTTCTCGGAATGCGTGTGTATCTTTGTTGTTTAGAGCGGCATTCATCAGTATTCCAGCTATCTGACCGCGATCTGTCAAGTATCGAGAATCCAATGACTGATATCATGAACATCGATCCACGCTTTGGGATACGACTCAGATCAGCCAATCCATTTTGTCACCTCTTCTGACAAGCATGGCTTGCTGGTGATCAGTTCTTACCCCGAAACCCCATGGACTCCCAAGTAAATCGCCTCTCGTGACGAGCAGCAGCAAGCTAGTGGAACTGTCTACCTCGGATACCCAGAATGCAATGAGCTATTGCCAACTGCACTGTCGTAAAGCACCGCTGTGTTTCAAGGCACGGACACAAATTATATTGAAGGAACCTCTTGTACATTTTCTTCCTGAACCAGAATTAAACAGATCAAACCCGCGTAATTCCGATGCAATTGTTTTCCGGTACAACACTCAGTAAACCACTGACATTGCTCAATGCAATAACCCAGAAGTTGTAATCTATAAAGGTGTACGTTTTCTAATTTACTCACCAAATTCTAGAATGCCAATCAAACAGTCAGCCTGTTCCCCCCGATTATGTTTGTAAGTTTGTCAGCACCATACCTATTCTCATTGGTTTTACCAAATCGATAAACGTGTGCGACCTGCTTCACTGCGGGCTTTCCTCCCACATTAAGATGACAGGCTATGATTGACTGGAATAATGTTCAAAGCGTCATCATTGTACAAACATTTTTCTTCACAGCAAAAGTGGCAGATTTGTCACCAAATGTCACCGAGATCAATTCTACCGTGGGGATGTGTACAGTGACCAATGGATCAACCTCTGTATTATCATCCAGTATCGGTACTACGAACGCAGCTGCAACAGCTCCAGCTGCGGCGGAGTCAACTACTGAATCCGATGTAAAAACTTCAGAATCCGATGTAACAACTTCAGAATCCGATGTAACAACTGTGGAAACAGAATCTGCTTCAACATCAGAAAAAATCACATCAGCATCATCTCCCACTACTCCGAAAGCAACTGCAAATACTTCAGCCGCGTCTGCATCAATTGCAACTCCTAAATCCGATGTAACAACTTCAGAATCCGATGTAACAACTGTCAAGTCAGAATCTGCTCAAACACCAGACGCAACTACATCATCTAATGGAAAAACAACTCCAGTGATGCAATTGCCAGAAAACTTGTGTAAGTACAAACACTGTCAGAATAACATAAGTGATTGTCCTCTTCTTTTTGACACATTGGACAGAAGGGGTTGTGTTCTAAATCGGACTCGAAGACTGGTGCTGTGTTTGTTCTGTTGCTTATTCCAGTTCACAATAAGTGACGAACCAGAATTAGAAACTAAATATGATATCCCTTGGCCGGTCTTATCTTAAGACGAAAAAAACAAGCATATGCTTCCCATCAAAAGTCAAAGTGGCCCTGTGAAGATCCGGGGTAGACTAGGTCTTCAGCAACCCATGCTTGTCGTAAAAGGCGACGAACTGGATCGGGTGGTCAAGTTCGCTGACTTGGTTGATGCAAGTCATCGTTTCCCAATTGCGTGGATCGATGCTCATGATGTCAATCCCTGGATTGTCTGGTAAAGACTCGATTATTTACAGACCGCCGCCATATAGCTGGAATATTGCTGAGTGCGTCGTTAAACAACAAACTAACTAACTAAATGCCACAGTGGCTATCACTTACGTCATTGATTGTCATCATTTGGTCCCACCGTGACCTTACATTTCGGGTCTGGCCCCTGGCATTAGGATAGCACGTACCAAGTAAATCCTTCTTGAGGTAGGTGATAACGAGTTTTCAGGCTTTCGTTTTGAGGATGATCTTGACCTTTGACAAGACAGATCAATGTTCCAAAACGATCATTAAGTTTGTTTGTTTGTTGTTTAACTCAGCAATATTCCAGCTATATGACGGCGGTCTGTAAAATAATCGAGTCTGGACCAGACAATCCAGTGATTGACAACATGAGCATCGATCCACGCAATTGGGATCGATGACATGTATCAAACCAAGTCAGCAAGCCTGACCACCGGTGTACCCGATCCCTTTAGTCGCCTTTTACGACAAACACAGTCGCCTTTTACGGCAAGTATTGGTTGCTGAAGATCTATTCTACCCCGGAATCTTCACTTGATAGGGAATACCTGAGATATTCAAGCACCACATTTACTGCTTGACTGCAGATTTTCCAATGGCAAGAGATAATTATTTCAAAGCATCAACCTCGTGGATTTAAAAAAACCTAATACAATTATTCTTATCGTACTTTTAAGAAATTGAAATGTTTAAACGATGTTGATTAACCCCCTGGATGCCAGAGGACATATACATTTCCCCCCTCTTTAATTAACCCTTACTTTGGAGTCGAATAAAATTCAAAATGCATTCATCACGCACACACATACGCTTGACAGTTTTGAATTAAGTGAGATATTCCCTGTTCTGTGATATCGCCCTCTGTCACTTTAGGCAAAGAAGGTACATCGTGATAGTACGGGGGCGCTCGTAAATGACTATATTACCTCCACAGTACACATGTTTGACCTCTGTGATATCACCCTCTGTCACTTTAGGCAAAGAAGGTACATCGTGATAGTACGGGGGCGAGCGTAAATGACTATATTACCTCCACAGTACACATGTTTGACCTCTGTGATATCACACTCTGTCACTTTAGGCAAAGAAGGTACATCGTGATAGAACAGGGGCGAGCGTAAATGACTATATTACCTCCACAGTACACATGTTTGACCTCTGTGATATCGCCCTCTGTCACTTTAGGCAAAGAAGGTACATCGTGATAGTACTGGGGCGAGCGTAAATGACTATATTACCTCCACAGTACACATGTTTGACCTCTGTGATATCACCCTCTGTCACTTTAGGCAAAGAAGGTACATCGTGATAGTACTGGGGCGAGCGTAAATGACTATATTACCTCCACAGTACACATGTTTGACCTCTGCAAAACATTCAACATTGACCCACGTTACGAGTCGCAACGTGTTACTTTAGTACTGTCTTTACGTACGTTTCATTCAGGCATTGATGGTTATGATGATATCGAGTATGCAAGTACATTACATTTAAATGGAGAACTGATAAAGAAGAAATATTTCTTTGTAACTTATCTTCAGATAAGTTTTTATCACTTGTTGAAAAAGCAGTTGATGCCGTATTCACAAATATTGATGAAAGTATCGAGGTTATTAGAGAGGCACTCTCCTTTGCTGGTGACGAAATGAAGAAAGTAGTTCACATGGATAAGAAAACACAACAATGGTTTGATTGGGAATGTCAGTTACTAAAAAAGACATGTACATGCCTCAACAAATTCAGAAGAGATAAAGATTTGCAGTCGTTAAGGGAATATACAAGAATTAAAAATCTTAACAAAACCACGTGCAGGGAAAAGAAGCTTATATTTCTTGAAAAGGAAAAAACAATATTTGGAAGATGACATTAAGTCGTCGAAAGAAGTTTGGACAACCCTCGGAAAGCTAAATCCCCATTATTAGTCTAAAAGTAATATTGAAATTGATGAATGGTATGATTATTTCAAAAATAACGTTTATTGGTAATGGTGTCAGGAGTGATACTTACTGTGAATTATCAGATCAGGATGACAATGACATAACTGCTGCAATTCTTGAGAGAGGAAATTCAAAAAGCTATCTACGATTTGAAACAACAGCAAGAGTTCCGGGATAGATGGTTTAATTCCAGAGTTCTTAAACATTCTGTCAATATTCTACTCCCACACTTTGAATTACTGTTTAATATGATTTTAGAAACGTTATTTCCCCATAAAGTGGACTATTTGTGTGATAATTCTCCTACATAAATCAGGGTCATGTACCGACACAAACAATTAGCGAGGAATTACCCTTCTGAGTGTTTGTAGCAAAATATTTGTTTCTATTATCAATAAAAGAGTCACCTTTTGGTCAGAATTATTAGATAAAATGTCGGAAGAAAAAGCAGGTTTTAGACAAGGGTACTCAACCACGGGTATTAATTTCATACTTAATGCGATTATTCACAAATACATGCAGAGAAAAGGTGGAAAGAGTTATGCAATATTTTTAAGGTTTCAAAAAGCGTTTAATTCGGTAAACAGAAATATCATATGGGCATTATTTCTTTTAAAATGGTGTGAGTAACAAAATGGGTAAATTATTAAGCAATATTTATCAACATGTAAAGTCATGTGTTAAATACCGGGGAATATATTCTGATGTCTTCATAAGTAACTTTGGTGTACGCCAAGGCTGTATTCTTAGCCCCTTCCTGTTCTGTTTTTTCGTCAATGAACTAGCTGCACAAATTAAGGTAATTGTACTGATGGTATACAGCTGCACCCAGATATTAAGATATTTCTGTTGCTTTTTTTTGATGATATAGGTCTGTTTTGTAGTACGATAAAAGGTTTACAGAATTGGATGGATCCACTGGAGCTGTATTGTTCTAATTGGTTGGTTTGTTGTTTAACGCCGCACTCAGCAATATTACAACTATATGACGGCGGTCTGTAAATAATCGAGTCTGGACCAGACAATCCAGTGATTGATATATTGCTTAGTGCCTCGTTAAACAACAAACAAACAAACATAGACGTATATGTATGTGTAATGTTTCTGTAGGCCCAAACTGCACAACAACCAACACCACGTGTGTCTGGCTTTCATCTGCTGGGCCTTCAGTGGATGAAATGAAAGAGCTAATAAAGAAACTTACATTGGAAAAGAAGACACTCTCGTCCTACAAACGTGAAAAGACATCGGCTAGTGACGACCGGCCAACTGCCCAGGCAATCGGAAAGGTTGGAATCGTCTTCTTTGTCCTTGCGTTTGCCGGAGTGGTGCTTCTTGACTGTGGAAGAGTCGTTGACTGTCTTCGGAAGCGAAACCGAAAACGCGTGATCTTTAGCAAAGCCTGATGCAGTGATCGTTAAAACAGTCACATTGTTTTGCAGCCATTTTAAGGGTTGATCTTTAAGACTCCTCTTGTTTACAAATCTCAGAGGAACATTGTACTTTATACAATCACTTATTGTGCTTGTTGGCCACCGGTTTGGACAAGATACGCTCACCTTCGTCACTATATCATCACTATAAACATATGTTTATATACTAGTATATTGTCAGAATCGAACGATAGACCCTGTTATCAGAAGATATTTCTTATGATTATAGAAAGGTTTTTGCCGCATAGTGTGTGTCATACATTCCTGGTTAACGACATACGATAACAAATGCAGTGCGAATTCAGGTCTTTGAAATAGCAATGTACACCGTTTATCAACACGATTGGTGCGTTATTGCGGCTATATCCTGCTAATCATTCTTTTATCAGGAGTTGACTGAATATATTCTTTCGTAGGTATAAAGGTTTTCGAAGTATGCATTTTTGTATATATATTTCTTTGTTGTAGATATTTCATCGAAAAAGTATATCTTCACTTTGGATTTGCCCTTTCTCTATTTTCGAATTTAGCCTTCGTCCGTTAAATTGGGTATTTCGTTATAATCATTCTATTAGGAGTTGACTTAATATCAACTTTATGATCAATGTCATGTTTAATGTAAAGGTTCGGTGAGTCTCATGTGAATGTATGTTTTTTATAAGACTTGCAAATGATTGCTTTTCCACTGCGCTGTCATTTTACGAATAAGAAAACGTACAACTGTATGGATAGCAACTTCTGGTTTAGTGCATATAGCGAGGTTTTATAAATGTTGAATATCATGTCTGTTCCTCATGAATTTTACTTTGGTCATTTCATTTTAATTGTTAAAATAAAACTCATAAAATATTTCTGTGGTCTTTTTGCATTGGTATTTGAATGTGTACTTAAGACAAATGTTGTGCCGTCTAAAAACAAAAAGAATCGGTAAAGGATTTTACTTCCGTAGATGGAGTTGCATACAAGCAAACAACTGTGTGTGAAGCACTCTCCTACCCAGAGTTCCATGCGGCCGGCAGCCAGCCAGCATAGTACCTCTGCCACAGGCCAGCGCCATGTGACGATTCGTCACATCTTTCACAGTCCATTCAAGATGTTGAATATGCTTTTCATCCGTTTCATGTATGACAAGTCAACACATTTTCATAAACAAACGTCAAAGAATGGTTACGATTCATTAAGAAAGTATCCTAATACGTGAAAATATATTTGTTTTTGCGTAGTTATTCTTTGTTTACATTGGTTGTAAGGCTCCACGTGCTGTCATCGAAGCCCAACGGAGAGCTGGCGATACGGTCTTTTTGATGTATAAATGTATATTGTCATGCAACTCACTGTCGCAGTTGTAGTAGTATATCTATATAATTATGCAAAACAATATATTAAGCGACCCCAAATACTTGCATTAGTCCGTTCTACATTGATTTCTGAAAAAGCGCGTTTCTTTACAAACAAGAGAAAAGTCCGGTCACGTGATATGCAAATTAGCCTGTGGCAGTGGTGTTATGCTGAGTCACCACTGCGCCAGAGTTCGTGTGTGAAGGTAAGATAACTGGCAACAGTTCATGTGAGGATATGGTAGTGAGTCACGTCACACGAGGGGGATAGACGGCTAGTTCACACAGTCTCTAATTATACGTCCGATACATATATAAGGGGACCTGTGAAGATCCTGGGTAGAATAGGTCTTCAGCAACCCATGCTTGCCGTAACAGGCGACTATGCTTGTCGTAAAAGGCGACTAAAGGGATCGGGTGGTCAGACTCGCTGACTTGGTTGATGCATGTCATCTATCCCAATTGTGTGGATCGATGTTCATGATGTCAATCACTTGATTGTCTGGTCCAGACTCGATTATTTACAGACCGCCGTCATATAGCACGAATATTGCTGAGTGCGGCGTTAAACAACAAACCAACCAACAACAAACCATGTATATGTACATTTACAATACTGTGGAGTTGCATGTGAACGCAACATCTAATCATAAAATCATTTCTCATCCCGCATGAAAAGCACGTGACACACGTGCCCACAGAACCTAAAGTGTGTGCGCCTGTAGGGTAACTCACAATCACTAATACCATTGAGCTAAGCACACGCCCAAAAATGCACCCGAGACAGTGTCTCAATGAACAGACAAAATGACGAATTATGGGTACGATATAAGGGGGGACGTCACAATGTTTGGCAAACCAAGTGTAATTTCTCGACTGTAGGACAAACGGGTAGACTTGCAATGAGACCTGGGCATTGCAGGCCTACAAACGACACCCTGAGTACCGTTGTTCAAAACAATCTCAGCGCAACAACTGTCGTAAGTCTATGTTAAGGTATCGGAGTTACGATCACCTTAGGGCTAAGATCGTTTTGTACAACGGAACCCTGGACAAGATCGTCTCATTACATTAATTGCACCACGCAATGGATTCATGTAATTTCGTATGTTCTATTTACTTTTACATGAAGAATTCCATGCAACCTTATGATTTTTAGTCACGTCGAGTTGCTTGTCCGTAAAAAGATGGGCGTAATACTGCCTTGTATTTTCAGACAATCAAACAACTTCTGGGCGCGGCTTAAGAGCAGCCAGACACCAGAGCTCGTAATGGTCAAGAGTGTCCTTTTAGCTGATATCCCAGCTACTGATTGAAAAGTAGGTTACATTCTAATACCCGGTATAACATGCATACTTGGTCGAACGCAACTGGTCCCTGAGTAATCGTGGCTTTCTCTGTCCCTGGACAACACAAGGAGTTGAGTGTGATAACGTGATATTTGTGTCAATACTACCTGCAATATTGTACATCGTAAATGAATCAACAAGAAATTGTTATCACTATCCCCCACCATGGGGAACATAAAAAAATAGTTTGTTCAAATAGTAGTGAATATATAAAGAGTCCTTTAAGACCTTAAGAAGAGATAGGCACTAGGGTCGCTTATTTCATCAGAAAAAAAACCC
This sequence comes from Haliotis rufescens, assembly GCF_023055435.1. NCBI lineage: Eukaryota > Metazoa > Mollusca > Gastropoda > Lepetellida > Haliotidae > Haliotis > Haliotis rufescens. The sequence continues at coordinate 287,200 of NW_025964389.1, forward strand.
GATTACATGTGAAATTAATACACACAAGAGGCCCCTTCTCTGGAACAAATAATTTATGACACTAATTCTCGAACTCATTCTTGAGAAATGTTGTCCCCCAAACGTAAATAACGCAATGCACGGATTACTAAAAATCATCGTCTTCTCGTCGAGAGAATGCTGGACACAGGTATTTTAATGTTCATTGAAACACAATGTTATGTTTGGGGACGTCATATACAGGTGGACAACACTCGTGACTTACCACAGGCCACGGTCCACGTGTAACGTCATGACAACACGACAGCCATAATCAGATAGTGTCTCAAAGTGCTGCTTTAACAACTCGGGTAATTCCTGGGTCTCACCAGGATATTGGAATGAACATTACCCTGACAATTTGCATCAGTACTTTTCCAACGCCGTCATATAACTGGAACATTGCTGGGTGTGGCGTTTAACAACAAACAACAACAACAATCATAATGATTAACATACTCGGGAATTCAACTCATTGGAGTCCTATTTACCATCATATATAACTAGGGACGATCGGGTAGCCTAGTAGTTAAAGCGTTCGCTCGTCACGCCGATGACCCGGGTTCGATTCAAGACATGGATAAAATGTGTGAAGCGCATTTCTGGTGTCCCCCGCCGTGATATTGGTTCATGCATTCTAATTCTTACGATTCAAGCACACGAGATGATGTGATGGAAACATTCATTATGTATAGGGTGTGGGGTGTTTGATGTGTGTGTGGGTGGTGGGGGTGGTGGTGGGGTGGGGTGACATTGGCTTGATCTTAGGACTGTATCATACTATGCTGCCATCCTCCCCCCTCCACCAACACCACCACCATTATATGTTTATTTTACTCCCTCCCTACATCATTACCCTTGACATCCTTAAACTGACCAGAAAACCAGTGATCTGACAACTACAATTCTTAAGACTGACTACCATAACTACGTCAATCGCAGCAAGTGTGCTTGTAGCCCTGTAGACATCCCGGGGGAAAGGGACCACCATTATCTGTGTGGTAGACGCTGTGGCTGATTGAGCCTATCATGCCCTGGTGGATGTGTCCATTTCTTTCGCTCCTGCCCTTGTGGATATGGCCATTTCTTTCGCTCCTGCCCTGGTGTTTGTGTCCATTTCTTTCGCTCCTGCCTAGGTGGTTGAGTCCATTTCTTTCGCTCCTGCCTAGGTGGTTGTGTCCATTTCTTTCGCTCCTGCCCAGGTGGTTGTATCCATTTCTTTCGCTCCTGCCCAGGTGGCTGTGTCCATTTCTTTCGCTCCTGCCCTGGTGGTTGTGTCCATTTATTTCGCTCCTGCCTAGGTGGTTGTGTCCATTTCTTTCGCTCCTGTCCTGGTGGTTGTATCCATTTCTTTCGCTCCTGCCCTGGTGTTTGTGTCCATTTCTTTCGCTCCTGCCCTGGTGGTTGTGTCCATTTCTTTCGCTCTTGCCTAGATGGTTGCTTCCATTTCTTTCGCTCCTGCCCTGGTGTTTGTGTCCATTTCTTTCGCTCCTGCCCTGGTGGTTGTGTCCATTTCTTTCGCTCCTGCCTAGGTGGTTGTGTCCATTTCTTTCGCTCCTGCCTAGGTGGTTGTGTCAATTTCTTTCGCTCCTGCCCTGGTGGATGTGTCCATTTCTCTTGCTCCTGTCCTGGTTTGCCTAGTCCATACTCAAACAGTTCCGGCAAGGATATACCTGGAATATAGCTCCGCAGAAAAATAATTGGGTCCAGACAAGAAAACCCAGTGATTGACATCCTGAGATTCAATGGACAAAAGTGTGATACCATGACATGCAATCGACCAAGTGATCGGGTTTGACCACCCAATCCATTTCGTCACCTCTTGCATCAAGCATAGGCTGCTCGGGACATATATTCTCACGCGAAATTCCCCTGGGTAATTTCAAATAATAAATGTTACATTTGGGGAAATGTATTCTTGCTGCCACCAAATTAAAATTATGAATGTGACGGCAGTCAGTTTTGTTTTCTTTAGTATTTGAGTGGTGCATTCTCTGAATCCACACATGTTTTGAGATGCCAAGCTTGGATGCACATGGACGTGTTTTGCCCTAATCTCACATACCATTGGTCAAAAGGCTTGACATTTTACGTTTACAGCAGATCCAGCATAAGAGGTTTGCTTTTCCCTCAGTGCTACTTGGAAGTAGATCAAGAAAGATGTGTTAATAATAGAAGATCACAATCGCAGAAGAAACCGCTTCATGGAAGTCGTCATGGGTAATGATTGTGTCTGTCGCATGTTCTACCTCAGTACAATAGAACACAAATGGGTTGGTTTGAGACAATGTCATAACATATGCAGCGTGTAAAGTGAAGAGATGCACGTTTAGTTCACAGTTCAATTAAAGGCAGTTAATTCTTCAGTACCACACCGGGAAGCTATTACGTGAAGCTAATAGGTCTAGTGGGTTGTCGACATGAATTAACGAAACAAAGATATACTTCTTTAAAATAAGTATAGCGCAGTATATCTTCCATTAATATCACATAATATTTTGCTCGCATTTATGACAGGCAATGACAGTATGTAGCACAAGTATTCAATAAGTTAAGATTTCGTTTTACACTGCATGTCAATATTATAACGTCACATTGCATATGGTGATACAGAAAGGTATGATGTCACAGTCAAACTTGAAATACACTCTTTCTATCGTGTCTATTGTACTAACAGCTTTCTGTAGGAGCAACACACTCGTGTGTATTTGACAGTTTAACCTGTACATTATAACACATGACATTATAGTAAAACATTTGTTCGACGTGGCGTGTCATATCACGCATATCACATGCAGTTTTGAAAAAAAAGTTATTATAGATAGTCCCTCTCATAAACAATTTTATTTGATGCTTACTTCCATATGACATATGACACCTCCATTTATTAAAATAGGAATTGTAAAAAAGTAGAATTACCCATAAGAGAATTAATACTTGAATAAAAACACACTGTTTCATGTTTAAATAAAAAACGTGAAAACTCATATCAAACTATTCAGAATCCATTAAACTCTCACTCAACATGCATATGAAACACATTACAAGGTCATATATTGAGCGTTGTCCGACATGATCTTTACCTGACACACGACAAATGTACGAGGGTCGTTCAATAGGTTCGATTTAAGACCAAGTCGCAGAATATCTTTTGCACTTTTATTTTTCAATATAATCTCCATTCACCTCAATACACTTATTCCATTTGTCCTTCAAGCTTTTAATACCACTTTTATAGAAATCCGCAGATTGGCCCTCTCACCACGCCTCTGTGGCAGCCTTTATTCCACGTCATCCTGGAAGCGTCTTCCACGTAGGACAGATTTCATGAAATAGTCACTGTGGGCTAAGTCTGGGCTGTAGGGTGGGTGATTTAACTGTACAGCCAAATTAGGGAAACATGTAATCTTTTTTCCAGAGTATATCCTTCACATACATGTCGGGAAGCTCTACACACTGTACAAGGACTCGCATACCTGGAATGAGGTGTATGCAGTGTGTAGAAGTCAAGATTCAAGACAGTCAACGAGCTGGATAATTTAAAAACGTGTATGGAGAAATGGAGATATGATGAAGTTTGTTTTTTGTGTTTCTTGTTATCTCGACCAATAATGATTTCATTTCACAAACTTCAGGTACTTATGACTTTGACAGTTATTAAAATACAGTTACAAAGTATTAATGTTGATCAATGCCCCCCCCCCCCCACCCCACCCCACCCCCCACACCCCACACCCACACCCCACACCCACACCCCACCCCCACCCCCACCCCTAACACCCACACACAAACTCTAATGACTATTCCTCACCGTAATATAAACAAAATAGTACAGATTAAAAAAAAAGGAACGAGGTAGTATAAGACCCTTTTCGACCCACCAGATTTGCAATATGTAGGAATTGAGCAAACCTATTAGAAATTGTTATGAATGTTATCAGACGTGTGAGAACTAGACGTGTACACATTTTCATATTTGGGATTTATGACAACTATATAGACACAGGCAAGTATAAAGTGAACTGTATCCCGGGGGCTGATTTTAGAGGTGTTATTTGACCCTAGCCGATTGTCACAGGAGATGACGACAAACAGTGCACACTTGTTGTAAAAAAAATCACCTTGCTCCTCGTTAGGTTTGTTCGCTCAGTTTAATCATATCTATTCTCAAAGAATGGGATATTTGGAAATAACTTAAAATTTTAATATTAACTTATATATAAAACTTTGAGTGATGGAAACTGATCAAACAACTTTTGAGCAAGACGCTAGTTGACATCATCGATTGAGCATTCTCGATTACTTCTCAATAGTTGTGAATTGTCGACCCAAAGATTGTTGGAGAAATGCTTCTCATGAATTGAAAGTTGACTATTGGAAAGTTGAAGTAGTCACTCTTATCATACAAACTTTGGATATTTTTTTTTGTCACTCTGAATCTTTATACATAGATCTAAATATGAAACAGATGAGGTGGTTTCTCCACTTCACTTCTAGTTAAGGTGGATAAAGCAGTGGCAGCCATAAACAACATGTCCAATTGCAACTGATTTGAAGTAATTGACAAGAAGGTTGTTTGTTTCACTGAAATTATTATAAAATGTACAATGTTTTTTAAGAAAATGATATTGCTATTTTTTGGAGAGAACAGGTTTTAGATTTTAGTTCAGTGCTGAATAGTTGGACAGATTGACAGACGGACTACGGACAAAGACACTCAACATAAGCTCACTCTGACTTTGCATAAATCGATATGAACTTTTGATATTATAACTAAAAACTCAACTGGAAGATTTGACATTGGATTATTACACAAATAAACATCAAAACTGCTGACGCTGGTTACACACTGTCTCGGGTCCGCTTCTGTCAGACATAAGTCAGTTCATAAACGGGGATGAACTGAGATTGTGTGAAAACACAATTAGAACTGAACATATAGCATTTTGTTGAAATTGTTTACAAGTACTTTGATAGATAAATGCTACTTCATTGTAAACAAGAGTCGTCAGAGTTCGAATTGGCTGCAAACTTAAGATTCTGAAACACCTGATGACGTAGATACCTGTCAGACGAAATGTCTTTCCATGAACAAGCAGAGCAACCTTTGTGTTGCTGTCGAACTCGTTGGCTGCTTTCTGCAATATGCATTACCGAACGGAAACAAACGTTTACATTGTAGGTGTAACGTTGTTGCTATTATATGATCAGTGGACCATGCATATCAATCGATGCGATCGGACTGAGTCTATTTATTCCACTTATGTGTGTTGAAATCTATTTATCATCCCAAACTGGCTCCCACAGGTGAAATCGATGGTCGAGATCAAGCGATGAAATGAAATTGCATCACAATGCTTTGCAGACCATTGTGACGTCATTGGTTACCATGACGTCACAATCAAATGACATAACTTATGGCTCTGCTACTGAAGCTGTTAGCAGTACTTTTTTATACTTTAAGTTAAGACACTGCTAATTACTGTCTACAAACAGTCAAAGTTGGCAGCATGATGTTGGGACCTAAACTGCACGTACCCCAGTGTTACTATACAATTGTTCACGGCATATTCACTGCTCTCACGATATACATGTTTATTTATTCGGCATCAAATAACCTTTTAAATATTAAGATCTCAAAACCGGAGAGTCGTAAAGTTCTAGGCCTCTCAATGAAAATTGTTCTCACATAACTTTTCTATTTTTACTGTGAGTTCATTGCACAGGGTCCAGCGATGCTCCTTCTGTGTTATCCCTGCCCAAGAGAAGTCTTCATCATCGTTCATCAGTTCAAAGCCACAATCTGCAGTTGCAGCCACTGTCACTTGTTATGTGTGCACAGGTAGCACATCTGAATAATTTCCGTGATTGCTTCTCTCAACATTTGTAGTTCTTTTGCATAGTATTTCCTGTTGATAGTCTGGCCTCGTTGCATGTGATTACACCTTTACTGATACCTCTCATGACTACACGAGCTTGTACTTATTTGGTTGGGGTGTGGCCAAATGTTTCCACTGTTTGCTCCGAAGTGGTGATTGTGGCTAGAAGTGATGACCCTTGTTCTGATGACCCTGGGTTTGAATTCGCATCAAGGGTTTTTAAGTATTCTGCTTACGAATGGCCAAAACGTCCCTGGATCAGTGGGGTCATCTTCTCATCTGATATTAACATTCTGAGTACTTTTTTGTTGACAACTTTCGTCAGCGTGTTAGTTAAGATTGACTGTAGTGACCCAGAACTGATTCCATTAATGCCAGTGATAAGGTGAATTGTAACACATTGGTCAATGCTCGACTTTAAGACGTGGTATCTATAGGACGACCAGACCCAGTTTAATCTTCTGTGCTTCTTCTGCCTCTCTTAAATTCAACAGCCATTTCTTGAAAAGTTAAACATGAAGGGATGTCATCCCCAAGCATACATTTCGTATGTTCGTATATTTCCTTTGGTGACATGCTCTTTTCAAGGGACCTAATGACACCTCGTTTCTCAGTTTCCTCAATTTTCGCAGCAAAGTTCCACTCCTGTCAAATTCTCCGATTGGCTGCTAAAAATCAGATGCAGTTATCTGTCTTTAACCTGTTGTTATATTGTTTACACATTTATGAGGCCACAACCATTTTGATTTACCTTGTATCTTTCAATTTTAGGGGCACATAAACTCCCGAGTTACAACACACCTTATCACACGTTTGAGCATTTAGGAAAAAGCTGTAATACCCAGTCCAAATATTTTTACTATAACCATACATTCTTTGAAAAATAGCCCTCTTAGTGTACATTAGTATTAATATGCAGTGTCATATCAGTGTCAAATAATCTAAATTCTCATGGACCATTTTGAGGGCCTCGAATTACATTTTAAAGGCGGCCTTTTCAGAAGTGATGCAAATGGTTTGTTATGTGGCTTACTCGATATAAATGACCACTGAACCACGGGCATGCGAGTTGTGTGTTCCTTGTCTGTTTGGAAACTGTGTAGAACTCAATAGAGTGAGTGAGTTGGGTTTAACGCCGCTTTTAACAGTATTCCAGTTATATCACGACGTGTCAGCTTAATGTGGGAGGAAAGCCCGAAGTGATGCAGGTCTCAGACGTTTACCACTTCGGTGAACCCCACGAGCACGGGTATGGTGCTGACAAACCTAGAATCATAACCCGGGCGAACCGGGATTCGGACCCACAATCATAGGTCTCTGCACAGCAAATCGCGGGGCCTTAGACGACTGGGCCACCCATGCCCCCCAGATCTCAATAGACGATTCAAAAGAATAACGTCCCCAGACATTAAAAAATTCCTGAAAAATGCAACTTCCTTTAAACCTCCTTATATTGCTCTGACCTAAGCCATAATTGAATGAACTAGACACCAACACACCTACACACACACACACACCTACACACACACACACACCTACACACACACACACACCTACACACACACACCTACACACACACACACACACACACACACACACACACACACACACACACACACACATATATATATATATATATACAATACTATTTTTGTGAATCGTGACATATCAACATAGTCAATTGACGGATCACATCAACGAGCTGAGGTTTACCCAGCGTTAAACAGTTATTCAAACTCTACACATTATACTGTCACAAATTAGTATGTAGGGGACATAATTATGTTTAATGCCCAATCAATGAACACTTCTTAATACTTCCTATGTTACAAGAACCAGATGGATATGACATTTGGGATTTTGCATTTCATCAGGCCTGAACTGCACCGATACAAGCAGTCATGTTTATGGCCTTCATCCGATGGCCCTGCTGTCGAGCAAATGCGACTGCTCATACAACAGCTGGTATTGGACAAGAAGACCGTCACGTCCGCATCAGTAAAGGCATCAGGTAAGGATGATCGCCCATCTTCCCAAGCCATCGGGAAGATGGAAATCGTCTTCTTTGTCCTTCCGTTTGTGGTTGTTATCCTTCTGGACTGTGGTAGTGTCTTCTTCAAGGATGCCGCAAACGGTGGTCCTTGCCAATGGATAACCATGCTTGTTGAGACCTGTGTCCATTCAGCCATATACACAGGTATAACCATTCAAAAGTCAACAATCATGAGTTATATTAGTATCTATATTATCTTCGAACGCAATAGCAACACAAATGGATCACATATTGAGGTGTGTTAGCAATTAAGGGTCGGGCCTGGAAGTAAAAGTGATTGATTGTGTTCAAATTTGAACCAAGACCAATTTTGACATTCAAATTATCAGGAATCCATGCCGACCATTTATCTCAAAAGGGGCGTCAAATTTAATCGGCCCTTTACTTAAAATATATACCTTATGCCACAGTTTGTGGTTCACTTGATAACGAGTTACCTCCGATCAATATAGTGTAACTATGCAAACAGATACCATATCCTGGCCCTTTGACACTGATTAAGTTCAGGGTACAAAACTACGAAATTCATATTTGTAGTAATAAAAATTTGTCTTTCAAAACATTTCATCAAACTGACATTTTCAAGAAAAGTTTAATTTCAATGTGTTCTGAACTTCTATTTATTCCATATGTATACAACTATTAGTTTAGTACAAGAGCTTTGCTACACGTTAAGAGTTAGCACCTTTATCTGTGTTTTGCTTAAATGATTGAATAATAAACTTACAGGAATTCCTGAGTAGAATTCTCGAGACCAGTCCCTTTAAAAGATATGTATGTTTTGTGGTAGATTGCATAATTAACATTTTGTGGCAACCCGCATCAAAATGATTGCATTGGATTAAAGTGGCTTTGAAAAGTATACTTGTTAAATCATGGCCTCTAAATATTTCATCTAGCCTTACAGGACGCGACCTATAGACACTTACAACTTTACAGAAAGCATCGAAATAATCCGGGACACATCTAGGCTACCTACCTACCTACCGACCGACCGACCGACCGACCGACCGACCGACCGACCTACCTACCTACCTACCTACCTACCTACCTACCTACCTACCTACCTACCTACCTACATTGGATATTTAACGTGCGCTTTCCTACCTACCTACCTACCTACCTACCTACCTACCTACATTGGATATTTAACGTGCGCTTTCCGACTGATGCGTATTTCGCACACGGGCCCGGCCAGGCCACCATTTAATGTGTTTCCGAAAGGGGCGAAAGAGGTCTGTGCAACCCAAGAGGGGGCTTTAGGGGTTGCTTATATAGAATTTGGGAATTTTGAGATTTGGAATAGATGCCGATGGGGTTGGGGAGGGGAACTAAGGGGGCTGGGTATGGTGGATGTTTGTTTGATTATGTGATTTTGATGTGGTAGATTATTGTGTTTTTAGATGCGTTTTATTAGTTCCGTTTTGATTAAGAATACGCCTAAGGCCTTGAAGTTTTCTAGTTTATTTTGTGGGTTTAGTATTGCTTCTAGAGTGAGAGCTTTGTTTAGATTGAGGGTGGTTTGTAATGCGGTTTGATGTGTTAGGTAGTGTGTGCAGTGGATGAGTGCGTGTTCTGGGGTTTCTAATTGTTTGCAGTGTGGGCAGTTACCTGTAGTGTTTTGTTTTTTTAAAAATTAGGTGGTTATTTAGGTTGGTGTGTCCTGTTTGGAGTTTAGTGATTACTCTGTCGATGTTTTTGATGGATGGAGAATTTTTGGTTTGGTTAGTGGTTTGCAGAGTACTTTTTTGATTTTGCTATTTGAGTTTAGATATAGGTTATGCCATTTTTTGGTGATTTTTTGCTTGTTTACACTTTTAATTTCTGATTTTGAGATGGGTAAGTTTTAGCTTATTTCTGGGATTTTGAGGGATAGTTTAGCTGCTTTATCGGCGTTTTCATTACCGTATATTCCTACGTGGGCGGGTATCCACAAGTAGGTTATTTGTTTGCCTGCCTTAGTTAGTTCGTTGGAGCTTTTAAGTATTTGATTTATTAATTTAGGTCGGTTTTTGGTATTTTTGTTTTGGAGGGCTATATCCTTGCCAAACATTGCATATCTATATATAAAGCAGATACTGAATAGTAGTTCATCCCATCCGCCTACTATGAACTCATCAAGCAATAACCACTTATCCTGTTTATTGGTTTCATGTCCCTATTGGCTTCCACCTATGTGTTCTCTGTCCATCTTGTTGTGACAGCATTATCCCTTTGTTGTCAACACCTACCAATGTTAGCCAACACATGTTTGCAATTGTTGTTACTGTTAATCCTCTATTGTTAATCCTCCACCTACTATATATATTCTGTACTATGTCCCTCACTCATTCTTGCTTGACAACGGTATAAGGATCTATACCGGAACGTCGCTTTTCACAGTATTAAAGAAGTTGTTATCCATAAAATTGTGTCTAGGAAAATACATGTCAAGTCTAACTTCTTTAGAGAACCATTAGTTTTGAAGACAATGCTTTGGATTGACACATGCATATATACCATGGAAAGTGCAGGAAGCCCAAGTGCAGTCTTACATAAAATAATCTAGATCTAACGAGGTAAAAAGACACGTTCAGAAAGTGAAACCTCATCCCGAAAAACCAATACCAGGCAAAAGAGTTGACATCGAGATCATCTGGAAGCATAGATAAAGTTTGGTGCAATTTCAAAACGACAACTCTAGAGAAAACCCTATGTCAAATATCTGCCGGAACAGTCCCATAGGGCGCTATAGGTACAGCAGTGAGGGGTAGTCTATGAATGGATAACAGAAAATCAATGATGGCAGCAGGTCTTAGCGAAAATGATAACCATGTAGTGTTTTACCGGTAGCACCCTCCACACATACAATCAATGGTTTTAAGTGATGAATTCATAAAGTTTTCATCACTATCATGTCTATATGTTCACTATGGAAGGCAGGCATTCCAGATTGATTTTCCTCCGACGTTGGCATTTTGAATATCAGCTATCCCACTATTAGCCTCTTTACTGAAGGAAGAAGGTATACGTCTACAATGTGGTTATAGGTTGTAGTGGGCCCGTGGGAGTCAGCCGGTACTAGTCAACCAAATGCGATACTGCCCTTAAACACAGTGTACCATTGTATCCTATTCTAAATGTATATTTAACAGTTCTTTACTGCAGAGAAAATATCGAGATCCCGAAAGGATTCAAATCCATAACCCTGTTTAGTGCACTAGCCACTGCACCATCCCACCCTTTGTTTGATGAAAGATGCCTGGACTGGCATAAGGGTTTTGTTGTAAATTCTTTACTGATATACTTTCTAATGTGTGTGCAAATGCGGCTTGAAAATTAATATATCTTGAATATTTAGATACACGATATCACCCCATTCCAAATATCAATCTGAATGTTTATACTTTTCAATAAAAGCGCAAATAACATACAAAAAACATGGCCCAAACCCAAATTTTATTCTCCGTCATCTTGTTTTTATCCATATTATGCAAAATTTGTATTATTTTGATATTTTAAAGGTAAATAAACCCGATATGGTTGTTATGTAAATGTCATTTTATGTCATGATATAGTTAGTGAGTTGAGTTTAACTGTATTCCTGTTATATCACGGCGTGTCAGCTTAATGTGGGAGTAGGGGGCACGGTGGCCCAGTTGTCTAAGGCGCCGCGATTCGCTGTGCAGAGTTACGTCCCTTGGGCACGCCAGAGACCTATGATTCTGGGGTCGAATCCCGGATCGCCCCGATTATGTTTCTAGGTTTGTCAGCACCATACCCATGCTCGTGGGTTTCACCAAAGTGGTAAACGTCTGATCACTTCGGGTTTTCTTCCCACATTAAGCTGACACGCCCTGATATAACTTGAATACTGTTAAAAGCGGCGCTAAACCCAACTCACTCACCAACTTTAACTAGGACTGGTCGTCTCTGAGTCAGTATACTGTGTTTGAGTGGGGTATTCATGTTAAACTGCGGCATGGTATCTCAGTGTGCTAGCACTATAAATCGTCATCAGTCCGGACTAGTACAAGCAGCCACACACACGTACATGCACGCCGCTTTATAAGTGCAGTAATCTTGGACGCGACGTTAAACCCAATTTCACCTCACCTCACACATGAAATTGAGGCGATTTTTAAAGAATTGTGGCCATTGGGTTGAGGTCCCAGAATATGAATCAGCAGTTCACAGCAGAATTAGAGTGAGTGAGTATGGTTTTACGCCGCTTTTACCAATATTCCAGCAATATCACGGCGGGGGACACCAGAAATGGGCTTCACACATTGTACCCGTGTCGGGAATCGAACCCAGGTCTTCGGCGTTACGGGCGAACGCTTTAACCACTAGGCTACCCGACCGCCCCAGCAGAATTAGAACCAACATGATAACGACCATAAACAGTAACACCAAAACCATTAAATGTCTGCATACTTATTATGTTTTAGTCAATACAGTATACACTTTTGGAAAGAACATTGGTAAAATGTCGTCAATGTTAAATCTTCGGTGGCTATTTTTCCCTTTTTAGTTCACCTAATCGACTGACCATGTAGTTTATGTGAGCAAATCATCTGATCAATTATACCCGTTATCTAACAACAACATATCATAATGATTTACAGCCTGTCTGTGTATATTAAGGAGGCGGTCGGGTAGCCTAGGGGTTAATGCGTTCGATCGTCACGCCGATCATGGGTACAATGTGTGAAGCCCATTTCTGGTGTCCCCCGCCGTGATATTGCTGGAATATTGCTAAAAGCGGCGTAAAACCAAACTCACTCACTAACTCACTGTGCATATTAACATATAATAGTTCCCAGGGTAATAGTTTCGCGGGACGCTCGATGGAATTTTACATGATTTCTTTATTATATTCTTCTTCTCTCTCCGAAACAATATGACTCACTGGCCATTGAATATAACTGAAATGGATGACACGTTTGTAATGGTGAAATACTCTGGGAATTCTCAACTGACGAACATTCATGAATAGTTGGTTCTATGAAGCATTCGGATGCAATTAGTATCACGTGTGCATCTGCATGTTGATACTGTAAAAGGCGACTATGCTTGTAAAAGGCGACAATGTTTGCCGTAAAAGGCGACTATTCTTGTCGTAAAAGGCGACTAACGGGATCGGGTGGTCAGGCTCGCTGACTTGGTTGATGCATGTCATCGTATCCAAATTGCGTGAATCGATGCTCATGATGTCAATCCATGGATTGTCTGGTCCAGACCCGATTATTTACAGACCGCCATCGTATAGCTGGAATATTGCTGAATGCGGCGTTAAACGACAAACCAAACTAAAAGCATGTTGATACAAGAAGATAGAATGCTTTTTTTTCTGCCGTCGCCCCCATGGAGAATCACAAACAATAAATCATAACAAACTGTATGATACAACTGCCAAATGCTTGGACGGTCGGTAACAATAAATCAAAGCATGAATGAATATAAGCATTAAATATTATAGAGGTTGGCTCAGCCGTAAGGAAACTACTTGGGGCCATGCATAAATTATGTACAGACTCTGACAAATGATATGAGAGAACTGCCAGGCGGAAAACATTTATATATCACTGGGTTTCAAGAGTAAGACAAAAACGCCCACGTCGGCCAACGTAACTTACAATGCTCATATGAGGTGGCGTATGACAATGCCATGCTATTGAAATTACATAGTCTGTGGAATATTTCACCAAACCCTAAAATAACACGATGAATTAAAAAGAATTTACTGGGTTTGGACAAAGTCTCGTGAATAATTGTATAAATTGAATACAATAGGATCAGTCACGTGCAATGTGCTGTCTGTTTGTGATGGCTATTTTTGGCACATTGAAAGTGTGTCGTATGAGATTGCACTGCATGTTACCTGAAAATAAGTAAATATAAATTGTCAGTGCAAGGGAATAACCAGTTTAGATAATCTGCCGAAACAGTTTCCACCAAACAGCTGTGAAAATTGTGTGAATGAACCAGTGAACATCTGTGATGACATGAGGTGTCCTACCGATAGCACCCGTCATTCCCACACTTTGCTACCCGTGAAGATCCGGGGTGAAATAGGTCATCAGCAACCCATGCTTGCTGTAAAAGGCGACTATGCTTGTCGTAAGAGGCGACTTACGGGATCGGGTGGTCAGGCTCGCTGACTTGGTTGATGCATGTCATCGATTCCATTAGAATAGGTCTTCATCAACCCATGCTTGCCGGAAAAGGTGACTATGCTTGTCGTAAAAGGGGAATAACGGGATCGGGTGGTCAGTCTCGCTGACTTGGTTGATGCATGACATCGATCCCAATAGAATAGGTCTTCATCAACCCATGCTTGCCGGAAAAGGCGACTATGCTTGTCGTAAAAGGGGAATAACGGGATCGGGTGGTCAGGCTCGCTGACTTGGTTGATGCATGACATCGATCCCAATTGCGTGGCTTGATGCTCATGATATTATCACTGGATTGTCTGGTCAGACCGCCGTTATATAGCTGGAATATTGCTGAATGCGGCGTTAAACAACAATCAACAACACCCTACATTTCAATACTGTTTGAAAAGGCGTTTAACCAAATCCACTTACTCCTATACTTCGCGGGTAACAACTACGCTGTGTTCCACAGGATATGTGTATTCCAAAGTTTAATTCATTGCCTTATTCACTTCTTTTCCTACCTGCCACAGAATATGACGCACTGGCCATTAAATATAACTGAAATGGATGAAACGTTTGTAATGGTGAAATACTCTGGGAATTCTCAACTGACGAACATTCATACAAATTTGATTCTATGAGCATTCTATTAATGAGCTGTATTATTCAGTATTTTGATCCAAGAAGACACAATGCTTTATTTTCTGCCGACGCCTATTCGCTACCATGAAGAATCACAAACAGTTAATCATAACAAACTTAATGAAACATCTGCTAAACGCTTGGACGGTCGGTAACATTATATCAAAGCTTCATTGGACATACATACACGTAAGGTAACGAAGCATTGTATCCGCCATATCGCAACTTATATCTTAAGGAGCAATTCGTGAATTATGTACAAACTATCACAAAAGACGTGAGAAAACTGACTGACTGACTGACTGAATACAGTTATATATCACATCGTATCCAGAGTAAGGTGACACCTCGTCAATAAAATATTAGATTGTCACCAAAACAACATTTCTTCAATCTCACCCTACACCCTACAGTATAAATTTGACATTATTCTACTACATGGATCAAGTTAATTTACATTTTGTATAACAATGACATGTTATTGAAATGATCTTGTCTGTGCAGTAATTCATATTACCAAACGTTATAGTGACATGCTATGTGTATCGGTGAATTTGAGCTACACAGTTTCCACACCGATAACCCCAATTAGGATTCCGGGTTAGAATTGCCCCGCGCTCTATGCTGGTCTAGAGGCGGCTAGATGGATCGTGTCCAGGCTCGCTGTCCTGGTTGCAGATAAATTGTCAACGAAGGTGGTTAGGTGGGAAAAATTTGGATTCAAACCCCGACTAAATGTATCGTAGATACTGCTGTTCTTTATATTGTTGTTGTTGGTTTGTTGTTTAACGCCGCAATCAGCAATATTCCAGCTATATGACGGCGGTCTCTAAATAATCGAATATGGACCAGGCAATCCAGTGATTAATATCATGAGCATCCATCCACGCAATTGGTATCAATGACATGCATCAACCAAGTCAGCGAGCCTGACTACCCGATCCTGTTAGTCACCTTTTACGGCAAGCATGGAATGCTGAAGACCTATTCTACCCCGGGTCTTCACGGTCTTCTTTATACTTGTTCCACGAATGATATTATATTACGAAGGACATAAAGTTTGTTTTGCTTTAATGCTAGGACCATATATGATAAACGTAAGGGATAAATGAAACGGTTGGCTTCAATACTGGGAACCGGGGCGGTCGGGTAGCCTTGTGGTTAAAGTGTTCGCTCGTCACGCCGAAGACCCGGGTTCGATTCCAGACATTTGTACAAAGTGTAAAGCCCATTTCTGTGATATTGTTTGACTGTTACCACATATGATATACATAAGGAATGAAGGAACAGTTTGACTGTTACCACAGATGATATACATAAGGAATGTAGGAACAGTTTGACTGTTACCACATATGATATACATAAGGAATGTAGAAACAGTTTGACTGTAACCACATATGACTTACATAAGGAATGAAGGAACAGTTTGACTGTTACCACATGTGACATACATAAGGAATGAAGGAACAGTTTGACTGTTTCCACATTTGACATACATAAGGAATGAAGGAACAGTTTGACTGTCACCACATTTGACATACATAAGGAATGAAGGAACAGTTTGACTGTTACCACATATTATATACATAAGAAATGAAGAAACAGTTTGACTGTCACAACATATGATATACATAAGGAATGTAGAGACAGGTTGACTGTAACCACATATGATATACATAAGGAATGAAGGAACAGTTTGACTATTACCACATATGATTTACATAAGGAATGAAGGAACAGTTTGACTGTCACAACATATGATATACATGAGAAATGTAGAAACAGTTTGACTGTAACCACATATGATTTACATAAGGAATGAAGGAACAGTTTGACTGTTACCACATATGATTTACATAAGAAATGTAGAAACAGTTTGACTGTAACCACATATGATTTACATAAGAAATGTAGAAACAGTTTGACTGTAACCACATATGATTAACATAAGGAATGAAGGAACAGTTTGACTGTCACAACATATGATATACATAAGGAATGTAGAAACAGTTTGACTGTAACCACATATGATTTACATAAGGAATGAAGGAACAGTTTGACTGTTACCACATATGATTTACATAAGGAATGAAGGAACAGTTTGACTGTTACCACATATGATTTACATAAGGAATGAAGGAACAGTTTGACTGTTACCACATATGACATACATAAGGGGTAATTGATCTGTTGCTTGGGATTGTTTACACCCTATCACTCTCACGGAGTCGTTCTGATAACATGACAACTTTATAAACTATTTTAACCAAGGATGGTCAATTGTTGAATTAAGTATAGATTTTGTTTCTTTCAACAAATGTAGACAGTCAAATATTGATAATTGTCGTACAACGCCACGCTGTCAACCATTTCACCAAGCATGAGAAAACATTTAATTAAAGTAAGTGCAAGTTAGCAAGGAGGAAACAAACTTCCAGAAGGTCGTGGTATGGGATTGCATCGCGCTTCATGTAGTCACACCACATCCAGGTCCTATGTTCTGGTGACAACATAATCAGTTAGGCGTTAGTAGAATGACGACTTAACTGATCTCGTTTTCAAATGCGTTTGGGTTTGTGACAAGACCAGTAAGCGTATTGAACAGCTTGATCATTTTGCCTCACTGGGCATCTTTACAACTAATATCTCTTTATAACATGGGACAGAAATTCATCCTCAATTAAGTTTATTAAATATTTTACAAGGCAAGCATTCACATGGTTAACGTCAATGCTAATGTAAGGCTGTACGGTTTCATGAATACGCTGACGTCGCAATGCACTAGCTGATCTCATTCTCATGTAAATGTGGATATGTGATATAGAAGACTATTGCGGTGTATCCAACATTGCATGTGGGAAGTGGCACTGCAAGGAGCTGATAGGTGAGGTGAGTTGATTTCAAGTGTAATAATGTGATGGCTACGTTACCAAGAAACTTAATCATGTTTGTTGCTTTTTGCTCCAAATTGACAGACACACAGACTGACAGACAGTTTTACTTCAGTGTTGGAGGCCCCGTGGCCCAGAGTACAATCTGTAATATCATCTGTAATATCATAATAGACATCAGACTACAAATCCACCTGATTCTACCCTGATGAAGATCGACGATACTACGATATTCCATTTACATCGTTAAATTTCTTTTACTGAAAAGGGCTAAATCTTTCAAAACTTTTCTATTTCTTGTTGACATCAAATCAATAGGCTTCTGTCTTGATGGATAACGATGATAGTATATCGGTAACAACACATTTCTGCTTGACTTATAGTAGGGACACACGAGCAAAAAATGGCATTCATCTTCGATCTCCATCAAGTTACATTTGTCACAAACTAGGCATCTTGAAACATACATTGTTTTACCACAGCGTTGCATTTGTATTTTCAAACCATGTGATCTGTATCAAAATTTGATCTTACGATCAATACTATCTAAGAAATACAGAAGTTTTAACTTTTGATACCAAGTCTGTATTCGAATATCAATGTATCTGCAACGGAACATACTCATAAACTGAGATTCCTCCCCAAATTCCTGGGATTTCCAGACGTATGAGAATCCTAGGCCTGTTTGGAATAATAACATGTCACCATGTGGCGCCCAGTTGACCCCTCCATTATCCACATGTGCTTTTAGCATCTCACAGCAAGCCCGAGGATAACGTGTTGGGTTCCTATGCTCCAACCTACACCAATACCTCATGCAGCGACAGAAATACTTAACACACAATGAATATCGCCCCACTTCCCAAGATATTTATGATAAGATACAATATTCATTTGTCATTGCCATAAAACCATTTTTTCTACACTTTTGCCATACAATTATTTACGACTTTTCCAAATTTACCTCCATGTTCCAGTTTTGGTAAAAAACATTCTAATGCTGATAGATTCTGTTTTAGGTCAACAACTGAATCTGACACCAAAACAATACCATCTGCAATTAACAAAATCTTGATGAACTCAATCATATCATTTAAACAAAGATACCATTCGTTTCACTTTCCACCATATCATCAGCCAACTGGTTGATGAAAAATATGAAAAGTAGAGGACTAAGCATACAGCCTAGTCTAACACCGCATGACGTTGAAAATTAAAGATATCTGTTCTCGAATTCCCTAAGCGTACACAAGCACAGACATTTCTGTACATCCTTTCTAAAACATTATACATTTTACCATGAATACCCTTCTGTAATAACATATATAACAACTTATTCCTATCAACCTTATCACAGGCTTTACGGAAATCAATGTAAGCTGAATAAAAATACGATGTTTGGCCTTACGTGAATATTTCTGAGCAAGGGATTGCCGGACAAAGATAGCATCTACCGTAAAATGTTCCTTTCTAAACCCAGCATAAGATTCGGCTATCAATTCATTTAATTCTAACCAATATCGCAGTCTCGACTCATATAGTGATGTATATTCTTTTCCAATGATATTAATTTAAGATATTCTCCTGTTATTGTTTGGGTCTGTCCTATATCAATTTTTAAATATAGGTACCATTATTCCAATATTCCTATCTTCAGGGAATACACCCTGATCCATAATAGAATTAAATAATATTCTCATGTAAGGGAGTATTTCAAAAACGTTTTGAAACAAATGCAGGAGGCAAACCATCCACACCAGAACATTTCCCAGAGATTAAAGAAATTAGAGCTACTATAATTTCTTCTTCTGTAATTTCCCCTGACAATAATTAAAGCGAGTTGTTGCACTCAAAACAAGTGTCTAAATTAAATAATGATCTTTCAAAACATTTACTACCTTTTTATAGAATTCACTACACTCTACAAACAGGGGATTTAATAACTTCTCAAATTATGAATACCAGCTGTTAAGGGAGATAGTTTTGTCACTTTCATTTTTAATGAGTAATGACTTTATATTACGCCAAAATAATTTGCATTCTTTATCCATTACAGCACAATTTGTCTTTTCACTTTCAAATCTATGAAATATTTTCATTAGTTCCTCGCGTTCTTCGGAAATCTCCTTTAGCCTGCAGATAATCATTCAAGTTTTCAGAGCTTTTATGGGCACGCAACTTGTTTAAAAGACTGTCATAATCTTTTTTCCCCTTACATTCATGATCAAACCATTCGGGTTGTGATTTGGACTTTGGGCATGCTTATTTTGGTGCTTTTCGAAGATGTGCACCTGTAAATTTCTGGTGCCGAATAAACATCCTTATAAACACAACTTAAAAAAGAACTTTCGATAATCTGCTTGAGGTGTAGAAATGTTGTCAATAAAACTTTGAGCTTTATTGCTTGCCCAAATAAATCTTGGGATATGAACTGTTTTTCTTGCATGACAATAATGTTCTATCTTATTTTCACTAGATGTAAAAGCGTAAAGAAGCTTGCATGAAACTGGCAAAAAAATCAGAATCCGTTCTTGCACGAGATACGAAACATACATAATTATTAAAGGGATCTGTTATTTTATCACTATCCTTTAGTTTCAACAAGACAGAAAACATCAAACGTTTTAAAAACATCTAAAACTGATGCAGATTCTAGTTAAGACATAATTACTTGGATGTTCCATGAACATATATGAATCAAAGTTGCATTATGATTAGAATAGAACATCCCCTCAAGAACGTGCTTCTGGACACTGCCGAGTTCCTATGCATCACCCTGCTCGTCTTCTGTAGTCTCATGTGGTTGGGACTCCTATTCAACCAGTGGATCCCTAGACGTTAGTGGTCGACTTCGTCTTGTTCCGCCCATTTCTGGTGTCCCCCGCCGTGATATTGCTGGAATATTGCTAAAAGCGGCGTAAAACCATACTCACTCACTCCCTCGTCTTGTTCCCACTTGCTATAAACTGTTGCCATCTTTAGCTATAGCATACATTTTATCACCACTTATTAGCATTTCATATGATAAATAGGGTTTCTTCTGCGTTACACGAGCTTCAACCATAAAATGGATAAGAGATTTACGTGTTTCTAACACGTTCTATATAGTCGTTTATCACTGAGAAAATTTTATCCTGTTTAAGATGTGTTGTTGCCGCCTCATGAAAACCGCCGTCATATAGCTGGAATATTGCTGAGTGCGGCAATATACAAGCAACCAACCAACCAAACAACTAAATGATGAACACTCCACAATTAAAGAACTACTTTTCAATCCATGTGCTCTTTCTTTTTTAATATTATCAGTTTCAGTTGATAAATGTTTTTTTTCCTATATGTAGGACCTTGCTGTTTGCTCACACACATCCCAGGGTTATCTAACAGGACTTTCAACACATTGATAAGACATTGATATCCGGACACCAGAAAATGTGGGAATCGAACCCTAGTCTTTGATGCGACGAGCGAACGCTTTAACCACTAGGCTACCCGACCGCCCCTTAAACCTTAATATGCATTTGATATTTTTCTATAGATATACATGAAGATAATTTCAGTATTTGATCTTTCAGTATTTGACATTAGAGATCCACTTACATGTGCATGAAACATTTCAATTCCAGATATGTATTTTCTCAATGACCCCATTTCTCCTTTCTAATCAATTTCAGGCAGCGATGCAGTTACCGAATTGTAGGGTTTCAATCGCAGTCATATGCATTGGTAAGTATACATTTTAAGCAATGTTATGTAAATAATCTATTTTTAATTCATAGTGAACGAGTTTGGCCATTCAAGTATCTCCAAAGGCACGAAAGAGACATCAAGAGACATTGTCTATTCCATGGATGCAAGCATCACAAATGTAGTCAATGCTAGCTGGATTAAAAAATACAAACAATAATTATTTACCATAATCAAATCGTTTCATGTTTTGAATTGGGATACAGAGTAGATAAGTCATGATTGGACGTGAAAAGCGAGCAGATCTGTCTGAATTGAGTGGGATAGCGACTGGAATGGCCGCTCGTGATAGGGAAGTAATTGCAAGTGGGCCAAGAGTGAGTACTGAGGGTATATTTACAATTGCAATATTATTGTGATAGATGAAACACCATTGAGGTACTATAGCAATAGTATTGTAGTAGGTAGTATCCAACAACAGATATTTTCTTGACATGTCAACGCCTAACATATTGGAAACGTCCTACATTAAGCAGGTTGCTTGGAAAGTTGTGACGGATGTGCCTCTGTTTAGTGTCTTTGAACGTTTTCTGAATGTATACCCACATTAGTCCAGAAATAGTGTTATCTTATGTGTACACAAAAAATCTAAATAAAGGTTGGAACAATTCTTAATTTCAGTATCGAGGCAATCTAGGCTACGTTATTCTACACTTCATTAGCCTTAGGATTTTTTACAACGATCTCTTGGGATGTATGCGGATCAAAACTAACTGTAAAGTGAATGACCAACACTATGTATGTTAATCTGTTACGTCTATCGATCGTCTAGCTTGAAATATATGTGTAACTATTGATGTTCCAACCTGTTTTATTGTTTGTTGTTTCACGCCTCACTCAGAGACACTGTATTTCACGCCTCACTCGGAGACACTGTATTTCACGCCTCACTCAGAGACACTGTATTTCACGCCTCACTCAGAGACACTGTATTTCACGCCTCACTCAGAGACACTGTATTTCACGCCTCACTCAGAGACACTGTATTTCACACCTCACTCAGAGACACTGTATTTCACGCCTCACTCAGAGACACTGTATTTCACGCCTCACTCAGAGACACTGTATTTCACGCCTCACTCAGAGACACTGTATTTCACGCCTCACTCAGAGACACTGTATTTCACACCTCACTCAGAGACACTGTATTTCACGCCTCACTCAGAGACACTGTATTTCACGCCTCACTCAGAGACACTGTGTTTCACACCTCACTCAGAGACACTGTATTTCACGCCTCACTCAGAGACACTGTATTTCACGCCTCACTCAGAGACACTGTATTTCACACCTCACTCAGAGACACTGTATTTCACGCCTCACTCAGAGACACTGTGTTTCACACCTCACTCAGAGACACTGTATTTCACGCCTCACTCAGAGACACTGTAATTCACGCCTCAGTCAGAGACACTGTATTTCACGCCTCACTCAGAGACACTGTGTTTCACGCCTCACTCAGAGACACTGTATTTGACACCTCACTCAGAGACACTGTATTTCACGCCTCACTCAGAGACACTGGGTTTCACACCTCACTCAGAGACACTGTATTTCACGCCTCACTCAGAGACACTGTATTTCACGCCTCACTCAGAGACACTGTATTTCACACCTCACTCAGAGACACTGTATTTCACGCCTCACTCAGAGACACTGTGTTTAACACCTCACTCAGAGACACTGTATTTCACGCCTCACTCAGAGACACTGTATTTCACGCCTCAATCAGAGACACTGTATTTCACACCTCACTCAGAGACACTGTATTTCACGCCTCACTCAGATACACTGTATTTCACACCTCACTCAGAGACACTGTATTTCACACCTCACTCACAGACACTGTGTTTCACACCTCACTCAGAGACACTGTATTTCACGCCTCACTCAGAGACACTGTATTTCACACCTCACTCAGAGACACTGTATTTCACGCCTCACTCAGAGACACTGTGTTTCACACCTCACTCAGAGACACTGTATTTCACACCTCACTCAGATACACTGTATTTCACGCCTCACTCAGAGACACTGTATTTCACGCCTCACTCAGAGACACTGTATTTGCCACCTCACTCAGAGACACTGTATTTCACGCCTCACTCAGAGACACTGTGTTTAACAACTCACTCAGAGACACTGTATTTCACGCCTCACTCAGAGACACTGTATTTCACGCCTAACTCAGAGACACTGTGTTTCACGCCTCACTCAGAGACACTGTGTTTCACACCTCACTCAGAGACACTGTCTTTCACGCCTCACTCAGAGACACTGTATTTCACGCCTCACTCAGAGATACTGTATTTCACGCCTTAATCAGAGACACTGTATTTCACACCTCACTCACAGACACTGTGTTTCACACCTCACTCAGAGACACTGTATTTCACGCCTCACTCAGAGACACTGTATTTCACGCCTCACTCAGAGACACTGTATTTCACACCTCACTCAGAGACACTATATTTCACGCCTCACTCAGAGACACTGTGTTTCACACCTCACTCAGAGACACTGTCTTTCACGCCTCACTCAGAGACACTGTATTTCACGCCTCACTCAGAGACACTGTATTTCACGCCTCACTAAGAGACACTGTATTTCACGCCTCACTCAGAGACACTGTGTTTAACACCTCACTCAGAGACACTGTATTTCACGCCTCACTCAGAGACACTGTATTTCACGCCTCAATCAGAGACACTGTATTTCACACCTCACTCAGAGACACTGTATTTCACGCCTCACTCAGAGACACTGTATTTCACACCTCACTCAGAGACACTGTATTTCACACCTCACTCACAGACACTGTGTTTCACACCTCACTCAGAGACACTGTATTTCACGCCTCACTCAGAGACACTGTATTTCACACCTCACTCAGAGACACTGTATTTCACACCTCACTCAGAGACACTGTATTTCACGCCTCACTCAGAGACACTGTGTTTCACACCTCACTCAGAGACACTGTCTTTCACGCTTCACTCAGAGACACTGTATTTCACGCCTCACTCAGAGACACTGTGTTTCACGCCTCACTCAGAGACACTGTGTTTCACACCTCACTCAGAGACATTGTCTTTCACGCCTCACTCAGAGACACTGTATTTCACGCCTCACTCAGAGACACTGTATTTCACACCTCACTCAGAGACACTGTATTTCACGCCTCACTCAGAGACACTGTATTTCACGCCTCAATCAGAGACACTGTATTTCACACCTCACTCACAGACACTGTGTTTCACACCTCACTCAGAGACACTGTATTTCACGCCTCACTCAGAGACACTGTATTTCACACCTCACTCAGAGACACTGTATTTCACACCTCACTCAGAGACACTGTATTTCACGCCTCACTCAGAGACACTGTGTTTCACACCTCACTCAGAGACACTGTCTTTCACGCCTCACTCAGAGACACTGTATTTCACGCCTCACTCAGAGACACTGTATTTCCCACCTCACTCAGAGACACTGTATTTCACGCCTCACTCAGAGACACTGTGTTTAACACCTCACTCAGAGACACTGTATTTCACGCCTCACTCAGAGACACTGTATTTCACGCCTCAATCAGAGACACTGTATTTCACACCTCACTCAGAGACACTGTATTTCACGCCTCACTCAGAGACACTGTATTTCACACCTCACTCAGAGACACTGTATTTCACACCTCACTCACAGACACTGTGTTTCACACCCCACTCACAGACACTGTATTTCACGCCTCCCTCAGAGACACTGTATTTCACGCCTCACTCAGAGACACTGTATTTCACACCTCACTCAGAGACACTGTATTTCACGCCTCACTCAGAGACACTGTGTTTCACACCTCACTCAGAGACACTGTATTTCACGCCTCACTCAGAGACACTGTATTTCACACCTCACTCAGAGACACTGTATTTCACACCTCACTCACAGACACTGTATTTCACGCCTCACTCAGAGACACTGTATTTCACGCCTCACTCAGAGACACTGTATTTCACGCCTCACTCAGAGACACTGTATTTCCCACCTCACTCAGAGACACTGTATTTCACGCCTCACTCAGAGACACTGTGTTTAACGCCTCTATCAGAGACACTGTATTTCACGCCTCACTCAGAGACACTGTA
Organism: Haliotis rufescens; assembly: GCF_023055435.1. Taxonomy (NCBI): domain Eukaryota; kingdom Metazoa; phylum Mollusca; class Gastropoda; order Lepetellida; family Haliotidae; genus Haliotis; species Haliotis rufescens. Next base: position 312,712 of record NW_025964389.1, read on the forward strand.
TTTCACGCCTAACTCAGAGACACTGTATTTCACACCTCACTCAGAGACACTGTATTTCACGCCTCACTCAGAGACACTGTATTTCAAACCTCACTCAGAGACACTGTCTTTCACACCTCACTCACAGACACTGTGTTTCACACCTCACTCAGAGACACTGTATTTCACGCCTCACTCAGAGACACTGTATTTCACGCCTCACTCAGAGAAACTGTATTTCACACCTCACTCAGAGACACTGTATTTCACGCCTCACTCAGAGACACTGTGTTTCACACCTCACTCAGAGACACTGTATTTCACGCCTCACTCAGAGACACTGTATTTCACGCCTCACTCAGAGACACTGTGTTTCACACCTCACTCAGAGACACTGTATTTCACACCTCACTCAGAGACACTGTATTTCACGCCTCACTCAGAGACACTGTATTTCACGCCTCACTCAGAGACACTGTATTTCACGCCTCACTCAGAGACACTGTGTTTCACGCCTCACTCAGAGACACTGTGTTTCACGCCTCACTCAGAGACACTGTATTTCACGCCTCACTCAGAGACACTGTATTTCACGCCTCACTCAGAGACACTGTATTTCACGCCTCACTCAGAGACACTGTCTTTCACGCCTCACTCAGAGACACTGTATTTCACGCCTCACTCAGAGACACTGTATTTCACACCTCACTCAGAGACACTGTATTTCACGCCTCATTTAGAGACACTGTATTTCACGCCTCACTCAGAGACACTGTGTTTCACGCCTCACTCAGAGACACTGTGTTTCACGCCTCACTCAGAGACACTGTATTTCACGCCTCACTCAGAGACACTGTGTTTCAAGTGTTTGAAATTTAGCGCTTTACAGTAGCGGACTGGAACGCCATATTTACTGCATCACAATGAGACGTCATAATAGTGAGGCGCGGTGTAGAGATACATATTGCGAGATTTAATTACCTTTCTTCAGGGCCTTGGTGTCCGCTTCGTTGGATTGCGAAATTGCTGTACAACATACCTTCTCAATGGGACTCTTTGCATTTGGACCCGATTACGCACCGGAAGACATGTCCATTTCTCTTTTGTACTGGATTCCACAGCTCTTGGGTGCGGCAAATGTATCCCTAAATCCCTGGACATTCTATATATTCACAGAACGTATTCGAGCTACTGGGGGCGGTCGGATAGCCCAGTGGTTAAAGCGTTCGCTCGTCACGCCGAAGACCCGGGTTCGATTCCCGACATGTGTACAATGTGTTAAGGCAATTTCTAGTGTCCCCCGCCGTGATATTGCTGGAATATTGCTAAAACCATACTCGCTTACTATTCGAGCTATGTCGAATTAATACCTGGTGCATTCGCAAAAACTCAAAGGATTTGCTTGACTTTTTTACAATATCAGAAATGAGCCAGGTTCAATTTTATTTTTTTAACTTAGTACCCCAGTATCCCAGATGACAAACTTAAGGAAAAACTTCATTCCTTCATCCATGGTACATAACGAGGTGACCACAGATTCAGCTGAATCTTCTTAGTTTCAGGTAAATTTTATCGATGATCTGATATCGTTTAATGACCATCGAATAGCCAGTTTGCTTCCACTGATTTACCCACCTGAACTAGACACAAAGGAGACCTGTGAGACCGCCTCATCTGTTTCATATTTAGATCAGTCCCGTGAAGATCTAGGGTAGAAAAAGTCTTCAGCAGTCAGTGATTGCCGTAAAAGGCGACTATGCTTGTCGTAAAAGGCGACTAACGGGATCGGGAGGTCAGGCTCGCAGGTTGATGCATGTCATCGTATCCCTATTGCGTGGATCGATGTTCATGATCTCAATCACTGGATTGTCTGGTCCAGACTGGATTATTTACAGACCGCCGTCATATAGCTGAAATATTGCACATAGCTGAGTGCGGCGTTAAACAACAAACAAACAAAATATATATAGATCCATTCAGAGAGACAAAGAGGGATGACTTCAACTTTCCAATAGTCAACTTTGTGGGTTGGAATTCCGGACGGGACTCAACCGAAAGTACGAGAATCTGTACTTTACTCGGAAAGTATTATCCCAAATATAACATGTGTTACAGTCAACTTTCCCTTTATGTCGAGCAATATTCCTAATAATACATATTTTGTTCCCTAGAATATGTCCTATGTGTCACTTCCGGGAAGCTCTACACACTGTACAATGACTCGCGTACCTGGAATGAGGTGTATGCAGTTTGCAGAAGTCAAGGTCAACAGATGCTGACGTTCAAAACGGCTGAAGAACTCCGTGTTATTAAATCGGTTTCGAAGAAATGGAGAGATGACAAACATTTGAAATCAGGGTAAGAGAAGTAGTACCCCAATTTAGCTAAGAAGGTTTTAATAGGTGCAACAAATCTGCCCTCTTAATCCAGTATGTAATTATCCTTGGTCAAGGTTGTTTTTTTTTTTATTGCATCATAGTTACACATAATGCGGCTTTATGGTGATATCATGTATTACAATATTGACAGCCAAACACCATGGTTACCAGTCAAGATAATGATGGTTATGTGTGAGACACATCTTTGGGTCGAAATTTAAGAATATATATGCAGTTTACAATGTTATTCGAGTGTTGCTATTATCGCATAAGGCCTTAAATTTGATACATGTAAAAGCAATTTTTGTAAATGCAGTTTTCAGCATTTATTCAGCGACAATGCCCTTTGAAAAAACAGAAGAATTCTCTGGTACAAGCAGATTCCGTTGGACGAATTCGACAAATCATAAGCATATGTTTAGGAATCACTATCAAATAGTGATCATACCAGGTGTTTGCGAAACGATAAGCATATAGTGCCTTGTCTTTGGCCCCCTCAAACACATGGAAGGGCATACGAAGTAGTCACAAACAGGAACATACGGCACTAATCAAGATAGGGAATATCACGAAACGGTCAGGATTTTCTTTTCAAGAATTTTGTACAGAATTGGCAACCCAATCGGGATTTGATGAACACAAGGTGTGCGAATGGCTACCCGTTATTTGTTCAAATGAATTTCAATAGTTTCAGAAAAGTTATAGTGTTTTGTGGACGTTTTTCTTCCGAAACGTTTTTCTTCCGTTTACATAAAGATGAGTCCTTTTTCTGCTACTGATACCCTTGATCAGTTTCAAGTTAATTATCAACATTACAACTTTCAGTACTACAACATAATTATAGTAATTATAACATCGGTACAACTACATATGATCGTAACATGTGTACTACTAATATCATGTTGTTAGACCAGTACTTGATCTATATCTCTTGACCATCAGCGACCCTGGTGGCATCTGGATTGGTCTTTATTACTTGGATCCGGGCTCACGCAACGCCGCTTCATTTAAATGGTCAGACTGTACTGATCCCGGGGAATTCATACAGTTGGCCAAGAATGAAAATAACAAAGACGGAATTCAGAACTGTGTCCGGTATACACATGATCATAAATTGAAAAACAGGGAGTGTACTAATGAATATGCGACCGTGTGTGAAAAGGAGACAAGTAAGTATTTTAAGTTTTGGAAAATAAAACCTTTAATTGTTAACTATATTTACTCCCAGGTTTGTTTGTTCGTGTGTGTGTTGTTTACTCAGCAGTATTCCAGCTACATGACGGGATCTGTTCCCTCTTATATGGAGTTTCTGCGTACCATTTATCAGTATGTCAGAGTGTGACATTTCTTTTCAGCCTGTCTACATACTTTAATTTGTAGAACTCCTTAAGGAAATACGTATGTAACGCTGTGACGTATGGTTCTTGACAGATTTACATCTCATTGATTACGTTGGTTATTCGTATGATATACCACTCAATTAACCTAATAACTATTAATATAAAACTATATAAATATAGTTCATGTGCATGTACTTTTCGATTTGAAATACATTACTTTGATATACTCGTGGCTCCAGACTCCACTATATACCCAGACACCCTTACAATATCACATCGGCGGTTAGAGGATGCCCTAGGGTTTATCCTAACCATCTGAAGGAGTAGGCATAGACTCTAAAAAGTTGTGTTCCCCATAATAAAGAAGTTGACATCCATGAATTCTCCTCCTCACATTAGAATAGGTCCAAACCGTGAAATCCGGGTTAGAATTTTTCTTCAGCAACCCCTGATTGTCGTAAGAGGCGACTGACGGGATCGGGAGGCCAGGCTCGCTGACTTGGTTGATGCATGTCATGTCATGTACCTTAAGTGCGTAGATCGATGCTCATGATACCAATCACTGCATTGTGTGGTCTATGTACAGACTGCCGTCAAACAGCTAGAATATTCCTGAGTGCTAAACATAAACACACACACAAAAAGAATAGGTCCACCCGTTCGCAAATGTCCTACCCAGTGTGAGCAGAAGAACTGGGTCAGTATGTGACCTCTTGGATAAACGTCTGATTTACCTTCCGTGTAGTCCATGTAAGGAATTTGATTGGTTGGTTTGTTGGTTTGTTGGTTCGGGCTACATCACTTCGGGCTTTCCTCCCACATTAAGCTGCACGCTGCGATATAACTGGAATACTGCTAAAAGCGGCGTTAAACCGTATGGCTGGCTTCCCTTTCCCTTCATTATATTTCGATATTATTCATACCAACAGAACATAACAGTTATTAAGATTGCATTTAGCATCATTTTGTTGGTTAAATATTTTGTTCTCATAACTTGGTAAGACCAAAATGCATCTACTGTGTGTGTGTGCAGACAAATATACCTTGCCAAGAACAATCTTAGAAGCAACAGTGTCTTTGTGGCAGCCTATTATGTATTCGACTACATGGCTTTTTTTATCCATTGTTCTTCTCTATAGTAGATAGGTCTACAGCTTCGAAAGCCTTGTGAAAATACAGACTAAATAACGTGACTGAATACTATAGAAAGTGCTGCTTATAAGTTAATAATACTAACACAAAATGCTTCCAAGCAAAGACTGCTAATAAAGTAATTCATACCGTTTGTAGACCATCTATTCTTCCAAAAGAATAACCCACATGGCATAATGGCAGGCCAGCGACATACTTCCAAAATAAAACCTACCAGCAGTTATCCCCCTTTGTAACCACGAAAATTGCTACCCGCTAAAAAACAAACTTGACAATAAATCACTGCTATTTGCACTAGGTTTAATCAAAGAAATTCTCCGACAATCTATCGGGAACACATAAATACCAAAAGATAATTTTATCATTTTGGCCGTAACAACCATGTTCTTGGTTTTCTGCAAAACTCGGAGTTCGACTATGACTATGATGGACCTGAAGGGTCAAAATAGATAACTGTAGCAGAACGACTTGCCCTAGAGTCGATGGAAAACTGTTGAGCTTGCCTCCTGACCTAGCGACAAAGTTTTTGTCACAAACGTATTCATTTTATAAGCACGTGTATCTACACAAATATATAGACATGTACATGTCAATAAAGTGTTCCATCATCAGTGTTTATTTGGTGTTTCAAATGAAAGAAATAATATTGCTTTACGTCGCATTGGTAATATTACAGCTATTTCCGCCTGGTGTTTTAAATGATATCGTTTTTCCAAACGTGTATTGGAATTACAATTGTCCCCGTTCATTCGAAGTACAGGCACTACGTTGTATAATTGATGTGAGGCGTAAAACAACAGGATACTTTCCTCGCAGTGATCGAAACAATCAGAGTATTGTGTTACAGCTGGTTCATAAACAAGATTCAGTAACGTCCTGTACAACAATTCACAACAATTACACACATCTCGTAAGTAACAACAACACACGTCTCGTACTGTAAAAGTTAAATAGACCTTAATACTCGTGTGTGAACTTTGGTAGACGAACACATTTGGTGGGTAAAGTGGGTAAGATAATGAGATAAATCAAAACGAGTCTTTCATTGCTCTAACATTTCGGTTACAGACGAATGTGCCTGCATCCCGTCATTTTCGGTAATTTATGATGGAGAGTACTGCGGTGAGTCTTGTGTGTCATACTGACCTTTTAAATGCCAGTGTTTTATGTGATGGGATACATGCAATTATGAAGTTTGATGGTCGTAGAGGTCACAGGAGATAACCATGTGTTACAAAAACCTCAATCTTCACTTTAACTTGTTTTGACTAAGAATTAACCAAAATAACTGTTTCATCTGTGAGAAAAAAGGAAAACTTGCAATTTTAAAGATAACAACTTTTGGTTTACTGCATTTAGCGACGTGTCGCCTCATCCTTAAGACGGTAAATTCTCAGCATCAATATGTTTTTCGAAAGTTTAACTACAAACACATTAGTAAGATCTTTCCATTTCTTGACCTTTACCTTTGACCTTCTCACATCATAGGTCAAAACATTACCTATGTGCATGTTGTATAATTCCATGGAAGTACATTCCGTAATGTCATTTAAGAGAAAGTATGATACATCCATGTTTCACAATAACATCATCAGCCAGACGTTATCTTTATCATAAATCCATAAATGACAAGTGATTTTGTAATATGTATTAAGACACACGGACATATATACTTCAATAGTTGATGTGATAAGCATACTTCAGAGACAGAAAATCATATAACCTGCTTCTATAAAATCCTTTGGCCTGATTTGGGCCCAGGTATATACCAAGTTTCCTGATAAATACATTAATAACGTTTATGAAAGTACCCTTGAATTTTCACCTTTTCACGACTGTGTCAAAAGTGTCCCCAACAGCGATTTAATGTCTAATCTTTGTGTCTTATCCATGACGGTCGTCGTCACATCCATAAGCCTTATGAAGCTGCTAACTAAGCTAGGCGCAGAGATGAGTTGAGAACGCCCCCAAAACATGCGAAAATTAGTTATCCACGACAACATAACAAGTACGAGGTGGTGAGGTGAAATAGGGTTTAACGTCGCGTCCAAGATTATTGCACTTATATAGCGACTGCATGTACGTGTGTGTGCGTGTGTGTGTGTGTGTGTGTGTGTGTGTGTGTGTGTGTGTGTGTGGCTGCTTGTACTAGTCCGGACTGATGCCGATTTGTAGTGGTAGCACACTGAGATACCATGCCGTAGTTTAACATGAATACCCCACTCAGACACAGTATACTAACTCCGAACCGACCAGTCCTTGTTTTGGCCCCTTAATGCCGAGCGCCAGACAGGGTAACAACAAGTACCATATTCTAACGTCTTTTGGTATGACGCGGCCCGGGATCGAACCCCGGACCTTCCGCTCTCCGGGCTGACGCTCTTCCATTAGACCACGGAGGCGGTCATACGATCTGGAATATAACTTGAAATATATTTTGTCATACAATGTAGCAGAGCTTAACATCAGTATGATGGCAAGAGATGACCTATTGCTTTGACCAATTACAATGCGTGTCACATTAAGACCACCTAGCCTTCCGGGCGACTGTTGCTTGGAACGTGCAGATATATACAAAAGATATTTCTTCGTACTCGGGACTGTTTCCTCGGGACGATCACACTGGTGATGCCTACTAAAAGGTAAATGTGCAGATGAAGAATTGTGTTTATCAATGTATCGTCGGTCTTTTGACATTCGTGGAATTAATGCTTTTATGGAAACTATTGTAATTCCCAAAACGCTCTCTGATACTTTATCGCTAGGCTATCAGAACGTGTAGAAAACAACTGTACTGTTTTTCAGAAACAATTAATTTCCGAAGGCTGTGGGTCGTTCTCCCTTATTGGAGACCATTTATTTGTAATGTGACCCAAAGTATTTCTTGGAATGCGTGTGTATGTTTGTTGTTTAAAGCGGTCTGTCAAGTATTGAGATTCCGATGACTGATATCATAAACATCGATCCACGCATTGGGATACGAGTCAGATCACCCAATCCATTTTGTCATCTCTTCTGACAAGCATGGCTTGCTGGGGACCAGTTTTAACCCGACTCCCAATTAAGTCGCCTCTCATGACTAGCAGCAGGAAGTTAGTGGAAAGGTCTACCTCGGGTACCCAGAATGCAATGAGCGACTGCCAAATGTAAACTGCACTGTCGTAATGCACCGCTGTGTTTCAAGGCACGGACACAAATTATATTGAAGAAACCTCTTGTACATTTTCTTCCTGAACCAGAATTAAACAGATAAAACCCGCGTAATTCCGATGCAATTGTTTTCCGGTACAACACTCAGTAAACCACTGACATTGCTAAATGCAATAACCCAGAAGTTGTAATCCATAAAGGTGTACGTTTTCTAATTTACTCACCAAATTCTAGAATGTCAATGCCTGTTCACCCCGATTATGTTTGTAAGTTTGTCAGCACCATACCTGTTCTCATGGGTTTTACCAAATCGGTAAACGTGTGCGACCTGCTTCACTGCGGGCTTTCCTCCCACATTAAGATGACAGGCTATGATTGACTGGAATACTGTTCAAAGCGTCATCATTGTACAAACATTTTTGTTTACAGCAATAGTGGAACACTTGTCACGATTTGTCCCTGAAAACAAATCTACCGTGGGGATGTGTTCTGATACAGTGACCAATGGAGTAACCTCTGTATTATCATGCAGTACCGGTACTACGAAAGCACCTGCAACAGCTCCAACTTCGGAATGCGATGTAACAACTTCAGAATCCGATGTAATAACTGCAGAAACGGATGTAACAACTTCAGAATCCGATGTAACAACTGTTGAAACAGAATCTGCTTCAATGTCAGAAAAAATCACATCAGCATCATCTACCACTCCGAAAGCAACTGCAAAAACTTCAGCCGCGTCTGCATCAACTCCCAAATCCGATGTAACAACTTCAGAATCCGATGTAACAACTGTCAAGTCAGAATCTGCTTCAACGTCAGAAAAAATCACATCAGCATCATCTACCACTCCGAAAGCAACTGCAAAAACTTCAGCCGCGTCTGCATCAACTCCCAAATCCGATGTAACAACTTCAGAATCCGATGTAACAACTGTGGAAACAGAACCTGCTTCAACGTCAGAAAAAATCACATCAGCATCATCTACCACTACTCCGAAAGCAACTGCAAAAACTTCAGCCGCGTCTGCATCTACTCCTAAATCCGATGTAACAACTTCAGAATCCGATGTAACAACTGTCAAGTCAGAATCTGCTCAAACACCAGACGCAACTACATCATCTAATGGAAGAACAACTCCAGTGATTCAATTGCCAGAAAACTTGTGTAAGTACAAACACTGTAAGAATAACATAAGTGATTGTCCTCTTCTTTTTGACACATTTGACATAAGGGGTTATGTTCTAAAGCGGACTCGAAGACTAGTGCTGTGTTTGTTCTGTTACTTATTCCAGTTCACAATAAGTGACGAACCAGAATTAGAAACTAAATATGATATCCCTTGGTCGGTCTTATCTTAAGACGAAAAAAAACAAGCATATGCTTCCCATCAAATGTCAAAGTGGCCCTGTGAAGATCCGGGGTAGACTAGGTCTTCAGCAACCTATGCTTGTCGTAAAAGGCGACTATGCTTGTCGTAAAAGGCGACGAACGGGATCGGGTGGTCAAGTTCGCTGACTTGGTTGATGCATGTCATCGTTTCCCAATTGCGTGGATCGATGCTGTTCTGTTCTGTGATATCGCCCTCTGTCACTTTAATTAAAGAAGGTACATCGTGATAGTACGGGGGCGAGCTTAAATGAATATATTACCTCCACAGTACACATGTTTGACCTCTGTGATATCGCCCTCTGTCACTTTAGGCAAAGAAGGTACATCGTGATAGTGCAGGGGCAAGCGTAAATGACTATATTACCTCCACAGTACACATGTTTGACCTCTGTGATATCACCCTCTGTCACTTTAGGCAAAGAAGGTACATCGTTATAGTACGGGGGCGAGCGTAAATGACTATATTACCTCCACAGTACACATGTTTGACCTCTGTGATATCACACTCTGTCACTTTAGGCAAAGAAGGTACATCGTTATAGTACGGGGGCGAGCGTAAATGACTATATTACCTCCACAGTAAACATGTTTGACCTCTGTGATATCACCCTCTGTCACTTTAGGCAAAGAAGGTACATCGTGATAGTGCAGGGGCGAGCTTAAATGACTATATTACCTCCACAGTACACATGTTTGACCTCTGTGATATCGCCCTCTGTCACTTTAGGCAAAGAAGGTACATCGTGATAGTGCAGGGGCAAGCGTAAATGACTATATTACCTCCACAGTACACATGTTTGACCTCTGTGATATCACCCTCTGTCACTTTAGGCAAAGAAGGTACATCATAGTAGTACGGGGGCGAGCGTAAATGACTATATTACCTCCACAGTACACATGTTTGACCTCTGTGATATCACCCTCTGTCACTTTAGGCAAAGAAGGTACATCGTGATAGTACGGGGGCGCGCGTAAATGACTATATTACCTCCACAGTACACATGTTTGACCTCTGTGATATCACCCTCTGTCACTTTAGGCAAAGAAGGTACATCGTGATAGTACGGGGGCGCGCGTAAATGACTATATTACCTCCACAGTACACATGTTTGACCTCTGTGATATCACCCTCTGTCACTTTAGGCAAAGAAGGTACATCGTGATAGTACGGGGGCGCGCGTAAATGACTATATTACCTCCACAGTACACATGTTTGACCTCTGTGATATCACCCGCTGTCACTTTAGGCAAAGAAGGTACATCGTGATAGTACGGGGGCGAGCGTAAATGACTATATTACCTCCACAGTACACATGTTTGACCTCTGTGATATCACCCTCTGTCACTTTAGGCAAAGAAGGTACATCGTGATAGTACGGGGGCGCGCGTAAATGACTATATTACCTCCACAGTACACATGTTTGACCTCTGTGATATCACCCGCTGTCACTTTAGGCAAAGAAGGTACATCGTGATAGTACGGGGGCGAGCGTAAATGACTATATTACCTCCACAGTACACATGTTTGACCTCTGTGATATCACACTCTGTCACTTTAGGCAAAGAAGGTACATCGTTATAGTACGGGGGCGAGCGTAAATGACTATATTACCTCCACAGTAAACATGTTTGACCTCTGTGATATCACCCTCTGTCACTTTAGGCAAAGAAGGTACATCGTGATAGTGCAGGGGCGAGCTTAAATGACTATATTACCTCCACAGTACACATGTTTGACCTCTGTGATATCGCCCTCTGTCACTTTAGGCAAAGAAGGTACATCGTGATAGTGCAGGGGCAAGCGTAAATGACTATATTACCTCCACAGTACACATGTTTGACCTCTGTGATATCGCCCTCTGTCACTTTAATTAAAGAAGGTACATCGTGATAGTACGGGGGCGAGCTTAAATGAATATATTACCTCCACAGTACACATGTTTGACCTCTGTGATATCGCCCTCTGTCACTTTAGGCAAAGAAGGTACATCGTGATAGTGCAGGGGCAAGCGTAAATGACTATATTACCTCCACAGTACACATGTTTGACCTCTGTGATATCACCCTCTGTCACTTTAGGCAAAGAAGGTACATCGTTATAGTACGGGGGCGAGCGTAAATGACTATATTACCTCCACAGTACACATGTTTGACCTCTGTGATATCACACTCTGTCACTTTAGGCAAAGAAGGTACATCGTTATAGTACGGGGGCGAGCGTAAATGACTATATTACCTCCACAGTAAACATGTTTGACCTCTGTGATATCACCCTCTGTCACTTTAGGCAAAGAAGGTACATCGTGATAGTGCAGGGGCGAGCTTAAATGACTATATTACCTCCACAGTACACATGTTTGACCTCTGTGATATCGCCCTCTGTCACTTTAGGCAAAGAAGGTACATCGTGATAGTGCAGGGGCAAGCGTAAATGACTATATTACCTCCACAGTACACATGTTTGACCTCTGTGATATCACCCTCTGTCACTTTAGGCAAAGAAGGTACATCATAGTAGTACGGGGGCGAGCGTAAATGACTATATTACCTCCACAGTACACATGTTTGACCTCTGTGATATCACCCTCTGTCACTTTAGGCAAAGAAGGTACATCGTGATAGTACGGGGGCGCGCGTAAATGACTATATTACCTCCACAGTACACATGTTTGACCTCTGTGATATCACCCTCTGTCACTTTAGGCAAAGAAGGTACATCGTGATAGTACGGGGGCGCGCGTAAATGACTATATTACCTCCACAGTACACATGTTTGACCTCTGTGATATCACCCTCTGTCACTTTAGGCAAAGAAGGTACATCGTGATAGTACGGGGGCGCGCGTAAATGACTATATTACCTCCACAGTACACATGTTTGACCTCTGTGATATCACCCGCTGTCACTTTAGGCAAAGAAGGTACATCGTGATAGTACGGGGGCGCGCGTAAATGACTATATTACCTCCACAGTACACATGTTTGACCTCTGTGATATCACCCTCTGTCACTTTAGGCAAAGAAGGTACATCGTGATAGTACGGGGGCGCGCGTAAATGACTATATTACCTCCACAGTACACATGTTTGACCTCTGTGATATCACCCTCTGTCACTTTAGGCAAAGAAGGTACATCGTGATAGTACGGGGGCGCGCGTAAATGACTATATTACCTCCACAGTACACATGTTTGACCTCTGTGATATCACCCTCTGTCACTTTAGGCAAAGAAGGTACATCGTAGTAGTACGGGGGCGAGCGTAAATGACTATATTACCTCCACAGTACACATGTTTGACCTCTGTGATATCACCCTCTGTCACTTTAGGCAAAGAAGGTACATCGTGATAGTACGGGGGCGCGCGTAAATGACTATATTACCTCCACAGTACACATGTTTGACCTCTGTGATATCACCCTCTGTCACTTTAGGCAAAGAAGGTACATCGTAGTAGTACGGGGGCGAGCGTAAATGACTATATTACCTCCACAGTACTCATGTTTGACCTCTGTGATATCACACTCTGTCACTTTAGGCAAAGAAGGTACATCGTAGTAGTACGGGGGCGAGCGTAAATGACTATATTACCTCCACAGTACACATGTTTGACCTCTGTGATATCACCCTCTGTCACTTTAGGCAAAGAAGGTACATCGTGATAGTACGGGGGCGAGCGTAAATGACTATATTACCTCCACAGTACACATGTTTGACCTCTGTGATATCACACTCTGTCACTTTAGGCAAAGAAGGGACATCGTGATAGTACGGGGGCGAGCGTAAATGACTATATTACCTCCACAGTACACATGTTTGACCTCTGTGATATCACCCTCTGTCACTTTAGGCAAAGAAGGTACATCGTGATAGTACGGGGGCGAGCGTAAATGACTATATTACCTCCACAGTAGACATGTTTGACCTCTGTGATATCACCCTCTGTCACTTTAGGCAAAGAAGGTACATCGTGATAGTACGGGGGCGAGCGTAAATGACTATATTACCTCCACAGTACACATGTTTGACCTCTGTGATATCACCCTCTGTCACTTTAGGCAAAGAAGGTACATCGTGATAGTACGGGGGCGAGCGTAAATGACTATATTACCTCCACAGTACACATGTTTGACCTCTGTGATATCACCCTCTGTCACTTTAGACAAAGAAGGTACATCGTAGTAGTACGGGGACGAGCGTAAATGACTATATTACCTCCACAGTACACATGTTTGACCTCTGTGATATCACCCTCTGTCACTTTAGGCAAAGAAGGTACATCGTGATAGTACGGGGGCGAGCGTAAATGACTATATTACCTCCACAGTACACATGTTTGACCTCTGTGATATCACCCTCTGTCACTTTAGGCAAAGAAGGTACATCGTGATAGTACGGGGGCGCGCGTAAATGACTATATTACCTCCACAGTACACATGTTTGACCTCTGTGATATCACCCTCTGTCACTTTAGGCAAAGAAGGTACATCGTGATAGTACGGGGGCGAGCGTAAATGACTATATTACCTCCACAGTACACATGTTTGACCTCTGTGATATCACCCTCTGTCACTTTAGGCAAAGAAGGTACATCGTAGTAGTACGGGGGCGAGCGTAAATGACTATATTACCTCCACAGTACACATGTTTGACCTCTGTGATATCACCCTCTGTCACTTTAGGCAAAGAAGGTACATCGTGATAGTACGGGGGCGCGCGTAAATGACTATATTACCTCCACAGTACACATGTTTGACCTCTGTGATATCACCCTCTGTCACTTTAGGCAAAGAAGGTACATCGTAGTAGTACGGGGGCGAGCGTAAATGACTATATTACCTCCACAGTACACATGTTTGACCTCTGTGATATCACCCTCTGTCACTTTAGGCAAAGAAGGTACATCGTAGTAGTACGGGGGCGAGCGTAAATGACTATATTACCTCCACAGTACACATGTTTGACCTCTGTGATATCACCCTCTGTCACTTTAGGCAAAGAAGGTACATCGTGATAGTACGGGGGCGAGCGTAAATGACTATATTACCTCCACAGTACACATGTTTGACCTCTGTGATATCACCCTCTGTCACTTTAGGCAAAGAAGGGACATCGTGATAGTACGGGGGCGAGCGTAAATGACTATATTACCTCCACAGTACACATGTTTGACCTCTGTGATATCACCCTCTGTCACTTTAGGCAAAGAAGGTACATCGTGATAGTACGGGGGCGAGCGTAAATGACTATATTACCTCCACAGTACACATGTTTGACCTCTGTGATATCACCCTCTGTCACTTTAGGCAAAGAAGGTACATCGTGATAGTACGGGGGCGAGCGTAAATGACTATATTACCTCCACAGTACACATGTTTGACCTCTGTGATATCACCCTCTGTCACTTTAGACAAAGAAGGTACATCGTGGTAGTACGGGGGCGAGCGTAAATGACTATATTACCTCCACAGTACACATGTTTGACCTCTGTGATATCACCCTCTGTCACTTTAGACAAAGAAGGTACATCGTGATAGTACGGGGGCGAGCGTAAATGACTATATTACCTCCACAGTACACATGTTTGACCTCTGTGATATCACCCTCTGTCACTTTAGGCAAAGAAGGTACATCGTAGTAGTACGGGGGCGAGCGTAAATGACTATATTACCTCCACAGTACACATGTTTGACCTCTGTGATATCACCCTCTGTCACTTTAGGCAAAGAAGGTACATCGTAGTAGTACGGGGGCGAGCGTAAATGACTATATTACCTCCACAGTACACATGTTTGACCTCTGTGATATCACCCTCTGTCACTTTAGGCAAAGAAGGTACATCGTGATAGTACGGGGGCGAGCGTAAATGACTATATTACCTCCACAGTACACATGTTTGACCTCTGTGATATCACACTCTGTCACTTTAGGCAAAGAAGGTACATCGTGATAGTACGGGGGCGAGCGTAAATGACTATATTACCTCCACAGTAAACATGTTTGACCTCTGTGATATCACCCTCTGTCACTTTAGGCAAAGAAGGTACATCGTGATAGTGCAGGGGCGAGCTTAAATGACTATATTACCTCCACAGTACACATGTTTGACCTCTGTGATATCGCCCTCTGTCACTTTAGGCAAAGAAGGTACATCGTGATAGTGCAGGGGCAAGCGTAAATGACTATATTACCTCCACAGTACACATGTTTGACCTCTGTGATATCACCCTCTGTCACTTTAGGCAAAGAAGGTACATCATAGTAGTACGGGGGCGAGCGTAAATGACTATATTACCTCCACAGTACACATGTTTGACCTCTGTGATATCACCCTCTGTCACTTTAGGCAAAGAAGGTACATCGTGATAGTACGGGGGCGAGCGTAAATGACTATATTACCTCCACAGTACACATGTTTGACCTCTGTGATATCACCCTCTGTCACTTTAGGCAAAGAAGGTACATCGTGATAGTACGGGGGCGCGCGTAAATGACTATATTACCTCCACAGTACACATGTTTGACCTCTGTGATATCACCCTCTGTCACTTTAGGCAAAGAAGGTACATCGTGATAGTACAGGGGCGAGCGTAAATGACTATATTACCTCCACAGTACACATGTTTGACCTCTGTGATATCACCCTCTGTCACTTTAGGCAAAGAAGGTACATCGTGATAGTACGGGGGCGAGCGTAAATGACTATATTACCTCCACAGTACACATGTTTGACCTCTGTGATATCACCCTCTGTCACTTTAGGCAAAGAAGGTACATCGTGATAGTACGGGGGCGAGCGTAAATGACTATATTACCTCCACAGTACACATGTTTGACCTCTGTGATATCACCCTCTGTCACTTTAGGCAAAGAAGGTACATCGTGATAGTACGGGGGCGAGCGTAAATGACTATATTACCTCCACAGTACACATGTTTGACCTCTGTGATATCACCCTCTGTCACTTTAGGCAAAGAAGGTACATCGTGATAGTACTGGGGCGAGCGTAAATGACTATATTACCTCCACAGTACACATGTTTGACCTCTGTGATATCACCCTCTGTCACTTTAGGCAAAGAAGGTACATCGTGATAGTACGGGGGCGAGCGTAAATGACTATATTACCTCCACAGTACACATGTTTGACCTCTGTGATATCACCCTCTGTCACTTTAGGCAAAGAAGGTACATCGTGGTAGTACGGGGGCGAGCGTAAATGACTATATTACCTCCACAGTACACATGTTTGACCTCTGTGATATCACCCTCTGTCACTTTAGACAAAGAAGGTACATCGTAGTAGTACGGGGGCGAGCGTAAATGACTATATTACCTCCACAGTACACATGTTTGACCTCTGTGATATCACCCTCTGTCACTTTAGGCAAAGAAGGTATATCGTGATAGTGCAGGGGCGAGCGTAAATGACTATATTACCTCCACAGTACACATGTTTGACCTCTGTGATATCACCCTCTGTCACTTTAGGCAAAGAAGGTACATCGTGATAGTACGGGGGCGAGCGTAAATGACTATATTACCTCCACAGTAGACATGTTTGACCTCTGTGATATCACCCTCTGTCACTTTAGGCAAAGAAGGTACATCGTGATAGTACGGGGGCGAGCGTAAATGACTATATTACCTCCACAGTACACATGTTTGACCTCTGTGATATCACCCTCTGTCACTTTAGGCAAAGAAGGTACATCGTGATAGTACGGGGGCGAGCGTAAATGACTATATTACCTCCACAGTACACATGTTTGACCTCTGTGATATCACCCTCTGTCACTTTAGACAAAGAAGGTACATCGTAGTAGTACGGGGGCGAGCGTAAATGACTATATTACCTCCACAGTACACATGTTTGACCTCTGTGATATCACCCTCTGTCACTTTAGGCAAAGAAGGTACATCGTGATAGTACGGGGGCGAGCGTAAATGACTATATTACCTCCACAGTACACATGTTTGACCTCTGTGATATCACCCTCTGTCACTTTAGGCAAAGAAGGTACATCGTGATAGTACTGGGGCGAGCGTAAATGACTATATTACCTCCACAGTACACATGTTTGACCTCTGCAAAACATTCAACATTGACACACGTTACGAGTCGCAACATGTTACTTTAGTACTGTCTTTACGTACGTTTCATTCAGGCATTGATGGTTATGATGATATCAATTATGCAAGTACATTACATTTAAATGGAGAACTGATAAAGAAGAAATATTTCTTTGTAACTTATCTTCAGATAAGTTTTTATCACTTGTTGAAAAAGCAGTTGATGCCGTATTCACAAATATTGATGAAAGTATCGAGGTTATTAGAGAGGCACTCTCCTTTGCTGGTGACGAAATGAAGAAAGTAGTTCACATGGATAAGAAAACACAACAATGGTTTGATTGGGAATGTCAGTTACTAAAAAAGACATGTACATGCCTCGACAAATTCAGAAGAGATAAAGATTTGCAGTCGTTAAGGGAATATACAAGAATTAAAAATCTTAACAAAACCACGTGCAGGGAAAAGAAGCTTATATTTCTTGAAAAGGAAAAAACAATATTTGGAAGATGACATTAAGTCGTCGAAAGAAGTTTGGACAACCCTCGGAAAGCTAAATCCCCATTATTAGTCTAAAAGTAATATTGAAATTGATGAATGGTATGATTATTTCAAAAATAACGTTTATTGGTAACGGTGTCAGGAGTGATACTTACTGTGAATTATCAGATCAGGATGACAATGACATAACTGCTGCAATTCTTGATAGAGGAAATTCAAAAAGCTATCTACGATTTGAAACAACAGCAAGAGTTCCGGGATAGATGGTTTAATTCCAGAGTTCTTAAACATTCTGTCAATATTCTACTCCCACACTTTGAATTACTGTTTAATATGATTTTAGAAACGTTATTTCCCCATAAAGTGGACTATTTGTATGATAATTCTCCTACATAAATCAGGGTCATGTACCGACACAAACAATTAGCGAGGAATTACCCTTCTGAGTGTTTGTAGCAAAATATTTGTTTCTATTATCAATAAAAGAGTCACCTTTTGGTTAGAATTATTAGATAAAATGTCGGAAGAACAAGCAGGTTTTAGACAAGGGTACTCAACCACGGGTATTAATTTCATACTTAATGCGATTATTCACAAATACATGCAGAGAAAAGGTGGAAAGAGTTATGCAATATTTTTAAGATTTCAAAAAGCGTTTAATTCGGTAAACAGAAATATCATATGGGCATTATTTCTTTTAAAATGGTGTGAGTAACAAAATGGGTAAATTATTAAGCAATATTTATCAACATGTAAAGTCATGTGTTAAATACCGGGGAATATATTCTGATGTCTTCATATGTAACTTTGGTGTACGCCAAGGCTGTATTCTTAGCCCCTTCCTGTTCTGTATTTTCGTCAATGAACTAGCTGCACAAATTAAGGTAATTGTACTGATGGTATACAGCTGCACCCAGATATTAAGATATTTCTGTTGCTTTTTTTTGATGATATAGTTCTGTTTTGTAGTACGATAAAAGGTTTACAGAATTGGATGGATCCACTGGAGCTGTATTGTTCTAATTGGTTGGTTTGTTGTTTAACGCCGCACTCTGCAATATTACAACTATATGACGGCAGTCTGTAAATAATCGAGTCTGGACCAGACAATCCAGTGATTGATATTGCTTAGTGCCTCGTTAAACAACAAACAAACAAACATAGAGGTATATGTATGTGTAATGTTTCTGTAGGCCCGAACTGCACAACAACCAACAACACGTGTGTCTGGCTTTCATCTGCTGGGCCTTCAGTGGATGAAATGAAAGAGCTAATAAAGAAACTTACATTGGAAAAGAAGACACTCTCGTCCTACAAACGTGAAAAGACATCGGCTAGTGACGACCGGCCAACTGCCCAGGCAATCGGAAAGGTTGGAATCGTCTTCTTTGTCCTTGCGTTTGCCGGAGTGGTGCTTCTTGATTGTGGAAGAGTCGTTGACTGTCTTCGGAAGCGAAACCGAAAACGCGTGATCTTTAGCAAAGCCTGATGCAGTGATCGTTAAAACAGTCACATTGTTTTGCAGCCATTTTAAGGGTTGATCTTTAAGACTCCTCTTGTTTACAAATCTCAGAGGAACATTGTACTTTATACAATCACTTATTGTGCTTGTTGGCCACCGGTTTGGACAAGATACGCTCACCTTCGTCACTATATCATCACTATAAACATATGTTTATATACTAGCATATTGTCAGAATCGAACGATAGACCCTGTTATCAGAAGATATTTCTTATGATTATAGAAAGGTTTTTGCCGCATAGTGTGTGTCATACATTCCTGGTTAACGACATAACGATAACAAATGCAGTGCGAATTCAGGTCTTTGAAATAGCAATGTACACCGTTTATCAACACGATTGGTGCGTTATTGCGGCTATATCCTGCTAATCATTCTTTTATCAGGAGTTGACTGAATATATTCTTTCGTAGGTATAAAGGTTTTCGAAGTATGCATTTTTGTATATATATTTCTTTGTTGTAGATATTTCATCGAAAAAGTATATCTTCACTTTGGATTTGCCCTTTCTCTATTTTCGAATTTAGCCTTCGTCCGTTAAATTGGGTATTTCGTTATAATCATTCTATTAGGAGTTGACTTAATATCAACTTTATGATCAATGTCATGTTTAATGTAAAGGTTCGGTGAGTCTCATGTGAATGTATGTTTTTTATAAGACTTGCAAATGATTGCTTTTCCACTGCGCTGTCATTTTACGAATAAGAAAACGTACAACTGTATGGATAGCAACTTCTGGTTTAGTGCATATAGCGAGGTTTTATAAATGTTGAATATCATGTCTGTTCCTCATGAATTTTACTTTGGTCATTTCATTTTAATTGTTAAAATAAAACTCATAAAATATTTCTGTGGTCTTTTTGCATTGGTATTTGAATGTGTACTTAAGACAAATGTTGTGCCGTCTAAAAACAAAAAGAATCGGTAAAGGATTTTACTTCCGTAGATGGAGTTGCATACAAGCAAACAACTGTGTGTGAAGCACTCTCCTACCCAGAGTTCCATGCGGCCGGCAGCCAGCCAGCATAGTACCTCTGCAACAGGCCAGCGCCATGTGACGATTCGTCACATCTTTCACAGTCCATTCAAGATGTTGAATATGCTTTTCATCCGTTTCATGTATGACAAGTCAACACATTTTCATAAACAAACGTCAAAGAATGGTTACGATTCATTAAGAAAGTATCCTAATACGTGAAAATCTATTTGTTTTTGCGTAGTTATTCTTTGTTTACATTGGTTGTAAGGCTCCACGTGCTGTCATCGAAGCCCAACGGAGAGCTGGCGATACGGTCTTTTTGATGCATAAATGTATATTGTCATGCAACTCACTGTCGCAGTTGTAGTAGTATATCTATATAATTATGCAAAACAATATGTTAAGCGACCCTAAATACTTGCATTAGTCCGTTCTACATTGATTTCTGAAAAAGCGCGTTTCTTTACAAACAAGAGAAAAGTCCGGTCACGTGATATGCAAATTAGCCTGTGGCAGTGGTGTTATGCTGAGTCACCACTGGGCCAGAGTTCGTGTGTGAAGGTAAGATAACTGGCAACAGTTCATGTGAGGATATGGTAGTGAGTCACGTCACACGAGGGGGATAGACGGCTAGTTCACACAGTCTCTAATTATACGTCCGATACATATATAAGGGGACCCGTGAAGATCTTGGGTAGAATAGGTCTTCAGCAACCCATGCTTGCCGTAACAGGCGACTATGCTTGTCGTAAAAGGCGACTAAAGGGATCGGGTGGTCAGACTCGCTGACTTGGTTGATGCATCTATCCCAATTGTGTGGATCGATGTTCATGATGTCAATCACTGGATTGTCTGGTCCAGACTCGATTATTTACAGACCGCCGTCATATAGCACGAATATTGCTGAGTGCGGCGTTAAACAACAAACCAACCAACAACAAACCATGTAGATGTACATTTACAATACTGTGGAGTTGCATGTGAACGCAACATCTAATCATAAAATCATTTCTCATCCCGCATGAAAAGCACGTGACACACGTGCCCACAGAACCTAAAGTGTGTGCGCCTGTAGGGTAACTCACAATCACTAATACCATTGAGCTAAGCACAAGCCCCAAAATGCACCCGAGACAGTGTCTCAATGAACAGACAAAATGACGAATTATGGGTACGATAGTAGGGGGGACGTCACAATGTTTGGCAAATCAAGTGTAATTTCTCGACTGTAGGACAAACTGGTAGACTTGCAATGAGACCTGGGCATTGCAGGCCTACAAACGACACCCTGAGTACCGTTGTTCAAAACAACCTTAGCGCAACAACTGTCGTAAGTCTATGTTAAGGTATCGGAGTTACGATCACCTTAGGGCTAAGGTCGTTTTGAACAACGGCACCCTGGACAAGATCGTCTCATTACATTAATTGCACCACGCAATGGATTCATGTAATTTCGTATGTTCTGTTTAATTTTCCATGAAGAATTCCATGTAACCTTATGAATTTTAGTCCCGTCGAGCTTCTTGTCTGTGAAAAGATGGGCGTAATACTGCCTTGTATTTTCAGACAATCAAACAACTTCTGGGCGCGGCTTAAGAGCAGCCAGACACCAGAGCTCGTAATGGTTAAGAGTGTCCCTTTAGCTGATATCCCAGCTACTAATAAAAAGGAGGTTACCTTCTAATACCTGGTATAACATGCATACTTGGTCGAAAGCAACTGGTCCCTGAGTAATCGTGGCTTTCTCTGTCCCTGAACAACCCAAGGAGTTCGATGTGATAACGTGATATTTGTGTCAATACTACCTGCAATATTGTACATCGTAAATGAATCAACAAGAAATCGTTATCACTATCCCCCACCATGGGGAACATAAAAAAATAGTTTGTTCAAATAGTAGTGAATATATAAAGAGTCCTTTAAGACCTTAAGAAGAGATAGGCACTAGGGTCGCTTATGTCATCAGAAAAAAACGATTACATGTGAAATTAATACACACAAGAGGCCCCTTCTCTGGAACAAATCAATTATGACACTAATTCTCGAACTCATTCTTGAGAAATGTTGTCCCCCAAACGTAAATAACGCAATGCACGGATTACTAAAAATCATCGTCTTCTCGTCGAGAGAATGCTGGAAACAGGTATTTTAATGTTCATTGAAACAAAATGTTATGTTTGGGGACGTTATATACAGGTGGACAACACTCGTGACTTACTACAGGCCACGGTCCACGTGTAACGTCATGACAACACGACAGCCATAATCAGATAGTGTCTCAAAGTGCTGCTTTAACAACTCGGGTAATTCCTGGGTCTCACCAGGATATTGGAATGAACATTACCCTGACAATTTGCATCAGTACTTTTCCAACGCCGTCATATAACTGGAACATTGCTGGGTGTGGCGTTTAACAACAAACAACAACAACAATGATAATAATTAACATACTTGGGAATTCAACTCATTGGAGTCCTATTTACCATCATATATAACTAGGGACGGTCGGGTAGCCTAGTAGTTAAAGCGTTCGCTCGTCACGCCGATGACCCGGGTTCGATTCAAGACATGGATAAAATGTGTGAAGCGCATTTCTCTTGTCCCCCGCCGTGATATTGGTTCATGCATTCTAATTCTTACGATTCAAGCACACGAGATGATGTGATGGAAACATTCATTATGTATAGGGTGTGGGGTGTTTGATGTGTGTGTGGGTGGTGGGGGTGGTGGTGGGGTGGGGTGACATTGGCTTGATCTTAGGACTGTATCATACTATGCTGCCATCCTCCCCCCTCCACCAACACCACCATTATATGTTTATTTTACTCCCTCCCTACATCATTACCCTTGACATCCTTAAACTGACCAGAAAACCAGTGATCTGACAACTACAATTCTTAAGACTGACTACCTTAACTACGTCAATCGCAGCAAGTGTGCTTGTAGCCCTGTAGACATCCCGGGGGAAAGGGACCACCATTATCTGTGTGGTAGACGCTGTGGCTGATTGAGCCTATCATGCCCTGGTGGATGTGTCCATTTCTTTCGCTCCTGCCCTTGTGGATATGGCCATTTCTTTCGCTCCTGCCCTGGTGTTTGTGTCCATTTCTTTCGCTCCTGCCCAGGTGGTTGAGTCCATTTCTTTCGCTCCTGCCTAGGTGGTTGTGTCCATTTCTTTCGCTCCTGCCCAGGTGGTTGTATCCATTTCTTTCGCTCCTGCCCAGGTGGCTGTGTCCATTTCTTTCGCTCCTGCCCTGGTGGTTGTGTCCATTTA
This sequence comes from Haliotis rufescens, assembly GCF_023055435.1. NCBI lineage: Eukaryota > Metazoa > Mollusca > Gastropoda > Lepetellida > Haliotidae > Haliotis > Haliotis rufescens. The sequence continues at coordinate 336,446 of NW_025964389.1, forward strand.
TTTCGCTCCTGCCTAGGTGGTTGTGTCCATTTCTTTCGCTCCTGTCCTGGTGGTTGTATCCATTTCTTTCGCTCCTGCCCTGGTGTTTGTGTCCATTTCTTTCGCTCCTGCCCTGGTGGTTGTGTCCATTTCTTTCGCTCTTGCCTAGATGGTTGCTTCCATTTCTTTCGCTCCTGCCCTGGTGTTTGTGTCCATTTCTTTCGCTCCTGCCCTGGTGGTTGTGTCCATTTCTTTCACTCCTGCCTAGGTGGTTGTGTCCATTTCTTTCGCTCCTGCCCTGGTGGTTGTGTCCATTTCTCTTGCTCCTGTCCTGGTTTGCCTAGTCCATACTCAAACAGTTCCGGCAAGGATATACCTGGAATATAGCTCCGCAGAAAAAATAATTGGGTCCAGACAAGAAAACCCAGTGATTGACATCCTGAGATTCAATGGACAAAAGTGTGATACCATGACATGCAATCGACCAAGTGATCGGGTTTGACCACCCAATCCATTTCGTCACCTCTTGCATCAAGCATAGGCTGCTCGGGACATATATTCTCACGCGAAATTCCCCTGGGTAATTTCAAATAATAAATGTTACATTTGGGGAAATGTATTCTTGCTACCACCAAATTAAAATTATGAATGTGACGGCAGTCAGTTTTGTTTTCTTTAGTATTTGAGTGGTGCATTCTCTGAATCCACACATGTTTTGAGATGCCAAGCTTGGATGCACATGGACGTGTTTTGCCCTAATCTCACATACCATTGGTCAAAAGGCTTGACATTTTACGTTTACAGCAGATCCAGCATAAGAGGTTTGCTTTTCCCTCAGTGCTACTTGGAAGTAGATCAAGAAAGATGTGTTAATAATAGAAGATCACAATCGCAGAAGAAACCGCTTCATGGAAGTCGTCATGGGTAATGATTGTGTCTGTCGCATGTTCTACCTCAGTACAATAGAACACAAATGGGTTGGTTTGAGACAATGTCATAACATATGCAGCGTGTTAAGTGAAGAGATGCACGTTTAGTTCACAGTTCAATTAAAGGCAGTTAATTCTTCAGTACCACACCGGGAAGCTATTACGTGAAGCTAATAGGTCTAGTGGGTTGTCGACATGAATTAACGAAACAAAGATCTACTTCTTTAAAATAAGTATAGCGCAGTATATCTTCCATTAATATCACATAATATTTTGCTCGCATTTATGACAGGCAATGACAGTATGTAGCACAAGTATTCAATAAGTTAAGATTTCGTTTTACACTGCATGTCAATATTATAACGTCACATTGCATATGGTGATACAGAAAGGTATGATGTCACAGTCAAACTTGAAATACACTCTTTCTATCGTGTCTATTGTACTAACAGCTTTCTGTAGGAGCAACACACTCGTGTGTATTTGACAGTTTAACCTGTACATTATAACACATGACATTATAGTAAAACATTTGTTCGACGTGGCGTGTCATATCACGCATATCACATGCAGTTTTGAAAAAAAAGTTATTATAGATAATCCCTCTCATAAACAATTTTATTTGATGCTTACTTCCATATGACATATGACACCTCCATTTATTAAAATAGGAATTGTAAAAAAGTAGAATTACCCATAAGAGAATGAATACTTGAATAAAAACACACTGTTTCATGTTTAAATAAAAAACGTGAAAACTCATATCAAACTATTCAGAATCCATTAAACTCTCACTCAACATGCATATGAAACACATTACAAGGTCATATATTGAGCGTTGTCCGACATGATCTTTACCTGACACACGACAAATGTACGAGGGTCGTTCAATAGGTTCGATATAAGACCAAGTCGCAGAATATCTTTTGCACTTTTATTTTTCAATATAATCTCCATTCACCTCAATACACTTATTCCATTTGTCCTTCAAGCTTTTAATACCACTTTTATAGAAATCCGCAGATTGGCCCTCTCACCACGCCTCTGTGGCAGCCTTTATTCCACGTCATCCTGGAAGCGTCTTCCACGTAGGACAGATTTCATGAAATAGTCACTGTGGGCTAAGTCTGGGCTGTAGGGTGGGTGATTTAACTGTACAGCCAAATTAGGGAAACATGTAATCTTTTTTCCAGAGTATATCCTTCACATACATGTCGGGAAGCTCTACACACTGTACAAGGACTCGCATACCTGGAATGAGGTGTATGCAGTGTGTAGAAGTCAAGATTCAAGACAGTCAACGAGCTGGATAATTTAAAAACGTGTATGGAGAAATGGAGATATGATGAAGTTTGTTTTTTGTGTGTCTTGTTATCTCGACCAATAATGATTTCATTTCACAAACTTCAGGTACTTATGACTTTGACAGTTATTAAAATACAGTTACAAAGTATTAATGTTGATCAATGCCCCCCCCCCACACCCCAGCCCACCCCCCACCCCCCACACACCCCCCCCCACCCACACCCACACCCCACCCCCACCCCCCCCCCCCCCCCCCTAACACCCACACACAAACTCTAATGACTATTCCTCACCGTAATATAAACAAAATAGTACAGATTAAAAAAAAAGGAACGAGGTAGTATAAGACCCTTTTCGACCCACCAGATTTGCAATATGTAGGAATTGAGCAAACCTATTAGAAATTGTTATGAATGTTATCAGACGTGTGAGAACTAGACGTGTACACATTTTCATATTTGGGATTTATGACAACTATATAGACACAGGCAAGTATAAAGTGAACTGTATCCCGGGGGCTGATTTTAGAGGTGTTATTTGACCCTAGCCGATTGTCACAGGAGATGACGACAAACAGTGCACACTTGTTGTAAAAAAATCACCTTGCTCCTCGTTAGGTTTGTTCGCTCAGTTTAACCATATCTATTCTCAAAGAATGGGATATTTGGAAATAACTTAAAATTTTAATATTAACTTATATATAAAACTTTGAGTGATGGAAACTGATCAAACAACTTTTGAGCAAGACGCTAGTTGACATCATCGATTGAGCATTCTCGATTACTTCTCAATAGTTGTGAATTGTCGACCCAAAGATTGTTGGAGAAATGCTTCTCATGAATTGAAAGTTGACTATTGGAAAGTTGAAGTAGTCACTCTTATCATACAAACTTTGGATATTTTTTTTTGTCACTCTGAATCTTTATACATAGATCTAAATATGAAACAGATGAGGTGATTTCTCCACTTCACTTCTAGTTAAGGTGGATAAAGCAGTGGCAGCCATAAACAACATGTCCAATTGCAACTGATTTGAAGTAATTGACAAGAAGGTTGTTTGTTTCACTGAAATTATTATAAAATGTACAATGTTTTTTAAGAAAATGATATTGCTATTTTTTGGAGAGAACAGGTTTTAGATTTTAGTTCAGTGCTGAATAGTTGGACAGATTGACAGACGGACTACGGACAAAGACACTCAACATAAGCTCACTCTGACTTTGCACAAATCGATATGAACTTTTGAAATTATAACTAAAAACTCAACTGGAAGATTTGACATTGGAAAATTACACAAATAAACATCAAAACCGCTGACGCTGGTTACACACTGTCTCGGGTCCGCTTCTGTCAGACATAAGTCAGTTCATAAACAGGGATGAACTGAGATTGTGTGAAAACACAATTAGAACTGAAAATATAGCACTTTGTTGAAATTGTTTACAAGTACTTTGATAGATAAATGCTACTTCATTGTAAACAAGAGTCGTCAGAGTTCGATTTGGCTGCAAACTTAAGATTCTGAAACACCTGATGACGTAGATACCTGTCAGACGAAATGTCTTTCCATGAACAAGCAGAGCAACCTTTGTGTTGCTGTCGAACTCGATGGCGCTTTCTGCAATATGCATTACCGAACTGAAACAAACGTTTACATTGTTGGTGTAACGTTGTTGCTGTTACATGATCAGTGGACCATGCATATCAATCGATGCGATCGGACTGAGTCTATTTATTCCACTTATGTATTTTGAAATCTATTTAGCATCTAAAACTGGAAATTGCATCACAATGCTTTGCAGACCATTGTGACGTCATTGGTTACCATGACGTCACAATCAAATGACAATACTAATGGCTCTGCTACTGAAGCTGTCAGCAGTACTATTTATACTTAAGACACTGCTAATTACTGTCTACAAACAGAAAAAGTTGGAAGAATAATGTTGGATGATAAATAAAATCTCCCCCTCGTATCTTTTGATATCAAACATATCAAAGCTCGTTGATAAAAGTGGAAAAATCCTCGGCCAGCCTCGGAGTTTTCCCACTTTTATCAACTCATGTTGATATATTTGATATCAAAAGACACTCGGGTGAGATTCCCTATATCGGCAAAGCTTAGATAAACATTTATTAGGAAAACTGAATTCTCAGCATGAACTCAGATGTTCTTGTTTTTGCATTACCTTTTAACCTAAATCATAATTTCTAGAATATCAATTTACTTCGTTGTATTTAGTGTCGTTGGTAGGAGTAATGCCTCAGGTTATGTTATTCTTTGACGTTCACCACGAGCGCAGCTATTGTGCTGACAAACTAAACCATAATCAGGACGTATCTGGAATTGAATCGTCGGATCCTGGGACAACTACGGGATGCAAACTGCACGTACCCCAGTGTAACTATACAATTGTTCACGGCATATTCACTGCTCTCACGATATACATGTTTATTTATTTGGCATCAAATAACCTTTCAAATATTAAGATCTCAAAACCGGAGAGTCGTAAAGTTCTAGGCCTCTTAATGAACATTATTCTCATATTATTTTTCCTATTTTTACTTTGAGTTCAATACACATGGTTCAGTGATGTTCTTCTATGTTATCACTGCCAAAGAGAAGTCTTCATCGTGGTCCCCACAAAAGACTTGACGACTACAATCACCCCGTTATCACCTCTACCATGCAGGTGTGACTTGCGTTTAGTAAAAAGGGTGCTGAGGTTCAGAAGGAAGTAATTCAAAGCCACAATCTGAAGCTCGTTAAGATTGACTGTAGTGACCAAGGACTGATTCCAGTAATGCCGGCGATTTTGTAACTGAATTGTAACACATTGGTCAATGCTCGACTTTAAGACGTGGTATCTTTAGGACGACCAGATCCAGTTTAATCTTCTGTGCTACTTCTGCCTCTCTTAAATTCAACAGCCATTTCTTGAAAAGTTAAACATGAAGGGATGTCCTCCCAAAGCATACATTACGTATGTTCGTATATTTCCTTTGGTGACATGCCCTTTTCCAGGTACCTAATGACACCTCGTTTCTCAGTTTCCTCAATTTTCGCAGCAAAGTTCCACTCCTGTCAAATTCTCTGATTGGCTGCTAAAATCAGATGCAGTTATCTGTCTTTAACCTTTTGTTATATTGTTTACACATTTATGAGGCCACAACCATTTTGTTTTACCTTGTGTCTTTCAATTTTAGGGGCACATAAACTCCCGACTTACAACACACCTTATCGCACGTTTGAGCATTTAGGAAAAAGCTATAATACCCGGTCCAAATATTTTTACTCTACCCATACATTCTTCGAAAAATAGCCCTCTTATTGTACACAATTCATACTAAACTGACGAAATGTTAAAATTCGGAAATGTTTTGATTAATATACAGTGTCATATCAATAAATATATCTAATTACTCATGGACCCTTTTTAAAGGGCCTCGAATTACATTTAAAAGGCCTTTTCAGAAGTGATACAAAAGGTTTGTTATGTGGATTACTCGAGATGAATTACCACTGAGCCACGGGCATGCGAGTCGTGTGTTACTTGTCTGTATTGAAACTGCGTAGAACTCAATAGAGTGAGTGAGTTGGGTTTAACGCCACTTTTAACAGTATTTCAGTTATATCACGGTGTGTCAGCTTAATGTGGGAGGAAAGCCCGAGGTGATGCAGGTCTCAGACGTTTACCACTTCGGTGAAACCCACGAGCTCGGGTATGGTGCTGACAAACCTAGAAACATAATAGGGGCGAACCGGGATTCGAACCCACAATCATAGGAATCGTGACATATCGACATAGTCAATTGACGGATCACATCAACGAGCTGTGGTTTATCCAGCTTTAAACAGTGGCAGTTCCAAATTGGTTTTGTATCCAAAAGGCGTAACCACTCCTCAGACCCATTCTTTTCATAGCCACTTATTGATTATTCAAACTCTACACGTTATACTTTCACAAATTAGTATGTAATGGACATAATTAAGTTTAATGACCAATCAATGAACTCTTTTTAATTCTTCCTAAGTTACAAGAACCAGTTGGGATTTTGCATTTCATCAGGCCTGAACTGCATCGCTACAAGCAGTCATGTTTATGGCTTTCATCCGATGGCCCTGCTGTCGAGCAAATGCGACTGCTCATTCAACAGCTGGTATTGGACAAGAAGACCGTCACGTCCGCATCAGTAAAGGCGTCAGGTAAGGATGATCGCCCATCTTCCCATACCATCGGGAAGATGGAAATCGTCTTCTTTGTCCTTCCGTTTGTGGTTGTGGTAGTTCTGGACTGTGGTAGGGTCTTCTTCAAGGATGCCGCAAAAGGTGGTCCTTGCCAATGGATAACCATGCTTGTTGTGTCCATATTATTCAACCATATACACAGGTATAACCATTCAAAAGTCAACAATCATGAGTTATATTAGTATCTATATTATCTTCGAACGCAATAGCAACACAAATGGATCACATAATGAGGTGTGTTTGCAATTAAGGGTCGGGCCTGGAAGTAAAAGTGATTGATTGTGTCAAATTTGAACCAAGATCAATTTTGACATTCAAATTATCAGGAATCCATGCCGACCATTTATCTCAAAAGGGGCGTCAAATTTAATCGGCCCTTTACTTAAAATATATACCTTATGCCACAGTTTGTGGTTCACTTGATAACGAGTTACCTCCAATCAATATAGTGTAACTATGCAAACAGATACCATATCCTGGCCCTCTGACACTGATTAAGTTCAGGGTACAAAACTACGAAATTCATATTTGTAGTAATAAAAATTTGTCTTTCAAAACATTTCATCAAACTGACATTTTCAAGAAAAGTTTCATTTCAATGTGTTCTGAACCTCTATTTATTCCATATGTATACAACTATTAGTTTAGTACAAGAGCTTTGCTACACGTTAAGAGTTAGCACCTTTATCTGTGTTTTGCTTAAATGATTGAATAATAAACTTACAGGAATTCCTGAGTGGAATTCTCGAGACCAGTCTCTTGAAAAGATATGTATGTTTTGTGGTAGATTGCATAACTAACATTTTGTGGCAACCCGCATCAAAATGATTGCATTGGATTAAAGTGGCTTTGAAAAGTATATTTGTTAAAACATGTCATCTTAATATTTCATCTAGCCTTACAGGACACGACCCATAGACACTTACAACTTTGAAGAAAGCATCGAAATAATCCGGGACACATCTAGGATTTTCAGAAAGAAAACGTTATGAAAACATTGGGTATACCTACCTACCTACCTACCTACCTACCTACCTACCTACCTACCTACCTACCTACCTACCTACCTACCTACATAAACGCATATTCAAACACACGCAGTCATATACACACAACTGACGTGATTCCACACAGACGAACTGCACCCCCCCCCCCCCCCCACACACACACACACACACACCAGTAGACACATATATACATGTACACACATACACACACGCGCGCACGCACACACACGTGGTCGACCCTAATATTGTAGAAAGGTTGAGTCGTTGCTCAGTCAAACTTGTAAAGGGCGATCTAATAATAGCAATGTGAGTAGTTCTGTGAGACGTATATCCAAGGGTTCTAGAGAATGATTTCGTCCCATAAAACCTACACACATGAAAACTACCATTACGTATGGTCATGAATTTGTTTTTGACAGCAACGTCTTTGATTCTTTGTAACGACGTTTCAGAGCTACTTCTTTGAACGTCATCCACATCATTAATAATAAATGTCACTCTGAGTGGTGTGATGATGGTAAGCAGACACTAGACAGAAGAGTTCCACTGGTGCAAGTGGGACTTACATATTGGGTAAGTTTAATTTGTGACCGATTTTGTCGAAAACCCGTAACTACAATTACAATATTAATATTTTTATTTGTTTAACGTATTTAATTAGTTTTTGAAGACCTGTTATTTTTCACCGGAAGAAGCTAGTTTATAGGAAAACATGAAATATATATGGGTCCTACGTTCATATATTTGGCTGTGCGCTACATTCAAATTGAAATTCCGTATACTAAGACTATTAATTATGAACAAAGTCCGTTCAAAACACTGACTTGATGTCTCATACATTCAGCAATCATAATCTCAAATGGTCAATTTGGTTTTTAAATGGAACCGTGGGTAATCCTGGTTGGAATAGGTCCCCTTTGCTGGATGGATCTCAATGGATTGGGTGATCAAGGCTCCGTGGCTTGGATGATTAGTGTCAACGTACCTGGACGGCGTGGATCGTTTCTCACAATATCAATCACTGGAATTCCTGCTCCAGACTCGATCATTTACTGGTATCCTCAACTGAAATATTGCGGCGATAAAACACAAAACAACAATGGTATGATGCATGCGTTAAATTATGTACTTCCGAAATTGTTTTTATTTCAGGCTTCTCTTCTCACTTCTTCTCAAGTGACAATGCATCTGCCGAAATGTCTGCTTTCAATCACAGTTATATATCTTGGTAAGTACGATAAAATCCCTCTTTTAGAGACACTAAAGTACAAACAAATTCTCAAGAAGAGACTGCAGAAAAGCGGAGAAAGGCAATAGTATATCGTAGTTATGACCCCAGTGGTCACTATATAGGATTTCTTATTATTTTCAATAAATGAATCATCTCTTCACCCGACATACACATGTTTCACATACTGTAAAGTACGGTCATTACGAACTCAAAGGGACCACTGATACGTGTTCGTTATAAACGTAGTGTACTGTACATTGTAAACATACTGTTTCAGCTTGTGGTATATAATTGATATTGATGATCATTTCTCGGTTCGGTAATCGTATCTGTTATATTTTCTAGCTTGGTTAACCTGTATTGAATGTCTACATAGTTTGTCAAATGTGCAAGGCGTTTTGATCATCTGCAACTGAGACTATCTGTATTTAAACTGTCCCATATGATATATTCTTGGTAACAAGTTTAACTACAGTTTAAAATAAAAGAGACAAAACCCTTTCAAAATTCATGATAATATTATTTCATGAAAATAATCTGTTGTTGTGTTGATACAGATTACTTCATATATTGTCACCATGATTTACACTCTTCGGGAACACCTGGTGTCATCACTGATATTCTGCCTTTTAAACTCAATGGAATCTGTTTTAGTGGATATCGGAAACTGTTGTTACCTGGCGAACGTTTCAACCACTGGGCTACCCCCCACCCCCCCCACCCCCCCCCACCCCCCCCCCACCCCCCACCCCCTCCCCCCCCCTCCCCCTCACTAGTACATGTGCACTTATTGTTGAATGACAACCAAGCATATCACTTTAGCTATATGTTTTATTGTTATTTAACGACACATGCAGCAATAGTTCAGCTATGTGACACCAAGCCAATGTGTGTTCATGTTACTAATTGTCAATATACATGTCTGACTTGCTGCCACTTTACGCACATACATAAACCATAACAAAGGATGCACACATACTTCACATGGATATTGACAACAATGCATCGTTAAATGGTGCTGTAATAAATAATAAACTGAGAATGTTGTCTGATGTAAAAGTAAGGAAAAAAACTTGGTAGAGTGTCTCAAGGAAACTTTCAAACCTGAACACCTAGCACAGTCAAGCAAGTGCTTCTATCCGTTACATAATAGACCGTGACTTTTATAAAAATCATTAACGATTGGTGGTAAGTGGTTTCGACAGTGGCTATGCTGTCAATTCGCTAATGTGCCAAATGTTTACTGTCACAATAAGCACTATTCCAGCTAAGAGTCCGTACTACAAATTAGTGATTGATTCCTACGACGTTTGATGTGACGAATTGCAATCAGCGTTCAGAGTCCCCTGTATGTTATCTCTGGGTGATGAGATAGGTAAATCATCTTCGAACAACAGCCCTGTATTCTCGAATGCTCCATGCAGTGTCTGAAAAATTACTGGTGTCCAATCTGCTCTGGTAGTAAGCAGTCGGAATTTTCCCAAATGAAACCAGGAAAGCGTGTCATCTGGGACATTCCTCCCCTTCGGTGTATCCCTAACTGAACACCAAGCAGCGAAAGGAAAAGTGTCTCAAAAGGGACATGACTGAATCCGATCTTCGGACGTCGTGTTTATGCAATCAACAGCCTGGTTGTCAGATTAAAATAAAACCTTTCTCTCGCCCAGGTTGTTGCCCGATATTTCAGCTGCAACAGCGACAAGACAATATTCGAAACGAGGGATATTATCAGTTAAAGCTGGTTGTACTCATTTAACTGGCCATGCTCCACAGGAACACTCCCCACTGTAATAAATATCAAACCCTTTGCCTTGTCTACCAGCACTGTCAGTAAATATTTCCAGATCTTTGCTTTAGGACCTTGATCTAGTTAAAGGTGCTCCAATGAACTCCTTCAAAACTATTTGCCATGCCTGTGGTCGATCTATATCTGTGGTGAGGTCACTGCCCCGGGTACTATGGATTGGAATAACTAAAAGCGACAAAACCATTTCCATTATCATAACAAAATCTCTGCAAAACGAGTCCATTGTACGATTTCAACTACATGTATATTAGCCTGAGTGTATGAACCACTGTCACATAGTGATAATACCAGGTGTTCCATAACGCCTGGAGTCACTGCATTACTTTAGACAATTTAACAAACCCAGTAGGAACAGCATTTCTGTTAACTTTACGTTTGACCGTGAATAGCATTCCTCTAAGAATGACAGTTAAGTATTGATTCAAAGGGACACCGGTTCAACACTTCCTTAATGTGTATACAAAGTTTAACAAAGAAATGACAAACAACTGTTGCATTATGTTTCGGAAACAATCAGTACCATCGATTGAACCCAGGTCCACCCAGGAAACGCAAAAATTACAAATCTAGAAAATTCCTGGCTAAGTGGCATCAGTTCAGCACTTGCTTGATCTGTGTACAAAGTTTCACAAAGAAATGATAAAAAAATGTTTACGAGTAAAGCTCCAGAAACGATTCCTACCTTGGCTTGAGCCAACGCCCAACGTAATGCCTTCTTAACGCGAAACCCAGTGGGGACTATAATACATGAGACATTTGGTAAACCTGGTTGGCACTGCATTACATGAGGACATTCAATAAAGCCTGGAGGGATAGAGTTTCTCTCAATCTCACCTAGTTACAAGAAGTCTGTTACATGTACATGACAAAGTACGGCAGACCATATCCTCTTGCACTCTAACTCACAAGTTAATTGTATCAAGCTTAAGGCCTAAAAATGTCAGTTTGTTCACAAAGGCCACTTTACCCACTGGCAATAGGCCACCAAGGTCTGTGCTATCTCCCAAAGGTGTGTCAAGAGTTGGAATGCTTACTCTGTTGAAGTTGTAATCTACAATCAGAAGCCTATTCAATGAAAGTAGAACACGTTTCTCAACAAAGAGCTTCCCGATCATCCCATTGCTAAACACAATTTATTGATTTATTGCTTAGTGTAAATCCTTATGACGTAACGTTTCCAAGCCAGACTAGAATCAAATGAAAAGCATTTTCTATTTCCAGGCAATGCTCGTTGTCCTAACTGCTGTACAAGTACAATTGCTTGTTAAAATTGAGCATACTGTACAGAAAACACGCTCTCATCAATGACATCATTTACAGTATCACCTTCTGCATATGATAAGTAATATATAAAGAATCTCACCCTCGTGTCTTTTGATATCAAATATATCAACACGAGTTGATAAAAGTGGGGAAAACTCCGAGGCTTGCGGAGGATTTCTTTCGACTTTTATCAACGAGTGTTGATATATTTGATATCAAAAGACACGAGGGTGAGATTTTATTTATCATCATTCTTCCACTTTTTTTCAGTTTGTAGAAAGTAATAAGCAGTGTCTTTAGTGTAAAAAGTACTGCTTACAGCTTCGGTAGCAGAGCCATTAGTGATGTCATTTGATTGTGACGTCATGGTAACCAATGACGTCACAATGGTCTGCAAAGCATTGTGATGCAATTTCATTGCAGCGACATATACAGTATAGATATCGCTTGATCTCACCAAAGCGATATCTCCCGTGGGAGCCAGTTTTGGATGATAAATTAACCTGTCGTCCATTGGAACATTATTCGGTGCTCACCTCAGTGGGGAATATTTAAATTAGGGTAGTCAAAGTGCCCAGGAAATCTACACGTGTCATCTTCTCTACACTTTTAGTTGTGACATTTGAGGGTTTAACTAATTCTCTATTCCTTATTTAAGCCATGTTTGAAACCATTAACAAGACACTGATCTTGTCTGGTCTAAATATGGCTTTGCTGTCATGCTTTCCAGTAACAATGTCCTGACCTTTGTCAGCTCGAGATGGTATAGGTCTGGTAGAAGGATGGCCTGCAGGATGGGATGAAGAAGCTTCCACTTGTTGAAGAGCTATGCCGATACTTGCACCTTTCTGAAGCACTTGTTTTCGTTCAGTGGTGGAGATGTCATGTTCAACATGTTAACGTCATGAGGGTGTGGGGAGAATCATTTGAATCATATGAAGACACACTGCATGAACTGTTTCAGTGGTGGTGATGTCATGTTCAACATGTTAACGTCATGAGGGTGTGGGGTGAATCATTTGAAGCATATGGAGACACACTGCATGAACTGTTTCATTGGTGGTGATGTCATGTTCAACATGTTAACGTCATGATGGTGTGGGGTGAATCATTTGAAGCATATGAAGACACACTGCATGAACTGTTTCATTTGTGGTTCAATTCGATGGTGTTGGGTGAATCATTTGAAGCATATGGAGACACACTGCATGAACTGTTTCATTGGTGGTGATGTCATATTCAACATGTTAACGTCATGAGGGTGTGGGGTGAATCATTTGAAGCATATGGAGACACACTGCATGAACTGTTTCAGTGGTGGTGATGTCATGTTCAACATGTAGACGTCATGAGGGTGTGGGGTGAATCATTTGAAGCATATGAAGACACACTGCATGAACTGTTTCAGTGGTGGTGATGTCATGTTCAACATGTTAGCGTCATGAGGGTGTGGGGTGAATCATTTGAAGCATATGAAGACACACTGCATGAACTGTTTCAGTGGTGGTGATGTCATGTTCAACATGTTAACGTCATGAGGGTGTGGGGTGAATCATTTGAAGCATATGGAGACACACTGCATGAACTGTTTCATTGGTGGTGATGTCATGTTCAACATGTTAACGTCATGAGGGTGTGGGGTGAATCATTTGAAGCATATGAAGGCACACTGTATGAACTCTTTCATTGGTGGTGATGTCATGTTCAACATGTTAACGTCACGAGGGTGTGGGATGAATCATTTGAAGCATATGGAGACACACTGCATGAACTGTTTCATTGGTGGTGATGTCATGTTCAACATGTTAACGTCATGAGGGTGTGGGGTGAATCATTTGAAGCATATGAAGACACACTGCATGAACTGTTTCATTGGTGGTGATGTCATGTTCAACATGTTAACGTCATGAGGGTGTGGGTTGAATCATTTGAAGCATATGAAGACACACTGCATGAACTGTTTCAGTGGAGGTGATGTCATGTTCAACATTTTAACGTCATGAGGGTGTGGGGTGAACCATTTGAAGCATATGAAGACACACTGCATGAACTGTTTCAGTGGTGGTAATGTCATGTTCAACATGTTAACGTCAAGAGGGTGTGGGGTGAATCATTTGAAGCATATGAAGACACACTGCATGAACTGTTTCATTGGTGGTGATGTCATGTTCAACATGTTAACGTCATGAGGGTGTGGGTTGAATCATTTGAAGCATATGAAGACACACTGCATGAACTGTTTCAGTGGTGGTGATGTCATGTTCAACATGTTAACGTCATGAGGGTGTGGGGTGAATCATTTGAAGCATATGGAGACACACTGCATGAACTCTTTCAGTGGTGGTGATGTCATGTTCAACATGTTAACGTCATGAGGGTGTGGGGTGAATCATTTGAAGCATATGAAGGCACACTGTATGAACTCTTTCATTGGTGGTGATGTCATGTTCAACATGTTAACGTCATGAGGGTGTGGGATGAATCATTTGAAGCATATGGAGACACACTGCATGAACTGTTTCATTTGTGGTGATGTCATGTTCAACATGTTAACGTCATGAGGGTGTGGGGTGAACCATTTGAAGCATATGAAGACACACTGCATGAACTCTTTCAGTGGTGGTAATGTCATGTTCAACATGTTAACGTCAAGAGGGTGTGGGGTGAATCATTTGAAGCATATGAAGGCACACTGTATGAACTGTTTCATTGGTGGTGATGTCATGTTCAACATGTTAACGTCATGATGGTGTAGGGTGAATCATTTGAAGCATATGGAGACACACTGCATGAACTGTTTCAGTGGTGGTGATGTCATGTTCAACATGTTAACGTCATGAGGGTGTGGGGTGAATCATTTGAAGCATATGGAGACACACTGCATGAACTGTTTCAGTGGTGGTGATGTCATGTTCAACATGTTAACGTCGTGAGGGTGTGGGTTGAATCATTTGAAGCATATGAAGACACACTACATGAACTGTTTCAGTAGTGGTGATGTCATGTTCAACATGTTAACGTCATGAGGGTGTGGGGTGAACCATTTGAAGCATATGAAGACACACTGCATGAACTGTTTCATTGGTGGTAATGTCATGTTCAACATGTTAACGTCATGAGGGTGTGGGGTGAACCATGTGAAGCATATAAAGACACACTGCATGAACTGTTTCATTGGTGGTGATGCCATGTTCAACATGTTAACGTTAAGAGGGTGTGGGGTGAATCATTTGAAGCATATGAAAAAACACTGCATGAACTGTTTCATTGATGGTGATGTTATGGTTGCTTTGTTAACTTCATGAGGGTGTAAGGTGAATCATTTGAAGCATTTGAAGACACATTGCATGAATTACATTTCGCAATTGGGAGTAAACCCAATCGGCATATACTTATGCAGCTCCCGATTAATGGTGACCGGGTCCCTTTGTCTCTTTGAAGTTCCCCTGAAACTCGCCATTTTCTTAGATTTATGTCTCCATTAGATATGCCATTAGATATTCCGCATGTGCATAACTAAATTAATGGAAATTATATTTACTTTTCAGAATATATTCTGCATTCCAGCTGCGGGAAGATCTTTACACTGTACGAGGGCTTGCATACTTGGGATAAGACACGTGCAATGTGCGAAAGTCAAGGACAACAAATGCTCCGATTTAAGACGGCCAGAGAACTCGATATTTTCAATTTGTTTTTGGAACAATGGACAAGTGAAACAGTTTTGTAAGTTTGAGGTTTTGTTCTTAGCTTTCTTTCATTGATTCAAAATGGCAATGCTTCTTAACACGCAAAGAGATTGAGTTTTTGTAGCTTCAGGCAATAAATACTTACTTTTTATGCAAAATGTTTGAATGACGGACGGGAAAATGCTTTTCCGTTTCGCTAGCACCTGGTGTCATCACTGATTTTCAGTGGTTTATTCGTATAATCTTTGCAGCTATTTGGCCCTTTACGTCAAAATTATAATCTGTTTCGGCGGATAATCTAGACTGGTTATTCTCTTGCATTGCATATTTATATATACTTTTCGTTGGGAAATATTCAAGACAGATAATGGGTAGCCTAGTGGGTGCGGTGTTCGCTCTTCAGCGCGAAGGCCTGGTTGAATTCCTTACATCGGGTTATGTGATAAAAGCAACAACAAAAACTTTCAATGATCATATTATAAGAAATATCCTAGGATAATCCATTGTAAGATTCCGACTATATCATAGGCATGTCTTTATGAACCACAATCAAATACCGATGATAAGTTTTCGCATGTCAATTGTTCATCTGAACAAAACACGATAAGTCCGTTTTTGAATTATGGATGGCTCAGGGAAATATGACTGCAAGTTGCCATGGACACCGCAATCCGCTGTGCAGAATTTCGCCCTTTGTCCATACCAGGATCCGCTGATCGTGGGTTCTAATCCTGGATTAGGGCCGAATTACATATTTGCTATGACAGTGGTAAACGCCTGAGAGAAGGGGCAGATGATAATACTATCAATACAATTATTTCCACAACCAGTATTAATGCTGCAACAGCTACAGAAAATATTACTATCACTAAACTACTTTCACGTCAACATTACTAATACTAAACAGCTCCAAGAACGGTGTTTATATCAGTAGTATCTGTGTAGTGCCTTAACTGATTTTTGTTTCAGGACGTCTGACCTCTGGATGGGTCTCTTTGACCTGACGCCGAATACCGGTACTGCCTTTGTGTTCAGATGGACAGACTGTACTTCACTCGGAGCATTTTCAAAATGGCTGGATATTGAACCTAACAATAAGGGGTTGGAAAACTGCGTTTGTTATACACTGGCTCAGTGGTACAGGACCAAGGAATGTAATAAACTGTATGCAGCAGTATGCGAAAATGAAACTGGTAAGTGCTTGAACGATGTGCTTTAAGACGTTTAATGTTATTAATACCCATTTTTCCATGTTTTTTGTTTTTTAAATTAGTCAATGAGAGGTATCAAATCACAATTACCAGGTTATTACCATCTCTGATTAAAACAGCCGATGAGACGGCCTGATCACCGCGGGAGATATATTTATAACAGTACATATTATCAGTGGGCATTTTTTAATAATAATATGTGCAGTTATAAGTTACAAAATGGAGATTTGCAATTACATCAATATACAAAGTATGCGTGGCAATACATTTTAGGCAGAGCACACGATATAAATCCACTACGAGAGTGTATTTTAAGTTTTAATGGGCCACAGCGAGCTTGACATTTGGCGCTTGTCAACAGCCGACAGAACTGTCATATTTTGTGCGTCACAATGAACGGCGTGACGTCATAATAGTGACATTTGGAGTAAACCTTGTGAGGCTTACTTAATATTCTTTTTGGTTGTCCACTTCGTGTTGGCTTACTTCCAATGACTGTTTTATATGCGAGGAAATTATAATGATGCTAAAAATCAATGTTTGAAAATATACCACAGCCCGTGTTATGGCCATTATCGGTGGTTACTCAATTTATCTCGACAACCCACTCAAAACAATGGAATCAACGCTTGCCGCGTCGTTCAATATCGTCGCAAACACCAAAGAGTTCGCGTATACTTCTGTCATGGTAGACTGGAGACAAACATGATGTGTTTTCAACGCAGAGCTAGTTCATCAGCAGATTTAACTGTGAGGAATTTTACATTTGGAATTAAATCTACAGGTAACCTAAATCAACATTGAGGAAACAAAGTAAGTTTCCTAAATGTCTTTTTGATACGATACTAATGCTAATTAAAGGTTCCACATACTCACCCAAAGAGCATTCAGTCGTAGTCTATTGAGTCTCAATTACCAGATGTTGCCGTTTTAAATTCACAAATGTATTCAACAATGAGAAACTAATGGACGTGTCTCCTGCAATCTGGTGGGTTAAAAACGTCAATTTGAAATATTTTCATTGATAAGTATGTTGTTTTCTCAATCCCAATGGGGGCACGGGTGGCCCAGACGCCTAAGGCGCCGCGATTCGCTATGCAGAGTTGCGTCCCTTGGGCCTATGATTGAGACCTATGATTGTGGGTTCGAATCCCGGTTCGCCCGGATCATGTTTCTAGGTTTGTCAGCACCATACCTGTGCTCGTGGGTTTCACCGAAGTGGTAAACGTCTGAGACCTGCATCACTTCGGGCTGTCCTCCCACATTAAGCTGACACGTCGTGATAGAACTGGAATACTGTTCAAAGCGGCGTTAAACCAAACTCACTCACTCACTCACTCACTCACTCAATCCCAAATAGAAAAACGTATGCCATTCGGGTTTGCGAAAGGGACACCAGTAAGTATTAGGTTTGATCAATACTTATCAGAACCACTTCGATTAAGTTGTCTTTTCCACATTCTGCTAATCAGGTGTGATCAGTAACCACGGAAGGATGTGACGTGGGCTAGCAGTATAAATCGGCATTAGTCCGGACTAGTACAAGCAGCCCCACACACACGTGCATGCACGTCGCTGTATAAGTGCAACAATCTTGGACGCGCCGTTCACCTCACCCCCATTTTTCATGTCGCCATCTCATTCTATCGTTTATCTCCTCAATAAAAGTGTGTAATAGTGTCTAATTCTAATTCTAATTATACGTACCAGGGTGCTGGTTTACTGAAGGAGAAGGCCAAGAGGTGTTGGGTTTAAACGAATCTCCAACGACAAACTATACTGTTAGGGCGTGCAAGAAGTCCTGTCTGGAGAGGAACAGTGAAGATAGCCCCTGTGTTGCTATTCGACACGATGGCTCTTTCTGTCGAACGTATACCGGAAGTTACCGTCACTTAACCGTTTCTACACCTCAGCTGCCGATGAATTCTCAGTCGACTGTCTATCTAAAACGATGTTATGAAGGTACGTGTGGGCTGATACTTTGTAAACTAAAACAATGATTTTCTGGCATATTATGTTGATTGTTTCGCGGGAAATACTAACAATACGAGTTACGAGTTCTTTTTCCTGAAGAAATATCTCTCTTTGTACCAATTTTTGGACCAACTTGCCAAACTGTAAAGAACATGAATTCCATTTGTGCTTCAGCAAAAATAGCAGACACTACTCCAAGTGTCCCCCAAAACAAGTACTACAACAAAGTTACCTGTGATCAAACCACTGCCACGTCTCAACATGGGTCAACAACTACACAACTGACGACGACATCACATGGGATGACGTCAACGTCAGATGGAATGACGACTACACCAGATGGATTGACGACTACACCAGATCGATTGACGACTACACCAGATGGACTGACGACTACACCAGATGGATTGACGACTACACCAGATGGATTGACGACTACACCAGACGGATTGACGACTACACCAGATGGAATGACGACTACACCAGATGGAATGACGACTACATCAGATGGAATGACGACTACACCAGATGGAATAACGACTACACCAGATGGATTGACGACTACACCAGATGGAATGACGACTACACCAGATGGATTGACGACTACACCAGATGGATTGACGACTACACCAGATGGAATGACGACTACACCAGATGGAATGACGACTACACCAGATGGATTGACGACTACACCAGATGGAATGACGACTACACCAGATGGATTGACGACAACACCAGATGGAATGACGTCAACACCAGATGGAATGACGACTACACCAGATGGATTGACGACTACACCAGATGGAATGACGACTACACCAGATAGTTTGACGACGACATCACATGGAACGACGACAACACCAGAAGCAACAACGACAGACGTGTACATAGCGTCATCAATGACAGACAACACGACATCGCAATCAGATGGGGTGACGTCCGCGTTAACCACGACATACCCATGTGGATCAACGTCAGCATCAGGTATAACAACATTTGGTTTGATTTGATATTATAATGATAAGATAATGCCCGGTTTCGGAACCACTGTTCCTTCCAATCTTTTCCTGCGCCTCTTAGGGAACATGTTATAATGCTGACATCTTATATTGGTTTCAATATTGAAGAGATATATTGAACAACTGCTTTGCTCCTTTGAACAATAGTTCAGTTGTATCACATCATGCCGCCCATGAGTACCTCCGTGGCCTAAAATTCAAAGTGCTTTGAGGAACATTTTGGTAAATTTCGCAGAAAAGCTTCATTATATTTTTATGAATTGAAGCCTCTTTGCAATGACTGACAGTCACAGTTTGAGACAGTTAGACACATGCGTGTGGTAATAACAAACGGAAAATTGGAATACTGATTTCAAAATAGTAAAATGTAAAATGCTATTGTATAATTTTCTTTTCTTATTCTAAAATTATATTAATACATTTATTAAAACAGAAATAGAAAACAGTAAATTTACATATTACGGTTAGTTTCTCTGAGGCTATGCAACATCTGTATGTTCAGGACCGGCTTTCGATTCACATTGTAAGTGTCTGCAGAAAATGCTCAATTCTCTACGAGTTCTGCACAAAAGGGATGTTTGCAAAAAGGAAAGATTCTGCATCAATTAAGCGGGCTTCTGTAAAATATTCCGGGACGCCGCAATGATGGAATACACTGAAAGCAAGCGAGCATCTTAACCTAACAACATGGGTTTGGATAGACATACTTTGGAACATCATTGGGATTTTGTGGGATCAAACATATCGACTAAGGGGCGTAATCTAGACAGCCTTTTTCGCCGCAATAGTCTGTTGTGTCACCTTTGATCTGCAAGTCAATATATATACTGAACCGCAAAAGAAACGTCACCACGGATAGATATATGAGAAACCTTATTTGTCCAAACACTATAAACATACTTTGAGCCATATTAAAAAGATGAAACTTGGCAAAACTGATCATCAAGGCTGAAATTAATGTGACAAATGTTCTTATAGTGAAACACAACACTAGCCTATGAGAAAATGGCATCACAAGTCAGTTTTCGTGTGTCCGCCATGTACATTGATGACTGCCGTGCAACGTCGATACATGGAATGGATGAGGCGGTTGAAGGCCATAGGCACTTAAGCCCACACTCTGATGCAGTTCAGCTGCAGTTGTTGGCCTTGGTCGGACGCCATTTAGCCGTCTTTGAATCTCGTCCCACATGTGTTCAATGGGATTTAAATCGGGAGTGAGGGCAGGCCACTGCAGCCATTCTGCTGGAGGAAGTATCTTGTTTCTCTCGCAGTGTGGACACGGGCGTTATCATGCTGAAACTCGTGGTTGCGGCGACGTGCCAAATGAGGTATGGCGCGTGGTCTCAAGACTTGATCAATGTACCGAGCTGCTGTGCCACCATTGTATCTCCCTGGACAGATGTTCTGGAAGACCACAAGGCCGACCCTCTGTGCAAGACCAATTCCATCCCACACCATGATGCTCGGACCACCCAATGAGCCTCTCTCGACACAAGCATCCGAATAACGTTCCTCACGGCGTCGCCAGACTCTCTTTCTCTGCCATCTGCTGTTGAGATACAGTCTCGTCTGAGAAGAGGATGATTCTGCACTGTTGGTGGCGCCAAAGCTGGTGCTGTGTTGCCCACTGAAGATGGTCCTGGTGTCCTCACTAATGTGTCGCTGGTGTGTCCCCATGGTCTGTCGAGCAGTTTCCGCAGCAGTAACAAAGCGATCTTGAAGGTGCTGTCGCACAATCTGACCATCCTGATGGTGACCCATGGTCTTCCACTACGCGGTCGGTCATCTGTAGTGTTAGTGGTCAAGTACGATTGCTGGAGCCTGTACATGGTCCTTACGTTGACTTGAAATGCATTGGCTACTTGTCGGTCGGTTTGTCCAGCTTGCAATCGTCCAAAGGCTTGGTGTCGCTGATTTCTTGTCAATCTTGGCATGTGGTAGCAAATCAATAACGAATGAATGTAATCCGATCTGGGTGGATTTTTATAGGGCAAGAAATGGGGAAACGCATGTGCATTTCAATTTGAACGGAACTCACGTGCATCGGGTTACCATGGCCGTTGTCGTGATGCGTTTGGGCGTGTTATTGTCATCTGCTATAGTTTTTTATCATCAAATTTCATTTTTTCCGGACAAGGTAATGTTAAATTTTAGAACATTTGACAAATATTACCCATATATTTAAATGACAACTTTTCATGCAATGTTACTTGAGGTGACGTTTCTTTTAGAAACTTTAAAGGATTTAAACTTTAGGTTTATGTAGCATTCTTTCAGTATACTCCTGGGCAAAGACTGATGTAATGAGTGAGTGAGTGAGTAAGGTTTAACGCGGCTTTTAACTAATATTAACTAAGGTAATGTTAAATTAAAGAAACTTTGACAAAAATTACCCAGATATTTAAAAGACAACGTTCATGCAATGTAACTTGGGGTGACGTTTCTTTTGCGGTTCAGTTAATATATCATTACAGTTGATGATATGAACTTTATATTTGAAGTTCATAAGGACACATGACTAATCACACTTTTACAGAGTATTGTGCTCAGAAGGCACACTGATGTACCGTCAGCTCAGACACTGCGCATACTCCTTACCCGTGCATGCATCAACTTATTTTATTTGTTCTTATTCCCTTTTCAGGCTTCATTTACAGTTCGACCAATGCCAACAATTGTGTTTGCGTTTCGTCAGCCACGCCTTCAGAGTTTGAAATGGCACAACTTATAAAAGCATTGATTTTGGAAAAACACACCCTCTCATCCTTCAGACGCAAGAAAACATCGGCAAAGGACGATCGCCCATCTGCTAAATCCATCGGGTCGATGGGAATCGTACTTACTGTACTTCCGTTTGTCGTAGTGGTCCTTCTTGACTGTGGAAGAGTCATTGCATATCTTAAGGGACGAAAGAGAATTTGGCCTCTTACCAAGATTTGATGACAAAACCAGTTCAAACATGCAACCGGGATAAGGTCATGGATATGCTCTATGTCGATCTAATCGATGCTAGGTAGCATACACAACTGGAACTGTTTGCAAAACAAGAGTAAGGAACAGACTGATTATCTGATGATGAGGACCTCGGATTTGTAGACACAATATTTCAATCAATGCTTCAAAACTTAAATCCCAGGCCAACAACAGATTGTACATTGTTCGGCCCCTAATACTAGAACATGTTGTATTGTCAAATGGCCAACGAATCAGTGGCAGACCAAACTTCATCCCCGTCCTTAGCATTTAGCCAATGACAGGTCAGTTTTATTTCGAAAATCAGATAAAGGGAATACGAAGGTCTTCCTTCTGTTTTCTTAAGGCTTATAAAGCACAACTCAATTGTCATTCACACCGAAAAACGTTCTATTTATTTATATCATTATCCGTTTTTTGTGTGTGTTCAGTACCAGTCTGCAGGATGATATGCACACCTGGTCAAATGTTAAGCACTTTTTGTCTTACATTACCAAATAAGATAGCAGAGAATTTTATCCTGTATATTTATTTATTTTTGATTAAGTTCAGATACCCTTATTTTAACATAACAACCATAAGCGATTATCTAATAATTGTGTTATATTATCTGAATGGCCCTGGACAAAATTTCGATTAAGTCATCAAAGACCATATTCCATTCTAGAAATTGCATGGTATACATTCAGAGGAATTTACGACGTATGACGAATCGCTTGTCAATATGCTATGACCTTTGCACCTGCTTCCCCACTTGCACTTACCTTCTTGTAAAAATTGTTTGATTGTCACGTAAAAGGATATGCTAACCATTTTAGCGAATGTTGGTATTAGAGGTATCAAATGGCCCATTCATATCATCTTTATCATTATGTAGCCTTCTATGCCCATAAAATCTGATTCGACAGATAATCGGGATTGATTATTCTCTGTCGTTGAAGTTTTGATTACTTGAACAACTATGTACAATTAAGAGTCATTGAATAGCATATAAGCATATCATTTTGTCCAAAGAAGGATATGTAGTATTGGCCTTAAGATATGACCTATTCAAATGTACTTGAACAGATAGCAAGACCGAGGCTTGCTTCAATGATGAGGTTATAACATACACGTTCAAAGCTTTTTACCTTCAGTATCATGTCTGGAGGTACTGTGTGTTGTTACTTTATTGCCAACATAGTATTATGGCCTTATATTGTTATATGCATATATATAGAGAGAGATGTTGCTTTTATGCGATTGATGTTCACTGTCATTTTAGAAATGTTTTCGAAATCCAATGTACATTGTGCTGTGTGTGTTGTTACTTTATTGCCAACATAGTATTATGGCCTTATATTGTATATATAGAAAATCTTGAGAGATGTTGCTTTTATGCGACTGATGTTTACTGTCATTTAAGAAATATTTTGGAAATGAATACATGAAATTTGAATAATGTTCAGTGTTGTTTTCTTCTACATTTTCTAGTTAAAGCAAATTGCAACACATGCTGTCTAGACTTCATTCCCTTAGAAACGAATGTACAATCATTTCTAATTATTAATACAGATGTTGAAGCTTGTCGTTTGCCTTTGAAATTTAAATAATGATCAATATTGTTTTCTTCTGCATTTTCTAGTTAATGCAAATTGCAACACGTGCTGTTTAGGCTTTATTCCCTTGGAAACGAATGTACATAAATTTCTAATTATTAATACAGATGTTGAAGCTTGTCGTTTGCCTTTGAAATTTGAATAATGACCAATGTTGTTTTCTTCTGCATTCCTTGTATAAGCAAATTGCAACACATGCTGTCTAGACTTCATTCCCTTAGAAACGAATGTACATAAATTTATAATTATTGAGACAGATGTTGAAGCTTGTCGTTTGCCTTTGAAATTTGAATAATGACCAATGTTGTTTTCTTCTGCATTCCTTGCATAAGCAAATTGCAACACATGCTGTCTAGACTTCATTCCCTTAGAAACGAATGTACATAAATTTATAATTATTGAGACAGATGTTGAAGCTTGTCGTTTGCCTTTGAAATTTGAATAATGACCAATATTGTTTTCTTCTGCATTTTCTAGTTAATGCAAATTGCAACACGTGCTGTTTAGGCTTTATTCCCTTGGAAACGAATGTACCTAATTTCTAATTATTAATACAGATGTTGAAGCTTGTCGCTTGCCTTTGAAATTTAAATAATGACCAATGTTGTTTTCTTCTGTATTTTCTAGTTAAAGCAAATTGCAACACGTGCTGTTTAGACTTTATTCCCTCAGAAACGAATGTACATAATTTCTTATTATTGAGACAGATGTTGAAGCTTGTCGTTTGCCTTTGAAATTTGAATAATGATCAATATTGTTTTCTTCTGCATTTTCTAGTTAATGCAAATTGCAACACGTGCTGTTTAGGCTTTATTCCCTTGGAAACGAATGTACCTAATTTCTAATTATTAATACAGATGTTGAAGCTTGTCGCTTGCCTTTGAAATTTAAATAATGACCAATATTGTTTTCTTCTGTATTTTCTAGTTAAAGCAAATTGCAACACGTGCTGTTTAGACTTTATTCCCTCAGAAACGAATGTACCTAATTTCTTATTATTGAGACAGATGTTGAAGCTTGTCGTTTGTCTTTGAAAATTGAATAATGACCAATGTTGTTTTCTTCTGCATTCCTTGTATAAGCAAATTGCAACACATGCTGTCTAGACTTCATTCCCTTAGAAACGAATGTACATAAATTTCTTATTATTGAGACAGATGTTGAAGCTTGTCGTTTGTCTTTGAAATTTGAATATTGATCAATGTTGTTTTCTTCTGCATTTTCTAGTTCAAACAAATTGTAATAAAAGGTGTTAGATATTTTTCAGTCAGAAACGAATGTACATAAATTTCTCATTATTGAGACAGATGTTGAAGCTTGTCGTTTGCCTTTGAAATTTGAATAATGATCAATATTGTTTTCTTCTGCATTTTCTAGTAAATGCACATTGCAACACGTGCTGTTTAGGCTTTATTCCCTTAGAAACGAATGTACATAAATTTCTAATTATTATTACAGATGTTGAAGCTTGTCGTTTGCCTTTGAAATTTAAATAATGATCAATATTGTTTTCTTCTGCATTTTCTAGTTAATGCAAATTGCAACACGTGCTGTTTAGGCTTTATTCCCTTGGAAACGAATGTACATAAATTTCTAATTATTAATACAGATGTTGAAGCTTGTCGTTTGCCTTTGAAATTTGAATAATGACCAATGTTGTTTTCTTCTGCATTCCTTGTATAAGCAAATTGCAACACATGCTGTCTAGACTTCATTCCCTTAGAAACGAATGTACATAAATTTATAATTATTGAGACAGATGTTGAAGCTTGTCGTTTGCCTTTGAAATTTGAATAATGATCAATGTTTTTTTCTTCTGCATTTTCTAGTTAAAGCAAATTGCAACACATGCTGTCTAGACTTCATTCCCTTAGAAACGAATGTACATAAATTTATAATTATTGAGACAGATGTTGAAGCTTGTCGTTTGCCTTTGAAAATTGAATAATGACCAATGTTGTTTTCTTCTGCATTCCTTGCATAAGCAAATTGCAACACATGCTGTCTAGACTTCATTCCCTTAGAAACGAATGTACATAAATTTATAATTATTGAGACAGATGTTGAAGCTTGTCGCTTGCCTTTGAAATTTGAATAATGACCAATGTTGTTTTCTTCTGCATTCCTTGCATAAGCAAATTGCAAAACATGCTGTCTAGACTTCATTCCCTTAGAAACGAATGTACATAAATTTATAATTATTGAGACAGATGTTGAAGCTTGTCGTTTGCCTTTGAAATTTGAATAATGATCAATATTGTTTTCTTCTGCATTTTCTAGTTAATGCAAATTGCAACACGTGCTGTTTAGGCTTTATTCCCTTGGAAACGAATGTACCTAATTTCTAATTATTAATACAGATGTTGAAGCTTGTCGCTTGCCTTTGAAATTTAAATAATGACCAATATTGTTTTCTTCTGTATTTTCTAGTTAAAGCAAATTGCAACACGTGCTGTTTAGACTTTATTCCCTCAGAAACGAATGTACCTAATTTCGTATTATTGAGACAGATGTTGAAGCTTGTCGTTTGTCTTTGAAATTTGAATATTGATCAATGTTGTTTTCTTCTGCATTTTCTAGTTCAAACAAATTGTAATAAAAGGTGTTAGATATTTTTTCAGTCAGAAACGAATGTACATAAATTTCTAATTATTGAGACAGATGTTGAAGCTTGTCGTTTGCCTTTGAAATTTGAATAATGATCAATATTGTTTTCTTCTGCATTTTCTAGTTAATGCAAATTGCAACACGTGCTGTTTAGGCTTTATTCCCTTAGAAACGAATGTACATAAATTTCTAATTATTATTACAGATGTTGAAGCTTGTCGTTTGCCTTTGAAATTTAAATAATGATCAAGATTGTTTCCTTCTGCATTTTCTAGTTAATGCAAATTGCAACACGTGCTGTTTAGGCTTTATTCCCTTGGAAACGAATGTACCTAATTTCTAATTATTAATACAGATGTTGAAGCTTGTCGTTTGCCTTTGAAATTTGAATAATGACCAATGTTGTTTTCTTCTGCATTCCTTGCATAAGCAAATTGCAACACATGCTGTCTAGACTTCATTCCCTTAGAAACGAATGTACATAAATTTATAATTATTGAGACAGATGTTGAAGCTTGTCGTTTGCCTTTGAAATTTGAATAATGATCAATATTTTTTTCTTCTGCATTTTCTAGTTAAAGAAAATTGCAACACATGCTGTTTAGGCTTTATTCCCTTAGAAACGAATGTACATACATTTCTAGTTATTAATACAGATGTTGAAGCTTGTCGTTTGCCTTTGAAATTTGAATAATGACCAATATTGTTTTCTTCTGCATTTTCTAGTTAATGCAAATTGCAACACGTGCTGTTTAGGCTTTATTCCCTTGGAAACGAATGTACCTAATTTCTTATTATTAATACAGATGTTGAAGCTTGTCGTTTGCCTTTGAAATTTGAATAATGACCAATATTGTTTTCTTCTGCATTTTCTAGTTAATGCAAATTGCAACACGTGCTGTTTAGGCTTTATTCCCTTGGAAACGAATGTACCTAATTTCTAATTATTAATACAGATGTTGAAGCTTGTCGTTTGCCTTTGAAATTTAAATAATGACCAATATTGTTTTCTTCTGTATTTTCTAGTTAAAGCAAATTGCAACACGTGCTGTTTAGACTTTATTCCCTCAGAAACGAATGTACCTAATTTCTTATTATTGAGACAGATGTTGAAGCTTGTCGTTTGCCTTTGAAATTTGAATAATGATCAATATTGTTTTCTTCTGCATTTTCTAGTTAATGCAAATTGCAACACGTGCTGTTTAGGCTTTATTCCCTTAGAAACGAATGTACCTAATTTCTTATTATTGAGACAGATGTTGAAGCTTGTCGTTTGTCTTTGAAATTTGAATATTGATCAATGTTGTTTTCTTCTGCATTTTCTAGTTCAAACAAATTGTAATAAAAGGTGTTAGATATTTTTCAGTCAGAAACGAATGTACATAAATTTCTAATTATTGAGACAGATGTTGAAGCTTTTCGTTTGCCTTTGAAATTTGAATAATGATCAATATTGTTTTCTTCTGCATTTTCTAGTTAATGCACATTGCAACACGTGCTGTTTAGGCTTTATTCCCTTGGAAACGAATGTACCTAATTTCTAATTATTAATACAGATGTTGAAGCTTGTCGTTTGCCTTTGAAAATTGAATAATGATCAATGTTTTTTCTTCTGCATTCCTTGTATAAGCAAATTGCAACACATGCTGTCTAGACTTCATTCCCTTAGAAACGAATGTACATAAATTTATAATTATTGAGACAGATGTTGAAGCTTTTCGTTTGCCTTTGAAATTTGAATAATGATCAATATTGTTTTCTTCTGCATTTTCTAGTTAAAGCAAATTGCAACACCTGCTGTCTAGACTTCATTCCCTTAGAAACGAATGTACATAAATTTATAATTATTGAGACAGATGTTGAAGCTTGTCGTTTGCCTTTGAAATTTGAATAATGATCAATATTGTTTTCTTCTGCATTTTCTAGTTAAAGCAAATTGCAACACATGCTGTCTAGACTTCATTCCCTTAGAAACGAATGTACCTAATTTCTAATTATTAATACAGATGTTGAAGCTTGTCGTTTGCCTTTGAAAATTGAATAATGATCAATGTTTTTTCTTCTGCATTCCTTGTATAAGCAAATTGCAACACATGCTGTCTAGACTTCATTCCCTTAGAAACGAATGTACATAAATTTATAATTATTGAGACAGATGTTGAAGCTTGTCGTTTGCCTTTGAAATTTGAATAATGATCAATATTGTTTTCTTCTGCATTTTCTAGTTAATACAAATTGCAACACAAGCTGTTTAGACATTATTCCCTCATAAACGAATTTACATAAATTTCTAATTATTAATACAGATGTTGAAGCTTGTCGTATGCCTTTGAAATTTGAATAATGATCAATATTGTTTTCTTCTGCATTTTCTTGTTAATGCAAATTGCAACACATGCTGTCTAGACATTATTCCCTTAGAAACGAATGTACATAAATTTCTTATTATTCATACAGATGTTGAAGCTTGTCGCTTGCCTTTGAAATCTGAATAATGATCAAGATTGTTTCCTTCTGCATTTTCTAGTTAAAACAAATTCTAATAAATGGTGTTAGACATTCTTCAGACAGAAACGAATATACATAAATTTCTAATTATTGAGACAGATGTTGAAGCTTGTCGTTTGCCTTTGAAATTTGAATAAAGATCAATATTGTTTTCTTCTGCATTGTCTTGTTAAAGCAAATTGCAATACATGCTGTCTAGACTTTATTCCCTTAAAAACGAATGTACATAAATATCTAATTATTCATACAGATGTTGAAGTCTGTTTATTGCCCTTTAATTTGAATGATGATCAATGTTGTTTTCTTTTGCATTTAGGCTTTAATCCCTTTAACTATAAATCTTGCTTGTCGAAATTTTGCTTATTCGTTAATGTCAATACATCCTCCAGGGCTCGCAATTCGGTATACCCGCACAAACCCCGTGATCCATTCCCGTTCTAACGGACCAATCAGAATGCGAATTACAAACCAGCCTCAAGGTCGGGTTGCTGATAATAACAATATGGCGGCTAGTCCCATGGATTACGATAGGGTTTGCGAGAAATTCACCATTGAAAAACAGACTGACACGCAAAAGAAAGCCATGTCCATTAAAACTGTTTGGTTTGGTTTGTAGGCAATACGCGTACCTCCCTTACCCATTATCATTTGCCTTATCTTAAGGTTTGATTGGCCGGTATAATGTTAACGAAAATCAAGGACGGGTAATTAGACATCTCGAGAACCACTGGGATGGATCAAGGGGTTAATGTAGGTTTACCGAAATAGAGGATGATGTTAACAGAGGTTCACACTGCTTGAGCCGTACTCGTATTCACGCCATTAGTCCTTGTTTCCCAGACTTGCCAATCTATTCTAAGTCAGTTTTACCATACACCCTCAAAAGAAAAGAAAAGCATTGGTGGTGATAATGTTTTCAAAAGTAAACTTTGTGGATGGAAAGTATTCCATGTTGCGCTGCGAGACGGTTTTATAGTCTTCGATAAAGTTAATATCGATGACCTTTGATATTTGCAATTTTCTCGTGAAAGTCACGGAATTTGTCATGGGTTTTGGTGGCAAATTGATTACATGTTATTTTCCAAAGTAATTCTGAAAACGAAGTAAACCTTTGAAAATTGTCATTTCAAGTCTCAAGAACAATGTGAGAAATATTTGGCAATTGGCAAAATTGAAATTACGAAAGTTAGAAACGGTTCCGAGTGGCAAGACATTTCCGCATTGTCCACAGCCACTTTCAGGACTTTAGGCACGATATCGGTAACATGGCACCAATAGATATCGTCCAAGAATGGGGAGACTTCACATCACGTCAGCAGCCAAGGATCGCCATATCCGCTTCCTTCACCTTCAGGACACTCACTGCAACAACGTACACAGCCAAACTAATTCCTGGTTTACGTTCATTATTAATAATAAAAACAAAACTAATAATCGATGGTACGAACCAGAATATGTAGAGGGCGTCATGGAAAATGATAAGTACAAAATTCTTTGGGAAAGACCCGTATGTAGCCTCAGACCTATCCAGGCCAACAAACCTGATTTTGTCCTTTTGGATAAATCCAATGAAAACATTTATATTATTGAGTTTTCTGTCCCTTTTGACACTAATGTGATTGACAAGATTCAGGAAAAACATGGCAAATATACAGACCTCGCTTTCGAAATGTTACGCTTGCATCTCAAGAACCAAGTTGTCCGACTCTCCATTGTTCTCGGTGCCATAGGCTTGGTACCTCCCAATCTGTTGACTGACATTGGGAGAGCACCCGGGGTTGCTACTAGAAATACAGCCCTTCTGACAATCTGGGTAACGCAGAAGGCTGCTGAGTAGGGGAGTCTACACATTCTCCGAAACGTTTTGGGTAGTTTCATCTAGGCAGCGTTTCCTGGAAGAAGTCCCATTCGCTGTCTGGGCTGCGTGTAGAGGGGGCAAGGGCCCTGAGCTGATGATGAGCCTAACCAGCCTGACTGTGCCAGGATCACCCAAACCCTCTTTGCTGCATTTTTTATTTTAATCTGTAAAAATGTTTCTTTCGGTGTCACATAGTACATCAGTAAAGGAGACACATAATATATTCATAAGTAACCATCCGGCCATTACTGGCCCATGAGACACCATTTACAGCAAAGAAATAATTAACCTAAGTTTATTACAAACTCTTCCAAAAAAGAAGCCCAAAAATGATTCATTGACCCAGGTTCCATATGACACAGTAGATTTTCAAGGTGATGGTCAGCTTGTATGGCCACCAATAGAGTACAAACCTGACTGGCATCGTCGTCCCTTGGACGTCATCAGATCCAGAATTGTGGCCTTGGGAATGTTCACCACTCTGTATGCAGTGCCTGTGCCAACTGTCTGAGTTAAAACTACAAACCCCAAGGCAGTGTGGAAATTAAGACACAAATAGATAGAAGAAATTGGTTACCATAACGTAAACACGTTACACTAAGAGGCATTACAGTAGATGGGTGTCGCAATGAAATAACATCTGCCAAATGATCATGAAACAAAACCACAAGGCCGCTTGTGTAAGCGTGCCGAACTCAAGTCAGTAAAATGACAGAAATTTTGTTCACAGAACTTTAAAACAGGTAATATTATGACTTGGCGCAGTAATAAACAATGAACCTTTCTCTAGAACAGCACTACTGAGGTGTCTAAACTTTCAGTGCCAAGACCCAGCAAAATGTAAAATTTCATGGTCTCTTGTACTTAATCTTTGCAATGGCGACTGAGAGGAGAGATATCTGAGAGACTGAGGGGAGAGATCATTATTTAAGATACTTTTATGTGAGAGATGAGAGAACAAATTCTGTTATTTCAGGATGGAAATCCTTAGGACATGGTTTGAACTCGGACAATAAAATGGTATCTTTTGTAAGACTTAGCAAGCTTTAACACAGATAGGATAAAAACATCACACGAAATTTACTATAGTTGAGAATCGTGTGGTGATAGTGGGGAATGAAGAGTAGCCTCCCTTTGATCGACTTGGCTTTCATCGCACCGAACCAATCACACGTACTCAACGCGCATTTCTGTTCATACATCTAGTTCTACGAACACTCGCCTCTTTGTCGACAACAAACAGCGTGGTATATTTCAAACATGTTTATTTCAGATAACCAACACGAAGCTCAAATATGCCAGTAGCTATCTGCATGAAAGTAGAGGCGAATCACCTCATAGTAGATCACATTCGTTATAAAACTCTAACATGGCGAAAATAGTTCATATACAAATATCAGATTTGTTCAATGTCAATTTAATCGCAAAATTAATTCACCCGTAAATACATCAGGAAAAAAAACTTGATGCAGGGAAATCTATTTAGATATAAACAGAAGATGTATTACAAAAAAACTTGTCTATATTAAAAAAGTATTTAGTACTACATCAGTGTTTTAATGCTTCTTTAAGTTTGAAATATTTTGATTTATTTCTTAACATGATATAGAACAGATATTTTAAGATATATTCTTTGGTTGATAGACATATTGAGAAAATTATTATTGGAAGCAATCCTTTTATGTGCCTTTCAGATACATACCACCAATACCTTTCACTTGACAGTAGTTTGAAAATCAACGATAAGTTAAAAAGATAAGTTAAAAAAAGGCGTATTGAAAATGTGTAATGATTAATGAAGCTGTATTTGGGGAAACAAGTCATTACATTTGTTTGTGCAAAAAATGGTTCGTTTAACAAGGGTAAAATATTTATCGAAATTAACGATTAATAGCTGAAATTAACGGTATCACTGTTTTATTGCTCTTGTGATCGGTGCAACGCACGGCTGTGTCAAGAGTGAAGTCTGCTTGAGTTGTCGGAAAGTTCATCGGAACACAAACAAACAGCGAAATATAAAGCAAGACATCCTCGGTACACAGGGGAATGACATACAGGCTCGTCATGGGTGCGTAAGGGTTAGGCGTGGAATCCCAGAAAACATAACCCTGCGTGCCAAGGATGAACGCAGGAATAGCAAGGGAATGTACAACATAATGCTTATAATAATGATGACAAAATACACACGTTTGTATAAAAGGAATACGTAGTTGGCTTTCGTTAAACAGTCACTCCGAAGATAATTAGAGAAATAGTGACTTTCATTTTGCGCCGTGTTAGCATTATTTCCTATTACGCCGGGGTAGGTGGCACTTCAATGGGACTCACGCATTTTCCTCATGCGAGTAAAGGAATCAGGATCTTTTTCCTGACGTTCCAACGTATTGGTAACTGCAGCGCCGCGCCGCGCAACGCCAGAGAAGATGAAAAGTAATCCTTGACCTGTTGCTATTCCTTACATCAGAATTTGACTGCATAACCAAAGAATTGCATTTACGTTCAAATCTAAGCCTCCTAAATCTGTTAGCTTCATAAAGGTGAAGAAATCAGAGGGAAATATACGCTAGCTACTACAAATACTCTTCTAAAAGATAAACAAAATAAAATGCGTATTGAAAAAAACATGGTTTTGCGTAGACGGATATGGAGTGTCCAGATTGCCTGACGTTCGTGACCACTCGTGTCAGTCCGGGACGATCCGAAGGCTTCCGGGAAGACGGGAGTGGTGACGAATGGATTTAACGGATCTCGCAGTTCATCACGAGAAAAGCACGAGTGTTTTCAGTGATATTGTCAGACTTCGAGAGATTGTTAATATGATACAGAGGAGTGGTGAAAGGCATGTGGATACGGAACAGCTTTGTCAGTAACAACAATATACAAATAGGCGAATATACAAACAGACGAGTGGTAAAGTATGTACATCAGTTAAGATAAGCCACGAGGCTTGAAAGAAAATATGTTTTGACTTCATCAACAAGCACCGTTCAGTTGTGGCTCGATCCTTCAACAGTAACAATGAAAAGATGGCCGCGCGCCGAGCAAATGGGATGGTTCGAACAAGTCTCCTACTTCCTTCAACTACTGAAGAGAGGAGAACACAAAAATAAATAGGATAACATAGTTCATAAGCCAGGAGATATCAAAATTAACGGAAACATCCCTTTCACATGACACTAAACGGTCAGATGATCTGGTGACATGCGCAGATAACGATATGCGTAGACATGCGCAGTAACTACATGTACGAATGACATCATTTAAAATGCAATATGAGAACAATTCATGAACAGTGCCCCTTACAGTTAACAACTATGCGAACATTTCATGATCATGAACTAGGAACTTTGCCTGAATACACTTTTTTTTTAAATTCACAAACTTTTGATTACTCACTGAAATGATTAGTCCGAAAATGGGTTTAGTTTTTTTACGTATTTAAATATATGGGGCGTGTATAGCTGCTGTGCATGCAGCAAGCGTCGTACTATACATAGATGGATGAAACAAGGGAATTCCAAACACTAAACATAATAATGATGAGTGAGTGATTTGGGTTTAACGCCGCTTTTAACAGTATTCCAGTTATATCACGGCGTTCCAGCTTAATGTGGGAGGAAAGCCCGAAGTGATGCAGGTCTCAGACGTTTACCTCTTCGGTAAAACCCACGAGCACGGGTATGGTGCTGACAAACCTAGAAACATAATCGGGGCGAACCGGGATTCGAACCCACAATCATAGGTTTCTGGCGTGTCCAAGGGACGCAACTCTGGACAGCGAATCGCGGCGCCTTAGACGACTGGGCCACCCGTGCCCCTAATAATGATGAACACCATTCCTTCTAACAAATGCCGTTAATGAAAGATTAATAATAATTTAATTGTCTCTTTCTCGGACCTTTCAGGTAACAAGACATTAGCACTTGAGGCACACGGGTACTCCGACATAATATTCTTTAGAACTGATTTGTCCGACGTTTCGGGAAATCTGAATGGTTCAATAACATATCCAAACCATTTCTTATATAAAAGACAAAACAAGAACAGGTCTGTTAACCATGGGTTATATAATAAATGACAAATTAAATGTAGAAAGCAAACAAATTACCCTATATAGCATATTGCGTCGAAGGGGTTGATGGCAAATCTGCAAAAGCAACTTACACTTACGTAAATCTACTTTGCATAGGCCTATTGACAACAGCTGTCTTTACGAATTCTACGGGATTAATGAAAATATGAAAACTATCGTAATTTGATTTGATGAACACTCGAATATCATTTACTCCAACGAACGTGAGTTCGTTGTAGTCATGGTAACATACTTTTCCTGTCAATCGGTGTATGTAAAAGGTTAAAACTCATTTTCAAAATGCCTTCCATTTAATGCCGATTTGACCAGAAGACATAAGTATACACAACGCGAAAGGCATTGCTTCGAGATCCTGTATCAACCATGTCTGATGACTAAACCAAAATTGTAAGAATGTTAATTTTTTGACGTAAAAATTATACGCTCGTGGGGTTTCGGATATTTTGATATAAAAAAGTCTCACGAGCTTCGACCTATTTTTTTTTTTTTATAATTTAAATAGCGTATAGATTTTGCCTTCGCCTAGTTTTCGTTCTGTCACCCCCTGCGTTGTAACCCATTAGAGGTAATGGATGTTTTGTGAAGCTTTCGAGTAGGTTGACCTGAAGGACTTTGTTTCAAACTCACTGCCGCCATGACGCAAGGGCTTCATGGGTATTTTGATTAATGATATAATATTTGATATTCTCCCATAAACTACATGTCAGTACTGTACGACCCGGAGTCAGATGACGACGAGAGTTAAGTACACACCGGATGGACAAAGATTGTCGGCCTGATATATACACGAGTGGATTTCACACCAGCCGTTGTACATTTCACAACGCACACATCAGCGTGCGTATTTCAATCCGCTACATGCGTGTAGATTTCATATCAACATAAACACGTGTACATAGCCACGTTATGGTGCCATCATCTGTAGATATGCAAATTGCATACCGATATACGCAGAATTACATGTTTCTTGATATCAGTTTCAGCACGTGTTAATGTCACGTGACTTTCATCCCCTTCGGAAAGATTAGTCTTTGACACCACGTCCATATAAACAATCAAATCATTTGATTTCATTTTTGGCAAACAAATAGTCGTCTATGCGTTGCATCCCGTTGTTGTCGGCATCTTACATGTCCTTGGGAACTTTACGTCAGGGTGACGTTCAGACGTCTTCAAGTCGTCACAGAGAATAATAGAATGTTCGTCACATACGTCTGTGCACAAAACAATACTGAGTGGACGATTAGACTATCGTCTTGAAATAACACAAGTTGATGAGAAATTCAATTTTGGACGAAAACCACATTTCTTCATCTTCATTTCGCAGATGTGTTGTATATTTCATACACCAACCAATGACGTCGGGATGTCCATTTCAGCCTCGCACCTGTCACTTAACAGTGTCCGATGACGTGCATCATTATCACCATGACAACCAGACCAACGATGACGGAGAGAGATCCACTATGAGATGCACCTGTAGCAAAATAGGGAGTGTGTTGTAATTTCTGATTAATTAAACTAAAGACGAATAATAAAAGGTCACATTGTTGTTGACGCCACGAAATGACTTCACCATGCCCGCTGGTAGTTCTTAATGCCATTCGGAACACACCGACCCGCCTTCAGATTCTCTTCATCAGTGTTCAATATACGACGAGATTCACTTGCGCAGGAAGCAGCCATAGGCTTGTCAGGATCAATATTTGAACACTTCCCCCACTCTTGACACAATTACGAAAAATAATGAAAACTTTAAAACTCTCCTTAAAGTGAAAAAAAATCTGTTTTCAACTGGTTTAAGATCTTAGAAGCTTCTACAAGTCCTGGTATTAAATCCGTTTAGTTGATAACAGAGCCATAAACTTCCCCACATATTCAAACAGTTCAATAAATCAAATGTCAAATAACTTCGGAAATTCGTAAACAATTTCGCCGATAACTGTAATAATGTCAATGGGTCTTAAAACATTTAACGTAATCTTACAAAAATTAATGTCTTCCACTCGTGAAATGTCGAGTTTTGGCTGGTACGGCGCAACTCACACCATAATGTGTGGTGCAAGATGAGGGATGAAGCTGAGTGAGTGAGTGAGCGGGCGGGTGGGGAGGTTTAGTGAGTGCGTGAGCTGGTGAGCAGGTGAGTGAGCGAGTGAGCAGGTGAGTTAGTGAGTGAGTGAGTGAGTGAGTGAGTGAGTGAGCGGGCGGGTGGGGAGGTTTAGTAAGTAAGTGAGCGGGTGAGCAGGTGAGTGAGTAAGTGAGCAGGTGAGTTAGTGAGTGAGTGAGCGGGTGAGCAGGTGAGTTAGTGAGTGAGCGAGCAGGTGAGTTAGTGAGTAAGTGAGTTGGCAGGAGGGGAGGTTTAGTGAGTGAGTGGCTGAGCGGGCGGTTGGGGAGGTTTGTTGAGTGAGTGAGTGAGCAGGTGGGCGGCAGCTGAGTGAGTGAGTGAGTCAGTGAGTGGGCGGGTGGGGATATTTGGTGAGTGAGCGAGCGAGTGAGCCGGTGAGTGAGTAAGTGAGTGAGAGAGCAAGCGAGCGGGCGGCTGTGGAGGTTTGGTGAGTGCGTGAGCTGGTGAGCAGGTGAGTGAGTGAGTGATCGGGCGGGTGGGGAGGTTTGGTGAGTGTGCGAGCGGGTGAGCAGGTGAGTGATTAAGTGAGTGAGTGAGCGAGCGGGTGAGCATGTGAGTGAGTGAGCGGGCGGGTTTGGGAGGTTTGGTGAGTGAGTAAGTGAGTGAGTGAGTGAGTGAGTGAGTGAGCAGGTAGATGGCAGCTGAGTGATTGAGTGAGTGAGTGTGTGAGTCAGGAACCGAGCGGTTGTTTGGGCGGGCGGGTGAGTTTACCACCGATTTGGGCAGTACTTCAGTCATACCGCCCCCCCCCCCCCCCCCCCCAATACCCCACAAACAGCAGCGCCTGTTGATATTTGTCCACACACAACACTCCATCCTAACCCCACCCCCCAGAAATGAAGGACATACCCGTGTCCTTGACGAACTGGTAGTGGACCGACCCCACCCGGTTGTCCTTAAAACAGGGGTCGCTCTTCTCGTCGCTGCCATCGTGGCACTGCACGGTGTCGTCACACAATTCGCTCATTGGTATGCACATCTTGCCGCTCTTGCACGTGAAGTACTTCGATGTCGCGCACATTGATGTGTTAAACCGGACGGGCAGAGCTGAAAGGAAAGAAACGATGACATTACATCACAAAACGGTTACAACAAGCACTGATATTTTTTTGGGCAATAAACATACTGAAAAAATAGTATTGGGATCATGACCGTTTTGGGGGATATTTTCATGAAACTGCGTGCTCTTCGCTACAAATAAATATCCCCAAGAATATTCATGATCTCTAATTTTTTGTTCAGTGTACATACCTTTGAACTACCCAACCTTTGGAAGGGGAAATCAGATGTCATATGTATTTAAATATAAACTTGACATTTGTTTAGAATCAGTTTCGGGTATCATAGAAACATAGAAATCTCCTCAAATGTGGAGTACTAGAGACTCTATTCCAAGTTTTAGCTTGACCCGGAATGGCATGACATGAATATTGGTGTAATCTAAATGGTTTCGTACCGAACTACTGATATGACGAACTACTGATATAACGAACACATTTCAACTGTCCAATACAGTGAGTGAGTGATACATATAATAAAATTAAATATAATACATATATTGAAACTGATATAAAAAACCTGCCAACGAGGGACTGTCCAATACAGTTGGTTATAAGCCTGTTTTAATGTTTTATGTTTTGCATTATGAAATTTGAAATGTAATAAAAATGTGAAGACAGCAAATGTTGTATTCCATATACACATTCTTCTTCTTCTTCTTCTTCTTATTATTATTATTAACAGCGGATCTAGAGTATCTTATGCCTTAATTACAATGTGTGCTATATACAAATCAATATATGATATACCCTGCGGCAATAACTCGTGTATAAGAAGATGGCTTGTTGAATCTTATCCTTACTTATAAAGACTATCGGGGGCACGGGTGGCCCAGTCGTCCAAGGCGCCGCAATTCGCTGTGTAGAGACATATGATTGTGGGTTCGAGTCCCGGTTCGCCCCGATTATGATCTAGGTTTGTCAGCACCATACCCGTGCTCGTGGGTTTCATCGAAGTGGTAAACGTCTGAGAACTGCATCACTTCGGGCTTTCCTCTCGCATTAAGCTGACACGCCGCGATATAACTGGAATACTGTTAAAAGCGGCGTAAAACCCAACTCACTCACTCACTATAAGGACCACCAGTTATCAAGACAGATTGGCATTAGGTAGCTGATTAGGGAAATCTATAATAATTTATTTACTTCGTTGTCCTCCCAGTGCCCTACTCATCTCGCACTTTTCAAGCCTACGTAAAACTGAGTGATGGTTTTGACCAACTTTGGATGAAGGCCCGTTTTATTAATAAATCTGAATCACCTGTTCATATTTTATTTTCCTTTTATGGGGGAACGGGGGCCCCAGTCGTCTAACGCGCAGCAAATCGCTGCGCAGAGCTGCGTCCGTTCGGCATGCCGGAAACGAATGATTGCGGGTTCGATTCTCGCATCGACACGATTGCTTCTAAGTTTGTCAACACAAACCCGTGCTGGTGGATTTCACCAGTAGTAAGTGTCTAAGACCTGCATCATCCCCCCACATTAATCTGACGTGCCGTGGTGAAACTGGAATACTGTTGAAAGCGGCGTTAAACCCAACTCACTCACGTCTATGTCGATTCAGTGAGCGAGCGTCCGCCATTACGTGAATGGGTTCTGGGAATCGCTGTGTCATTACTCACACCGTACGAACCGTGAACGTCCTTGTATGTCCGTGTCACGGATGTAGTACGGCGACAGATGTTCCGCAACAGAATTAAACAATGCCATATACTAAATATACTAAGTGATTAAGAAATGACGCACAGTAGGTCTCAATGGCGGTCTGCCCCGGATAAAGCCGAGAGAATCCGAATGATGTTTCATGGCCTGCGTCGTGTTGTTGCAATATCCGAATTCCAAATAAGGTCATAAAATTATTCTCTTGTGAGGTGTCCTAGATTAGGGAAAAAATACTCAGTAAATTGTGTTTTCAATGATGCTGTCATTTGAAGGCCCTAAACCCAATTTTGAACCAAAATTATAAATACGTATTTTCATGAGACATTAGCTGCAAAATACCAACTGTATAAATAGTGGTAACTATATTCGCGTCATTTATCTTACAATAAATTGACCATCTGTCGACCAGCCCAGTTGGACAGGGACCCAATCTGGCCCGGAATCCCATTTGGGGACTAAAAATGATATAACAAATGGTCCTCCTGAAATATAGAGACTGCCAGGTCATAGCTGAAACTGTATACGTGGTATCCCTGTTGTCATAATAGCCGTCAGATCCACATGAAACATGAGTGTTTTGTTTTGTTTGTTTGTTTGTTGTTTTACGCCGCACTCAGCAATATTCCAGCTATATGGCGTCGGTCTGTAAATAATCGAGTCTGGACCAGAGAATCCAGTGAAAGACATCATGTGCATCGATCCACGCAATTGGGACCGATGACATGCATCAACAAAGTCAGCGAGCCTGACCACCCGATCCCGTTAGTCGCCTTTAACGACAAGCATAGTCGCCTTTTACGACAGCATGGGTTGCTGAAGACCTATTCTACCCCGGAATCTTCACGGGTCGAAACATGAGTGAGTTCTGGTAAGTGAGTTTGGTTTAACGCGGCTTTTAACAGTTTTCCACTTATGTCACGGCGTGTCAGCTCAATGTGGCAGGAAACCCCGAAGTGACGTTTACCACTTTGGCAAAACCCAGGAGCAATGGTAGGGTGTGACGAACCTAAAGCATAATCAGAATAAGTCTTCAGCAACCCATGCTTGCCGTAAAAAGGCGACTATGCTTGTCGTAAGAGGCGACTTACAGGGTCGGGTGGTCAGGCTTAGGTGATGCATGCCATCGTTTCCCAAGTGCGTGGATCGATGCTCTTGATGTCAATCACTGGATTGTATGGACCAGACTCGATTATTTACAGACCGCCTTTAAAAAGGTAGACCCCTAAAGGAACCCTACAATGGGTCCACCGCAATGACCCTCATCTACCCTACCGTCCACCGCAATGACCCTCACCTACCCTACCGTCCACCGCAATGACCCTCACCTACCCTACCATCCACCGCAATGACCCTCACCTACCTTACCACCCACCAATGACCCTCACCTACCCTACCATCCAACGCAATGACCCTCACCTACCCTACACCGCAATGACCCTCACCTACCTTACCACCCACCAATGACCCTCACCTACCCTACCGTCCACCGCAATGACCCTCACCTACCTTACCATCCACCGCAATGACCCTCACCTACTCTACCATCAACCGCAATGACCCTCACCTACCCTACCATCCACCAATGACCCTCACCTACCCTACCATCCACCGCAATGACCCTCACCTACCCTACACCGCAATGACCCTCACCTACCCTACCGTCCACCGCAATGACCCTCACCTACCCTACCATCCACCGCAATGACCCTCACCTACCCTACCATCCACCGCAATGACCCTCACCTACCCTACCATCCACCGCATTGACCCTCACCTACCCTACGTTTCACCGCAATAAGCATCACCTGCCCGAAAATCCTGAAAGGCACACACACGTCTCACGCTGTCCCCTTACACAGATTTCGGTCCAAATTCGTGTTTTTTTTCTCCTTCAAACCACATTGACGTTTTAGTTTAACGCTGATCACCGTCAAAGAGCGTTGGGACTTAAGAAAGCAATACTCACACACGAAACTCGCAACACGCAACAATCCCAAAGGTTCTCAAATCGTCAAAGATTTAAACGCTGTCATCGATTTGGGTCTATTTCGGATCATCGAATCATTACAGATCAATCAGGTGAGCAGACAGGGGACGGACGCGACTCCCAGAAGACGCATCCCCCCTCGCTGACAATATATCCTCCTGGCCAGTCAGTAACTACTTTCCTGACAGATGTTTTACAGATGTTGCCTAAACAGACGTTACCAACGTCATTCTAGACGATCAGGTCAAATTTGTTTTCTCACTGGGAGAAATATTTCTGGATTCTTAGACATTCCCTATTTCTGCTGTATGTTACACAAATGTATTTCAACGATTGATGAGACTTTCATGTCTCCGTGAGTTACGCATCACTGTGTCGATACTTTCAAACTCATTATCGCATCCTTCGGCTCACCTCGACCCCATAGGTGATCCGCCAGCATTGGAAGTGTTTACTAGTTTTACTAGTTTACGTGACTATTACGAAACACAATCAGGCGACAGTACACCATCATATACATATAAAACTGCATCCCAAATTTCTGTTGACCATGAACAAAAATATATTCCGTTGTCAAATGAACCAATATGTGGACAGATTGGTCATCTGAGTTTGTACATTTGACAGTGAAATAATTCATTATCGGTACAGTAGACTACGGTTAAAACGAACACGCTTATAACGAACTGACGGATATAACGAACTTACTTTTTGGTCCCGACTTTTTTGCTGTAGTTATCCTGTATATATGCTTATAACGAACTACGGTTATAACGAACTAAAATTAGTAGTCCCTTTGAGTTCGTTATAACCGTAGTTTACTGTATTTAACTACTGCCCTTGGTATTATGAATGTGACAGACTATGCCGAATGGACCGAATGTATTAGACCAATATAGAAGCCGGGTCACTTTATTTCCACTGGTTGAAAAAAAAAATTTGAACTATTTTTGTTCACGTGCACATCGCATGACAATAAACATGCTTGCCAATCGAACACACTGAAGGGGACGGAAATGTCATTTAAAGGAAGTCATCGAGAGGCGCACAAACGCTAGAAGACCTAAAATATCACGTGACAAATTGGTCACAATGGAATGTCCTATTAGCACAGGACATCAGTGTTATCAAAACATGACAGAATTTAGGTGTAGAATCCCCGTGCGCCACAAATAGCACAATAGCACTCAGTGGAAAGCGAAAGGAACCGAATGAGCCCGAGTGGATCTGAACGGATCCGCGGCAACCCGTATGCACCCGAGTGCACCCGAGTGCACCTAGAGGACCGGAACTTACGTGGGCACGGCACTGTGTTGCACTCGTCATCTTCAAAGGCCTCTCCATCACATTCCATCCCGTCATTGATAGGTGGATTGCACGTGCGATCCCGCTGTCGAATACCTCCACCACATGCCTCGGAACATGGTGACCATATGCCCCAGGGCCTCCAGCTACCGTCAACTGTAACAACAACAACAACAATGAGTGAGTAGGTGAGTGAGTTGGGTTTAACGCCTCTTTTAACAGTATTCCAGTTATATCGCGGCGTGTCAGCTTAATGTGGGAGGAAAGCCCGAGGTGATGCAGGTATCAGACGTTTACCACTTCGGTGATACCCACGTGCACGGTATGGTGCTGACAAACCTAGAAACTTATTCGGGGCGAACCGGGATTCGAACCCACAATCATAGGTTTCTGGCGTGCCCAAGGGACGCAACAATGCACAGCGAATCGCGGCGCCTTAGACGACTGGGCCACCCGTGCCCCCAAACAAGAAGAAGAAAAACATGATAATAATAATAATAATAATAATAATAATAATAAT
Organism: Haliotis rufescens; assembly: GCF_023055435.1. Classification (NCBI taxonomy): domain Eukaryota; kingdom Metazoa; phylum Mollusca; class Gastropoda; order Lepetellida; family Haliotidae; genus Haliotis; species Haliotis rufescens. Next base: position 380,406 of record NW_025964389.1, read on the forward strand.
ATGGTAACCACATACCACAGGTCCTCTAGCTACTGCAAGAACAATAACAAAAATAAGAAGAACAACAACATTAACATTACCTCAACAGTAACGAAGAAGAAGAAGAAGAAGAACAAGAAGAAGAACAAGAAGAACAACAATAACGATGATGATGATGATAGAAATAATAACGTCAACTTTAACGACAAGAACAAGAAGAACAGGAACAATAACGATAATGATGATGATGATGGTGATGACGATGATAATAATTAATACTGATAAGGGTGGTGTTTATTATCAACAGCGTTCTTTTGTTGGTTTAAACTTAAACGCCGAAGACAAACAATCTTTTTCAGGTGCATCACGACGGCCTGTAAATAATTGATCCATGCTTTCGGGTACAACACGAATTCACCCGTGTCACAGCTATGGTGATATTAGAACTGACGCCAATATGGTTTGCGTTTACTTTGGCTACGCGTATTTACACTGTGTGCACACCCGGTTTCATGTTTATTTAGGAACTTTTATTGAGGTATAAAAGTATAAAAACGGGCGTTTACACTGTGTAAATGCGCGTCGCGAAGACATATTCAAGTCTTATAATTACATGTCAACGATCATAACCTCACAGACTGCTTATTTAATCTTCCTTCATGCAATAATGTAACAAGCCCCGCCCATTCTATTATCGACCAATCAGGAAACAGCAGCCCGGGCCCGTTAGTGGGCGTGGAATAAATAGTTGTCGGTTCATAGGAAACATAAACACAAAAGAAATTGGTTGGTTAGCCAATATATACCACGGAATCATTTGCAATTTATCTATATCCCAGTCAAATAAAAGTCTGATGACTGATGGCTGTCGGTTCTCGTCATGAGTCGGGGCCAAACATGGGCTTAAACGGCCGACAATGGATAGCATCTAGCAACTAGACACTGTGGTTTGCGTTCCATTTTTACGAATTTTACGCCGAAGTCAGAGTACGATGACACTCAATCAGCCAAGTCACATCAGCCATACTCATTTTAATCGGCCATACAACAAGCACGGTTTGCCAGGGTCTTATTCAGCCCCGGAGCAAAGCAGAGATTTTGCCAGAAACTTAATATAAATAAAGTGAGATCCCCGCTTTCAGTTCCAGAAAGGGGATTTCCATTCAACCAGAGTGGGAGCGTATGGAAGTCAAAGCTTAGATCAAAGATGTCCGTCTCAAACTTAAAGACGTCTATTCCGATCTTGCCCTTAACCTTTCGATCGCTTGAATGATTTCATTTCATGACATCATCAAGTGTGACACAAAGTTAAAATGAAAGAATTCTAAACAATTCTAGGATATCACTGCATGATGACTCAATACACATTTAATATAACAGACCCAGTCATTCTTTTTAAAACATTTTAGCCTTAAGTCAATACATAAGTTAAGTCAAGTCCGTATTTTAAGATGTCCAAAATTTGAAAATAGAAAAATGTCATTCATGTAACCACAAGTGATAATGATGATCATTTATGAAAGGTTTGCTAATTTCTAAATCGATTCAGATCTGGTTGGACAAACAGGGTCACTCAGTGTGTCCAGTTCGGTCGTCACGGAAACTCACCGGGACATTGTCCGTTGTTGCAACCAGAGTTCTCGGACATTGTGAAGGGTTTATCAAACGGTGTCTCGCCCTTCGGTTGTTCCCAGTGACGTGTCCTGGAGGTTATGCCGCTCCCACACGATTCGGAACACGCTGACCATTGGGACCACTTCGTCCACGCGCCTACATCCGCATTCTGACCAGCGACGATGTCCAGCAGCATCAGCACAACGACGGACAGCACGGGGACACACTTCAGATCCATCGCTTATCTGAAACCAAGATGGCGGGGCTGTACACTTGTGTGGGTAATGTGTAATGTATGACAGTGTGTAGGTAGGATATTCAATTCCATATAGCTGACGTTTGCCTACAACAAACCAATGAAGAATCTGGAAGCCAAGGTTGCTAAAAGGTATCAGTACTGTTTTAGAGTGGTTCGGTATATGGGGATTGGGCGATTCGTCAAACAGTCTTCTTGATGAATGCGCAAGTAACACATGTGTGTTCCTCCCCCTTATTCAACGGGCGTAATATGATTTATGTTTGCAATATCTCAGCACTGGTTTTATCCCAGTTTCTGCAACAGCTTAGCATTTATTTTTTTCTTCTTTCAGCCGAATCTCAGCTGTGGATTTATCCCACCTTTAGCAACAGCTCAGCAACGGTTTTATCCCACTTTTGCCAATAGCGGAGCAATTGTTTTATCCCACTTTTAGCAACAGCTCAGCAACGGTTTTATCCCACTTTTGCCAATAGCTCACCAATGGTTTTATCCCACTTTTAGCAACAGGTCACCAATGGTTTTATCCCACTTTTGCCAATAGCTCACCAATGGTTTTATTCCACTTTTAGCAACAGCTCACCAATGGTTTTATCCCACTTTTAGCAACAGCTCAGCAACGGTTTTATCCCACTTTTGCCAATAGGGCAGCAATTGTTTTATCCCACCTTTAGCAACAGCTCAGCAACGGTATTATCCCACTTTTGCCAATAGCGCAGCAATTGTTATATCCCACTTTTAGCAACAGCTCAGCAACGGTTTTATCCCACTTTTGCCAAAAGCTCACCAATGGTTTTATCCCACTTTTGCCAATAGCTCACCAATGGTTTTATCCCACTTTTAGCAACAGCTCAGCAACGGTTTTATCCTACTTTTGCCATAGCTCAGCAATGGTTTTATCCCACTTTTAGTAATAGCTCAGCAATGGTTTTATCCTACTTTAGCCAACAGCTCAGCAATGGTTTTATCCTACATTTAGCAACAGCTCAGCAATGGTTTTATCCTACTTTAGCCAACAGCTCAGCAATGGTTTTATCCTACTTTCCACAACAGCTCGGCAGTGGTTTGATCCCACTTTCTACAACAGATAAGAAATGGTTTAATCCTACTTTCTACGTCAGCTCGGCAGTGGTTTAATCCCACTTTCTACAACAGCTAAGAAATGGTTTAATCCTACTTTCTACGTCAGCTCGGCAGTGGTTTAATCCTACTTTCTACATCAGCTCGGAAATGGTTTTATCCTACTTTACGAACAGCTCAACAGTAGGTTCTATCCTACATTCTGAACGCCAGGTTAAACCCCATTCAACAGTACACCAATCTCTGAAATCAACGTATATGTGTTTACCCATACGGAATAGAGCATCATTTAAACAACACGATGACGCACACAGATGCTCCACAAGACTATAGCGAAACATGAAATGGCCATGCAACAAGAAAAATAAATTCTCGAGAAAAGCCAAGCTTGTCCACGTGTGGGCTGGTAAGCACTAGTAGTGGGTTGTGGCTAATACTGAAGTGGGTGGAGGACTGAGCGTGTGGTAACAGACTGTCGTAGATGAAACCAATAGACGAGAACATTGACGTCATGACCTCGCAGACACAGAAAACAAAACACAACGACTGGTGATTCATAGATGATCCCTTACGTCAGTAAGACGACATGATCCAGTTTTAGCAGGTTTTAGGCAGCATGGCCTTGTGTTCTTTTGAAATGACAAATATGCATGGCTTGCCTTGACGTCTTACGCAGCACCTCACAGTTATCACAAACAGCTATACCTTACACTGGTTTCCACTGTGTCAGCAACTTATTGAAAACCAATGCCCAGCGTTCCTCAAAAGCATCGTAGATCTACGAACTTTAGAGCTCTTACGGTTTGTAGCATGGGTCCCTGGGCAGTTCCTTGTAAATAGAATATTGGGAATCCATATGTGGAACCGGTAAATATTGGTTTTGATGTCCGTTTTTTTAACCATTTTGGGGGAGGTTTTGTGAAAACTTTAAAAAGTAGTTTGAAGGAGGTGAAACTCTTCCAGTTAAACGATTGGTACCGACAGGGGTATGCTTGTTTAAACACTTAGCCATATAATCATAGTCATATGACTTGAGGGTTACTGAAATCTATCCCAATATCAACGACCTTCACTCAACATCTGGAATACACAGTACATGTATACAGACACATATATCATCATCTTTTCTGATAGGAGACAGAAAGCGGGTATTTTAGGGATATACACTAAATTAAGGTTAAAACGAACTCAAATGAATCTCTATTTTCAGTTCGTTATAACCGTACTTCGTTATAAGCATATATACAGCTTATAGACAGCAAATGGCCGAGACTAAAAAAACGGTTCGTTATATCCGTCAGTTCGTTATAAGCGTGTTCGTTATAGACGCAGTTTACTGTACAAAGCATATACCGTGAACGAAGGGAAATTTAATGCTTCCAACACTTTTTGGAACAGATTACTTCTGACAAGAATATCTAGCCTCCGAGCCCCTCTCCCCATCCCACCCCATCCCCCACCCCAAAACCCTGACAATGTGGGTCCAAATATCATTTTCGCTCCGATAATGAATCTTAGTCTGTTAACACTACACCGAAACTCGGACTAAATCGGAAGACGTCTATCACCTGTGTCCTTTCACAACGCTGTGAACAAACAAAAACGGCGTAAAATCCCATTCACTCATACTGAAATAAAAATTATTATGTTCTGAATTCCATACTATTTCCAATGACATTCGACAAAAATCTCAAACAAAAACTCAGTTTACGACAATTCACGGAACTTACCGAGCGCAGGGACACGAGCGCCGTTATGATAATATTTTGTACCTAATAATTAATAACGAAATGTGAGACACGGGTGCCTTCTTCCCGTAATTACCTGACGTAGGGGGAAAGAGTATTTATAGGTCGTCCACTGATATGTAGGTGACAGTGATCGATATTCTGAGTCATCTAGAAATTGCATTTGTCTATATATACACACATATATTGACCAATATGGACATACATAGCCGCAGGAATGCGACCGCGTGACTGTTGACTGTAGAGCTACTTTGTACTCGGTTGTCGCGTGTCACTTATCTTTCAAAAAGGAGTTTTTCAATCTTGAAATTTATTGGCAAAGGAACCTCTTGACGTTTAATGTAGATTTCTACCGCAGCACAAATATGATGTGGACTAACAGCCAATGTTGTTTTTTCACAAAATACACAAAACAACAAATCGTGATGTCAGAAGAGCGTTGCAGCCATATTTACATTAAATGGCCTTGGTAGGATCGTTAACATATCGACCGACGTATCGGGGGACACAAATAAGAAGTTCAGGATTGTGCAGATATGTTATATATTGAAACGAAGAACGGGTGAAGTGAAAAAACTGTGTGCTTAACGACCAGGACCGGAGTTTATTGTAAGAATTCATAAATCTGAGATATGTAACACACGTCCGTCATGGCAAACTTACTATTTATATTGCATGATTTTGTGTGTGTGCTACGGCAACCGGCTGGAGGGGTTTATTACTTGAGGGCATCATGGGTATCGATTTATTGACTTATATGATAATATAATATCAATATATGGCACAAATGTCGCTCTACATTATCGATAGTGGCAACAGACGTTAACAGATTAAAACGATATTGTTGATCGTTAACGGTTTTATTCGTTTGGATCCAAACTAAACCTTGTTTTGAGGGACGTGTGTGTATCGTTCCCCCAGAGAGCGAGTGAGTCCAAATTTTGAGTCATATCGGCAGTATTTCATCCATATCGTGACAATAAAAAGTTATACATCAACAAAAACAAAAACGTAACTTTATACCAAACAACAACAAACCAAGGGTACCTCCCGTTTCTCCTCATCTTCCCCTGCAACCTGCCCCCTGATTCGGTGTGTATTTTAAGACTAGTCGCATAAAACAAAGACAACAATTTATGGTATACTGCAGTGCTATTTCAAGCATATATAATATCTTGTGACGGTGTAAAACGTAGCTCAAGATACTAACCATCGGTTTTCATAGTTGGAATATTGAAGACGTAAACAACATTTGGTTGACTCCGGGAAAGGTTGCTAGCTTAGTGGTGAAAGCGTTCGCTAGTCGTGACAAAGACCTGTGTTCGACTCCACACATGGGTGTAATTTGTGAAGCCTATTTCTGGTGTGCCTGCCGGATATGACCGGGACAGTGCGGCATATAATCCTACTCACTCACTAACTCACTTTAGTCGATTAAAAACATCAACACATTAAAGAGTTCAAAATACGGTAAAACACGCAAAAGCCATTATATATATTCTTTAGTTGCTTACGTGAAAATGCGTTATAAGTTATAAAAGTCCAATAGTTTAAAAACACTGCGTAATTATCCCTTGTATCATTTTCAACTTGCCTGCACATCGGGTTTTACATGTAGTTATTTACTAATTAAATGCACGCATCACACACACGTGAACATTTACTGCATTGTCCTAGAGTGATAACCAGACATGCGTATCGCTCCAGTGGGTTTACACACTTGGGGCATTACCTAAACATACAAACAACCACGTCACCCGAAGCAGCATTTCAAGATGCATTATTCTAAAAAGATCTCCTCGTTAGGTGCAAAAGTATCCAATAGTCTGGACACAAGGGAGTAAAAGCTCCCCCCCACGAATGATAACTTGTGAGTAGATACCCAACTACTAAAAAACTTATCTTGATCCCTCAGTGCAATACAGGATAAGGATCATATTGTCACATAAAACGAGTGAAAAATACCCTCTAAATAAATAGTCACGCCTTATTCGGACGGTGGGATAGCCTCGTGCGTTCGCTCGTCACCCCAAATGCCCGGGTTCGATACCGCACATGGGTACAATGTGTGGAGCCCATTTGAGGTGTCCCCCGCCGTGACATTGCTGGAATATTGCTAAAAGCGGCTTAAAATTCTACTCACTACGCCTTACCTGGCGTTATATCAGCAGTATCTACACCCCAATCTTTAAGGAATGATGACGGAATTGCACCAAAGGCAAATATATCAAAATAGCACAAAAGCTTACACGTGATTTTTACATACGCTAAACCTCCTGAGGACTTGTCATTTCAAATCACCAAGACGTATAAAATCGTATACTGGCGCAGCGATATGACAATGAAAGAGAGGACACTGAATAATGATTCGCATTCATATCACGTCCCATCGCGCATGGTTAGGCCGTGCCACGTTATAGAAAAACACGTCGTTGCGGAGCTTGGCTTTTCAAAAGCGGCTAGTCAAAAGACACACAACAGTTGTCAGAAGAAAGTCAGTTGAGCTGAACCAGTTTGTATGGTTTTTTTTATGAAGTTGCAGTATACATTATCATACATAATATCCAACTTTGATACACGTTATCCGCATCGATGAACATCTTCAACGCGATGCTGGCTCTGATTTGGAATCTATTTTGGGGGGGGGTCCAGTCGAATCTCGCTTATCCCATCTTCCCGAGGCAAGAGAGTTAACTGAGTTTAAAAGTCTGTTCCCACCCTTGCCAAACTTGGCTGGAATTCCTGGCTCGATCGTAGTGCCACCAGTGGTTATTACGAGTTATGTCCCTTCGAAGCCTCTCCTATGGGCCAATCAGATTCCACCTCTCGTATCACTTGCATTTCTTTCAGACAAAATGGCGGCGCCCTGTCAAGACGATCTGATCGATAATCAACATCTATATTGTGATAAAACGGGTCTTACATCGCGAAGTGCATCGAATCACGTGAGCATACTTGTTGACAACGAGTTGGCTGTGCACATGCATTGCAAATCCTGCAATCGACCGAAATCTGCATGACTGTTTACTAACTGGATTTCGATTTCGTTGCGCGATTTTTATTGGACAATGCATAGACTCGTTAGTCCAGCCAAAATGTAACTCCATAATACCAGCCCAGTTCGGCAAGGGTGGAATCTGACTTTTGTAGTCAGTTAACTCTCTTGCCTCGGGAAGATGCGCTTATTCGGACACTTGCGTCTTCTCCAATATTCTCCGGACAAACGAGTTTCCGGAAATCTAGATCCCTTAGACTGCCCTGCATAACATAGAACTAAATTTCACTTAATTAAATAATAACCCTCCGGTTTAATCACCTATAGAGAACATGGGTTTCTTAAAAAGTTGAATTGTGCGGAAAGAAACTATCGACTTGAAACAGCCTGAAGAAACGTTCCATATTTTTACAGCGACCTCTGTTTGTGATTCAAGTTTTGCCACACACCAACTGGGGTAGAATGACTGGTTGCCGCACATAATAGTTAAATCCTCAATTTTCGTATAAGCTCGTAAGTCCCACTAAGGACATCTGAAACATATTCTTGGTTGTCAGCACCCACTGACCCTGAAGATTTCTGTTATTTCTTGGCATTATTCTTACATTCAGATTCCGGTTCATTTCAGTAATTGTACATTCCGAAGTTGCACTTTTTTACCCACCCTCCTGACGACCACGAAGCGATTTCGTTCGTAATTGTGCAAATCAGGAACGTCTTTATAGTGTTGTTAAACTGTCTCCAACTGGTAAAATAATGAACGTATGTTGAGTGATTGGGAAATCGGACTAAAAACGTGAAACTAAACTAAAAACCAAACCTACCCATGAGAAACAAGAATATGTTTATTTGGCCTAAGGTACAAAATAACTTTTATTCTATTTTGTACAATAATTGTATTTAGCATTTTCAAGCGGTTCTTAAAGATAATTTACATCGAATCAAATATACAGTTCTCTCAATCAATTACGTTGAATGCATGTTTCAAAAGAAATTTTAAATTGGTGCCACTAAGTTTCTTCCAACTTCGTGGATTACAAACTTCTTCAAATGTTTCGCTAAGGACACGTTACTTCAAAGCGCCATTTCCTAGCTGGTAAAAGACTTTTGAACCCCAAGCAGTGTTAATTTTGTAGTCGATGTAATTTTTAAGTTCGCACAAAATAAGTTTACTTTCTCTCCGATCATAAAGACATATGTTTTCGACATTTTCAAATCGTGTCATCATAAAGTCGGGTCGAAGGCTGTCGGAACCCATGGCGTCCTGGTCACTGCAGACTGGGTCGTTAGCACGTAACAATAAATTGTGAAGATATCATACCAATCATTAATAATTGCTGTTATTCCCATCGATTCCCCTATTATCGATATAACCAGCCGGACTTCTCACAGGCACCTTCCATGGATTCTCACAGCTGCAGCTGTTTCGCTAACTCTATTAATTCCCTCAAGTCGCAATCCTATCATAATTGTTTTAGTTATATCTGACTATCGGTACAACTTTTCATGCTCTTCTTGAGGCATATCTTGTGTGTGTGTGTGTGTGTGTGTGTGTGTGTGTGTGTGTGTGTTTCAGTTATACACGCTATATTTATATCACAAGAAACGTACATCCATGTAACGTATTTTCACTACAATTGACTAAACCTACTGTGAACCTCTGAACCTGATGTACAACCCTTTGAAAGGAATAAAAAATGTCAACAACAAAAAACTCCCTCCTGTCAGTTACCTCAGCTATACTCTGTATATTCTTAGAATCATTGATTTGTGATTATAAAATAATTAATTAAACGAATCAGTTTTCTCTCTCTAAGAATTTGATCATAATTGCTGGTATTTTTACCATTAAATTAGACTTTAAACAGGGAGATTCATAATAACTACATATAATTAACTGCAATAATAATACACGAGGATAGTGAGTGAGTGAGTATGGTTTTACGCCGCTTTTAGCAATATTCCAGCAATATCAAGGCGGGGAACACAAGCAATGGGCTTCACACATTGTACCCATGTCGGGATTTGAACCCGGGTCTTCGGCGTTACGAGCGAACGCTTTAACCACTAGCTAGGCTACCCGACCGCCCTCACGGGGATAGTTGATTAACGGACACAACTCCATTGCTGATGTACGCTGTCCTTGACATAAAATGACGCTGACGTACGCTAACTCTTACAAACGCTAACGTACGTGGACGTATACGTATCTTGACGTACGCTGACGTACCATGAATACCTCAAAAGCCAATGGACCTTGACGTACGCTGATTCCGACGAACGTAAACGTGAACGTACATAAACTTTTAATTCGACGTAGATGACGTAGATACCAAGATATACGATCCGGGGTAAAATAGGTCTTCAGCAACCCATGCTTGCCGTAAAAGGCGATTATGCTTGTCGTAAGAGGCGACTAACGGGATCGGGTGGTAAGGCTCGCTGACTTGGTTGATGCATGTCATCGTATCCCAATTGCGTGGATCGATGCTCATGATGTCAACCACTGGATTGTCTGATCCAGGCTCGATTATTTACAAACCGCCGTCATATAGCTGAAATATTGCTGAGTGCGGCGTTAAACAACAAACAAACAAACACTACTCGCCCCTTACAGTACTGATTGAGTGTGCCGCTTTCAGCAAAATTCCAGCAATATCACGGCGGGGGACACCAGAAATGGGCTTCACACATTGTACCCATGTCGGGAATCGAACCCGGATCGTCGGCGTTACGAGCGAACGCTTTAACCACTGGGCTACCCGACCGCCCCGTCCCATACAGTAACCTACACCGCAATCACACGAGTGGTCGCGAATGAGTTAAAGGGACTGACACGACGTGAATCATCTGTGCTGCAATGTGTATGCAAGAGCACTCTCTCAAGGCCTGTCCTTCAGTATCCGGAACATAAGACTGTCTACTGCATACCGACAACACTTCCCCGCGACGTCACACTATTGTTGTTTAGCTTATTCTGAGCCAGGAATTCACCGGCATTTTCGAACAAACTTTACACACGTTAAACTGACGCAACTACAAGTTATAGAGGAAGTTTATACACATCGTTACATGGCTGTAGGCTTTGGTTCCACCTCCAGAACCAGAGTCTCATGAGTCACAGTTGGAACTTCATCAAAGGTCAAGGTCCACATTCAAATTTCTCAGTAATTTCCTGTAATTGTGTATCCAGCACGACACTAAATATGGTAATGATGATGCATTGGGTAGTTGATGACCCAACACTTACTGCAACCATCCTCAGTGTATAGTGTACGTGTGTGTCTAGTGAAAAACAACTCTTGCTCTGAACATGATTTGTAGATCCGTGTTGGCTTTTGTTCGCAAAAGGAAATATTTAACATTGTAACTGAGGGACTGGTAATTTTATATTGGGGTTTGAGGTTTGAGGTTTGGGGTTTGGGGTTTGGGGTTTGGTTGAGAGATTGGTCCTAGGACTGTAACATATTTGGCACCGCATACATGTGCATAAAGTACATTAGATAGGTTAAATGTCTTAATCAAACGTTTTCGACGTATCGGCGATAAGTCATTGCTGGTCTCCTCAATATGCTCCAACACACGTTGACACGTGTTATGTAAGTTTACTTTAAACCCTGTTCGGTACAGAAACCTCGTTAGACAGGACCCGTCATTCCGGAAGTCCGTTGGTCCGGAATCCTCGCCTCGCCAACCATTAAAGCTACATTTACAATAATTGTGAATACCTAATTCCCATGGGATCATCCAGTGATTCACGACTAAACTCATGAACATACTGAATTACTTTATCTGTACAAAACTCCTCATAGAAATCCTGAATGAAAATACTGACGCGTCGACTACCGTTAGACTGATGAGAAAACATTTCTGTGAGCACCGCATGTTGTTCACATTAGCACCAACCCTAATTGCAATTTGTACAGGTGTATTATCCTAAACAAAACGTTGTTTCTAATCAAATCTAGGAAGTATCGATCTTGATTGATTGGTAAGGCAACGTGAGAGCCGGACGTCCATGTCGCCACCGTGGACGTAGATTATCTGGTTCTGTAAGTGTTGAAACAGTCACAATTCGTGTGTAGTTAGGGGTAATTTTCTACGGTATTGATAACCGTACTTCAACTTGTGACTATTAATTAACATCATCGTGTTGCCTCTCGCTGAATTAATGACTGGGATGTCGGGCGACATGTCGAAAGACAACTGATAACAACGTGTTTGAAAGAAATTAATTTCCCTCAAGCTGGGAGATCGGATTTATTAGTACGGTATTATTAGTTTGAGGCTTTCTGGTATCATTATTATCGTTTGTGCTCACATTAACTAACTGCTGATCAAACGAAAATATATATCATAATAACTTATGATACTGATCACACGAAAGCAGTATCTAAAAAAAATGTAATTCGGTGAAGATATTGTTGTTACCCGGCTCTTATTGGAGAATTCAAATACTCGATTCTCCATTGTCAGCGAATATTTACGAATTAGATACAGTATTTCTAGAACTTAGTTGTTGTGGGAATAAATAAACTCCTATTCGTCTGTCAATATCACGTTACCGTGTGAGAGTCATCAAGCGATAGATATTGATCGAGTAGCTTTCTTGTTTTGTTTGTTTGTTTTTGTTTGTTTTGTTTGTTTAATGCCGCACTCGGCAATATTCCAGCTTTATGACGGCGGTCTGTAAACAATCGAGTGTGGACCAGACAATCCAGTGATTGACATCATGAGCATACATCGATGACATACATCAAACAAGTCAACGAGCCTGACCACCCGATCCGGTTAGTTGCGTCTCATGACAACCATAGTCACCTTTTACGGCAAGAATGGGTTGCTGAAGACCTATTGTAGCCAGGATCTTCACGGATCTTCCCGTTGTGGTACTGAAGAATTAACTGCGTTTAATTGAATTGTGAACTAAAGGTCTATCTCTGCACTTACCACGCCGCTTCTAACAGTATTCCAGTTATATCACGGCATGTCAGCTTAATGTGGGAGGAAAGCCCGAAGTGATGCAGGTCTCAGACGTTTACCACTTCGGTGAAACCCACGAGCACAGGTATGGTGCTGACAAACCTAGAAACATAATCGGCGCGAACCGAGATTCGAACCCACAATCGTAGGTTTCTTGCGAAGCCAAGGCATGCAACTCTGCAGTTATCTCCCCTTGTTTACTATCAGTAATCTAGTTCGAATCGTAATACAAAAGCGACATAAGATGCTGAACACCTTCCCCGTTAACTCCATCAATGCATGACGAACCGCCTCAATAAAAGCTACTTCAGTCCCCAAAGTGGGCCTAATGGAAGAGTAATCTCCCTTGTGTCGGCAATAATCCCCATAACAAGAACGGCCTAGAAGTTTATGTTGTTATAATATGCAGCAAAGCATCTCCTCATAGTGAAGGAAAGAAGTAAAATGGCATCACTTAGCTGATAATCACAAACAGTGTCTCTAAATGCCCAAGCACTTGTAACGATTACCGAGCGATTCCAGGAAAATTAACGTCGGGATTTAGAGTAGCCGCCCTTGGTTCTTCAGTAATTATTCGAAGTCGCGCACGTATCGGACGAAGCTCGTGTATTCACGGCGTTTATCGTGTGTATCAATGTGTCCGATGGTTATTGATTAGCAAGACAAGACCCATTAGGCTGTCCCGATAATTCATCTTTTACAAGCTTACAAAGAAAATCTGTGTATCTTATATTAAAAGTGACCTTGCTCTTAATGTTGCCACAAAGCAGCGATGAAGGATCTTGAACGACAACACGGTAAATGTCTCCCAGCTTGCCTCGCGCCGCAGGTAGCCATATTGATCTGAACGTTAGGTGGTAAATATGTCGACAGAAATGAGCTTTTGATGAGCGTGAAAGTGATTGCTTTGAATCTCGTCGAGTGTTCAACAGGTACTCTCATTTGTAAAGCGTTTTCAAAACGAGACAATTACAGACTCAATGCTTAGCTTTGGCAAATAAATCTAAATCGAAACAAACAATACATGGGGGTGTTTCTTGAAAGACAACACTAAATCGAAACAGAAACAAGAAGGAAAGACTATTGCTTTATCTGACACACGAACGGTGACGTAACTCAAGAGCGGGAAACTGATCAATAGATTCCGGGTCACAAGTATCCTTACTTGTCACAGTACCATTCTCGTCACAGTACCATATTTGTCACAGTATCTATACTTGTCACAGTACCATACTTGTCACAGAACCATTCTTGTCACAGTACCATGCTTGTCACAGTACCATGCTTGTCACAGTACCATGCTTGTCACAGTACCATGCTGGACAAAGTACCATACTTGTTATAGTATCAATGCTTGTCACAGTATCTATGCTTGTCACAGAACCATGCTTGTCACAGTACCATACTTGTCACAGTACCATGCTTGTCACAGTACCATGCTTGTCACAGTACCATACTTGTCACAGTACCATGCTGGACACAGTACCATACTTGTCACAGAACCATGCTTGTCACAGAAACATGCTTGTCACAGTACCATGCTTGTCACAGTACCATGCTTGTCACAGAACCATACTTGTCACAGTACCATACTTGTCACAGAACTATACTTGTCACAGTGCCATACTTGTCACAGTACCCATACTTGTCACAGTACCATGCTGGACACAGTACCATGCTGGACACAGTACCATACTTGTCACAGTACCATGCTTGTCACAGAACCATGCTTGTCACAGTACCATACTTGTCACAGAACCATGCTTGTCACAGTACCATACTTGTCACAGTACCATACTTGTCACAGTACAATGCTTGTCACAGAACCATACTTGTCACAGTACCATACTTGTCACAGTACAATGCTTGTCACAGAACAATACTTGTCACAGTACCATTCTTGTCACAGTACCATGCTTGTCACAGTACCATACTTGTCACAGAACCATGCTTGTCACAGGACCATACTTGTCACAGTACAATGCTTGTCACAGAACCATACTTGTCACAGTACCATTCTTGTCACAGTACCATGCTTGTCACAGTACCATACTTGTCACAGTACCATGCTTGTCACAGTACCGTGCTTGTCACAGTACCATTCTTGTCACAGTACCCATACTTGTCACAGAACCATACTTGTCACAGTACCATACTTGAGTCAGTACCCATACCCGTAGTAATGTTTGTCACCAGAGCAGTCAAACATCAGGTGGTCATGCTCTGAGACTTTGTGGTTGGATATCCTAATGACGTGTACACATGCTGTCAGTCACTAGATTATCTGGTCTCCATCACTCAGGGAAACACATGGGCTTCACACAGTACAAGGCTGGGAACCGAGCCAGATTCTGGTGGGAGACGAGTCCATAGAACCATCATGCTGAAGCAAGGTGCGTACTTTCTTCCTTACACCACGCCACATTATTCCACGGCTGTCAGTAAATACACGAATCTGGACAAAACAAACTGGTGATTATGTATATATTTATTCAATAGTGAGTCACCGATCAGACCACCCGATCCTTCTCGTCACCACAAACCCAGAATACCAACCAGAGGAGCAAGGTTTGAAAGGGGTGAATGTACACTATATTTGGTCCACACAACCAGCCATTACAGGTACTGGCATGAAACAGTGTTCAGTCACACGATAACCTTTTCAAAACAAAGTATGTTATCTTTCACATATACAGCATAGGCAACACACTACACAACTCTCAAACCGGTTATACAAGTCTACAGAGCTGATCATTAGGGTGATGTGGTCAGCAGAAGGGACTCACGGGAAAGTATCGACTTCACTATTGTTATCGTGGGTTCGAAAGAACTACGATGCTGAGAGGTATTTTCGTTCGGCCACATCCCGATATATTGATCATTAGCAACAGTCGTCCGGCCAGCAGTACCTTATTGGACCACTGGAGCGTGACGAACAAAGAATTCCTGTATGGACGCGCACCATGCCACCTTCAGGTGTTTACACTGCTCACAGTTAAGTTAAGGAGCACCCGATTTTGTTCATATGGCTATGGACTGCCTCCGTGGTATAGTGGTAGAGCGTCCGCCCGGAGAGAATGTCCGGGGTTCGATCCCAGGCCGCGTCATACCACAAGACGTTAAAAGATGGTACTTGTTGTTACCCTGTCTGGCGCTCGGCATTAAGGCGCTAAAACAAGGACTGGTCGGCTCGGAGTCAGTACACTGTGTCTGAGTGGGGTATTCATGTTATACTGCGGCATGGTATCTCAGTGGGCTAAAACAAGGACTGGTTGGCTCGGAGTCAGTACACTGTGTCTGAGTGGGGTATTCATGTTAAACTGCGGCATGGTACCTCAGTGTCCGGCACCAGTCCGGACCAGTACAAGCAGCCACACACACGTGTGGGGGATGTTAGTGTCAGAATTTATTCCGAACACTCAATTAATAAACTCAAAAAGGGGGAGACAACTAATTTTTTCCCCACATCCAACGAGGCTAGCGAAAAACTTTTTGGGGAAAACCTGAGGTCAAATTAAATTTTTAACATTTTCAGGAACAAATAAAACACACACAGGTTTGGTAAGCTGATGGAGCTACAACACCAGAAGATGGTTGTGTGACATGACAAGTCGTAATGTGCCTGTTAATGATGAAATGCTGATAGAGAAAGCTCGCGACTTTGGTGGCAAAATGGACATTTCTGACAAATTCAAACCTCGAAATTTGGTAAAGTTCAAACTTCCATGACAGACTTTTGGAAACGTGTATGAATAAAGATTGAGTGGATGTATCTGTTTGTTCTGTCATCTGTCATGAGTTGCATAATTGAAGGGAAGTAACTCTTCCAGTAAGAAGCTGGTTTCAGTTATACGGAAATTCGTTTATACGGACGAATTGTGAAATGACGCAAGTGTCCGTATAAACGAGGCACGACTGTACTAACCACAAACTTGCCCGACCCTGACTCGACTATTTACTGCGCTCACCATGTATACAACCCAAATAAAGTTACAGTATAACCGGCATGACAGATTAATAGTAACATGAAAGAATAGGGAGTTCTTTAACTGATCTGGAGCAGAATAGCTGCGGGCATAGCGTTCAACAACAAATAAGGAGACCTGATGCCATCAACTATGTCGGCCATGGAACTAGACATCCATCATTCTCTGTTCAGGATAAGCTTGTAATGTACGCTGGAATGGACAATCATTCAACCAAATCCAGAGTTTATGTAAATTGTCTAGCTTCGAGATTATAGATACCGTTACCGAGATTGGATTTACCTTCGCAGTTGATCGATATGATTGTGCAAGCTGATACTGGCACGACCGTACCCACAAATGTCAACGTCTCCTCAATAAGCTTAACCAGTTCCCATCATCCGTAACATAAATGTGTTTGTAAACATTGGTCTTGTTGATGCGTTTCAATGACGACTCATACGGGACGATGCCTCCGAGGATGATATTATGCTTTGGCTAAATCTTTAATCTGTGAAGTCAGTAAGAGTAACACGTTCGTTGAACCACCAGCGAGTTATATACACATCGTTTCTATTACATAGCGAATGAAAAGAGAAAACGACAATGTTGTATCGATATATTCTATATTGAGAAGAAAAAGCCTTCGTGTTTACATTTCAGTATCATAATGACGGGAAAACACTGTAAAATAGATTATTTGTTTGCAATCCACTTTCCGGCATGTATTGACACATTTCTTTTCAGGGATATATTGACGTGTTACTGAAACACTTTCAGCGAGCCGGATACTACATCAGTGCTTATTTTATTAAGTAGTTTCTCTACGGAAACATCCAAGAAGGAGTTTGATTTTGCAAAATAATCAATTTTTGTAAGACGTTTCATTATTATTTTTGTAAATTATACAATTTTTTCATAACACATTTAACAAGAAAGAGAATCATAATACCACTCCCAGGGGGAAAACGGGGCTACTCTTGAGATACATATCACAGCTACTCACATTTATGCATCACTGCTGCTCAAATATTGAATAACATATGGTTACACTACATCATGGTTATTTAAATGTGACAGTTCCTATACCACATCCTCTCAAATGCATATACCTTGGTCACTATTCATATGTATATGTAAGTACACCAGTGTTCCACGATATGGTGTCCATGTCGCTCTAGACGATGTATATATACATCTGTGACAAACTGGACAGTGTATGTGTGTTCGCATAAAAAAAATCTGGGCTAAAGACAAAATGTAAACGATCAGAACCAATTTGCTGTGACTAGTCCATATTTAGTTTTTCTATACCAACGTATACGTGAGACACCGTGTAATATACGTGTGACTGCGGCTAAATATCGAATGTTTGGTTGGTTGGTTGGTTGGTTGTTTAACGCCGCACTAAGCAATATTCCAGCTGTATGACGGCAGTCTGTAAATAATCGAGTCTGGACCAGACAATCCAGTGATTAATATCATGAGCATCGATACTCTCAATTGGGATCGATGACATGCATCAACCAAATCAGCGAACCTTACCATCCGATCCCGTTAGACGCCTCTTACGGCAAGCATGGGTTGCTGAAGACCTATTCTACCCCGGATCTTAAATATCGAATGAGCCCTGGATATCCGAATGCATATATCATGGCTACACAATTATGACATAACCATAATTATGTTATGGCAGGTCAAATATGACATTACGGGGAAGAAAAAGGATTTATCACGGCAACTCAAAAGTATGTATCATGGCTACCTAAATATGAACGATTGTGAATACGCATATACCACGGCTACTCAAAAGCATATATCATGGCTGGTCAAACGTGACATATTCTGCTACAGACATTTACATATCACGGTAATGAAAGCATATATCATGGCTGGACAAACGTGACATATTCTGCTACAGACATTTACATATCACGGTAATGAAAGCATATATCATGGCTGGACAAACGTGACATATTCTGCTACAGACATTTACATATCACGGTAATGAAAGCATATATCATGGCTGGTCAAACGTGACATATTCTGCTACAGACATTTACATATCACGGTAATGAAAGTATATATCATGGGTCCTCAAATGTGACATTGGGCTCTGAAAATTATATACTACGGCTACACAAAAGAAAATTTCATGGCTTCTCAAATACGACATTCCGCTACACACATTCACATATCATGGCTACTCAAATACGACATTCCGCTACACACATTCACATATCATGGCTACTCAAATACGACATTCCGCTACACACATTCACATATCATGGCTACTCAAATACGACATTCCGCTACACACATTCACATATCATGGCTACTCAAATACGACATTCCGCTACACACATTCACATATCATGGCTACTCAAATACGACATTCCGCTACACACATTCACACATCATGGCTACTCACATACATTATGGACGCAGGAGTAGTATTACGGATACATAAATGTGACATTTTAGTCACACATTGTCACACATCACCACAGAAACCCAATATATCCACACCTAGTCTTTCTTCTAGTCTTCCCAGAACGTCGCGTTCAAGCTTATTGCAAATACACAGCGACCCGCACCTATTCCAATTGCGGAACCCAAGCTGCTATTTCATATACGTGTACAACAGCACTTATTAGGAATTGTCACTGAGCTTGTTGCTTGTGTACTTGTGAAACAGACTAATTCATTTTATACATTAAATAACTAGTGTATTTGTATAGATACAACAGTGAAAAGACGTATTACCTCTTTGTGTTGCTCTCTTTTGACTTACCGCTGCGTCTAAAGCTACAACGCATTATTATTATCATCATCATCATTATTATTATTATTATTATTATTATTATTATTATTATTATTATTATTATTATTATATACAGCAATTATTTTTTGTTAAACCCGTCAGTTCGTTGTAAGCGTGTTCGTTATAACCGTAGTTTACTGTGTTATTAAAGCCTAAGCACACCATGACGTATCAAAACAAACATGCATGTAGACTTTGCTACTGTTTTAAAAACAGGGTAGAGCTGTCGTTTACATTTCAGTGCGTCAACATCAACAAATATGATCGCGTGGGGTCTCTCGGTAGGCTACCTATCTATGTCCCGTGACCGGACCTCCAAGCCTGTACAATCTTCATTGTATATATAATAGGTACAGTTATCAAGAGGTCATTGTAGACAGTCATCGAGAATGCCACTGACCTCACAGTGGCTGAGGTAGAACTGAGGTCGATATTTACCTCAACATAGAGAGTGATTTACTAATTACACACCTAACGAGAAACAGTTCATATACGTCCGTGTAGAATATATGAAAAATATGTTTCGAATAATAATAACCCTTTATCATTGAACAATATGTCATTATAACGCGATTAGTTGGTTTGACGGCTTTGTTAGCTATGTTGTCAAAGATGGGGGAAACCCTTCTTTCTGACCAAATAACAGTTCCTACTTCTGTTGTGTTTGGACAACTCCTTTTCAAACAAGCCACCGGTGTTATATAAAACTAAGGGGGTGGGGGGTGGGTGAGGGGTGGAGGTAGGGGGGTGACGTTTACCCAAAGGAGGGTAAGTAGTTATGTACACATATAAATAGTCAATGTCAGCGAGGTCGCTATTACGTAATGTTTGTCAAAGCGCCCGTTCTTGTCAAGCAGTAATTAACAGTACATTGAAGTTCTTTGGGCACGACACAATATTAATGCGAGTCGTATAAACACATTGAAGGTGTTCTGGGCACGATGTAATATTAATATGAGTCGTTCAGTATTCAAAATAAACACATCGCTAACCAAGGTAGCCACTTTCAGTCTTATCTGAGAATACAGGTCAGTCGAAATCAACGAGCGAGAACCGGCTGCCAACTTGTTGCTGCGTCAAGATAATCCACGCACAAAGGGGTGTCCACTTTGTTTAGTACGAGTGGGAAGTGTCACGTCTTCTGATAGATGTCTCAGAGGCCACCAGCTACACAAAAAAACACCGTCATTCTGTCGAGTCGGGTTGGCCCGCCACGCAAATGATTTGGACTTTTCCCAAAACTCACACCTAAACCCGGTTTGACAAAACAGCTAGAGAGGCCCCCGACATTCCCAAACTTCACACGTGTAACATAGAAATCGTTTGGGTACAAAACAGACCACATTCAGTCGACTTACCTTTTTTAATTAGCACGAACGCTACAGGTAAATCCGATACGTTAGCCCTTGTTAACGGGACAGTGAGACTGAATGGGTTTCAGTCAGCAACATCCTCTATGTGTGGAAAATATGACGAGTTTCCGCTGTCCCCGTGACTTACGTGAAAGACATGGTTTGGACACAGCACACTTCATGTCCTCACAGGCGGTATGTAGGGCTATATCGTCAATGTTAGTCACAGCGTGTATAACACACCCTCCAATCTACGTCCTGCTTCCGCGTTTACTCTGTCAAAGGGAGGTAACTGTTGTTATGCATAGAAAACCACGTTGCAAGAGGCGATCCTTCAACCCGTATTATTTATACCGCACGTTCTAAGCCCTTTTATAGCTCTCTCCCTTTATGATTGGAAGGGAAGTAACTGCCGACGGGCAAGTAGATCATAGCCTTCAGGAAGGACCCGTGTCACCTCCTTGTATCGGTCCTTTGTGAATAGAAAACTCACTGACAAAACATATATATGTTCCGTTCGATGAATCTTACTCATACAAATATTTGCCATTAAATAATACAAGTTACAAAATCATTGTTATTACATCAAACAGCAATGTACGCTGTCATAATGATGATAACGTTGAGATTTGAAAACTTCGAGCGGTGAAATGTATCCATATACTTTGATCGATGGGCGGAGTGACAGAAGACTCCCCATTTCATGAGGCCAATCACCATGTCGATTACGCTGCTCTTATCCTGACATCTTTATGATGTGAGCAGAGATGCCATTTGATTGCCAGAGAGCGCAGCAACACGCTGTATTAGGCAAGTAACATCAACAAAGGTCAAAGTTCACGGCAACTAATTCGATATTTTTTTCCTGCAGTGAAACTATCGATTATTCCATTACCGAATTTCCACTTAGAAAACGCTATGAAGCTGCGCCGACAAAAAGAGATTTTTAAAATGAATTACTAAGGACTGGTTTCGATGTAAGAAAATGTACTTTATTGTGTTATGCAATATTAAGCATCCTTCACGGTTGTCGACATCATCAACTCCAGCATCCGTGTTTCATAGGCCAAAGCAAGTACATGCACGTATCATAAATCTCGCGAAACAGTTACACCACAAATAACAGAGCAAGCGGATGAGAACTGATGTCCGTTCCAGCCACATCTCTTCCAACCCCTTCCTCCCTAACCTAGACTGGGAGCAGTCCCTTTTCAAATATGAATTAACAAAATATCATTTTTTTAAAATAACATGCTTTCCTCGTCCCTCGTGTTAACCGAATGCACAAAAACTGTAATAATTAATAATTATATGTTTGCTTGTTTGAGGTGATGTGAGACACTACTTGATAATAATTGATTGTGTTTTTATTTAAGTAAAAGCGCCACTGGTACATGTTTCATGTACAGGGCATTATCATTCATCGCACTGTATGTAGAGACACAATTGATATGATATTCATACATGGTATAGATGAGATTATTTTTTGTATTATGTATAACTGGAACACACCATTGAAAATTAGTTCGCTTTTTCGAGCAAAGAATACAGATTTTGCAAACAATGATATCACCATATGGGTTGGATACATATAATATTTAAGAATACTGGTTTGTAATTCTGCAGCAGATTAGGCAGACATGGAATTCATATTCGACAGACAATACAGAAAGGCCATAGGTGTTCATGTCATTTGATAATATATTCCACTTTCTTTGAAAATAGAGCGATATTTTATTATATTGAAATGGAGACCGTCCCAGTCTACATCCCAACCCAATAGACCAGATTATTGTCCTTCAACCCGCCATACACTCGCCCATCAAACAATAACCAGAGGATAATGTCGAAACGATGCGGGAGTGCCAATCCTGTCCAAACCTAACCACGTCACGATATGTATTGCGAAACAACAGATCCCGATTTTCAAAATTCTCGTTATTATTTCACCATTTCAAATACCATTAAATAGATACAAAGATCTGTACTGGGCGAGACGGCCAACGGCAAGCTTGAGCAACGCAACAACTGCATGTATTATTCAAAAGCGAGCAGACCGTGGAGACGAGTTGTAAATAACACTGCAGACAGTGCATTAACCTGTCACGCGTATTCCTCAGCCCGTGGCATTTCTAAACAATATTGTTCGTGGTAATAATGACAGCCCCGGAGCAAACTGCGTAAACAGTTCACAAAAGGCCCACGCTCAAAGCGGGCAATTAATGTTTGATTTGAAGGATTCTATGGTTTATATGACCATTTTTAAAAGCATTAAAGTGTCCGTAGTTAACCATATATAAACTGAATGACAAGTCATACATTTTCAGATGACTGTTCTCTTTATTAGTGTTATTTTAATATCTAAAACATAACATTTCGTTTCCGGATTTTAACAAGGATGGATTGTAAGACACTGTATGTATTTTAACTGCTCGTATTATATGGGTTTTGGCATTCAACTTAGAGGTACACAGATCCCCTCGAAATATCAGGAACCATTGGGACACGGTTTATCCAGTGGTCTGAGGCGCCTCAATGCTTTGCAGAGTTGAGCCCCTTAGACGTGACAGGATCTGCATCGCGGTTTTGACTCGCAGAAGACATCGAGTTGTATCTTACGTCGCTTTTAAAATAGTCCAGCAATTTCACGGCGTGGGACGCTAGAAATGGGTTAACACATTGTGCCCATGTTAGTAATCGAACCCGGGTCTTCAGCGTGACGAGCGAACGCTTTAACTACTAGGCTACCACATCGCAACAGAATATAGCTGGGTATGTCACCACCAAACCGTGCCCATGGGCTTCCCAAAACATAGTTAAGGTCTATGCGTCACTTTGATCTGAATATATTTACAACCGCATTATTGAGTGAGTGAGTTTGGTTTAACGCCGCATTTGACAGTATTCCAGTTATATCACGGCGTGTCAGCTTAATGTGGGAGGAAACCCCGAAGTGATGCAGGTCTCTGACGTTTACCACTTCGGTGAAACCCACGAGCACGGATATGGTGCTGACAAACCCAGAAACATAATCGAGGCGAACCGGGATGTACCGGGATTCGAACCCACGATCATAGGTTTCCGGCGTGCCCAAGGGACGCAACTATGCACAGCGAATCGCGGCGCCTTAGAAGACTGGGCCACACGTGCCCCCACAACCGCATTAAGCTGGCACTCCGGGACATTACTGATATACAGTCTTAAACTATCAACACTCATTTGACATCAAATTGAAAATGTCGAGTATAAACGTATACAAATTAACAATTATCAAGTTGTTTTTTACCACAGAGGACAATGACCGCTGTTGTTGTACATGAACTCGACACATATCCGGGTAAGAATTGGTCTTCAGCCACCCATGCTTGTCGTAAGAGGCGACTAACGGGATCGGGTGGTCAAGCTCGCTGAATTGGTTGATGCATGTCATTGTGTCCAAGGTCGATGCTCATGATGTCAATCACTGGATTCAGACTAGATAATTTATAGACCGACGTCTTATAGCTTGGATATTGCCGAGTGTGGCGTTAAACAATAAAAAACAACCACACAAACAACATATATTCCAGACATCACTTGAATCACTTAAGCTAGTGCCTAAACCTGCATGTAGCAGAGGTCCTAGTCCTACAACGCTCTCTCCAAGGCCAACCTCATACAAGTCAACATTTGAGTCACGAAACGCATAACGGTGCAATTTCAATTAGACAGAGGAATGAAAAACAACCGGCTGCAATCTTCCAGTCAAATCGGTTTTATCGAGTTGGTTAGCACACAAGCATAGTCCCCGTCAAGCCAGGCCTGTCAACCAACACAACGTGTCATCCTCCAGGAAAGTCTCAAGCATAAAGTCCCACAAATCTCTAACCGCAAGAGACCAGGTTAATTCCTATGCCATCCAGCTCTCGCCCTAAATCCCACGATAAAAGACAACGAGGAATAAAAAACAAATCATTTACGCTTTCATCACCAAACATGTCGAAACCAATCACATTCCATTGAATACTGACGTCCCATGGCGAGCGCATGCTATAGTGCGTCGACGCGAGGTAATCACCAGTCGAACTATTTGCATATCTTTACATATTCCCTGGGTCTATTCTCGCATCTGACCGAGGCTCTGTACACATATTAGAATATTTATAGAAACCCAAATGAACACCGTGTGTTTTATTATTTGCAAGAGTGATACATATATACATTTTTGTGAACGTGTTTACAACGATAATCCTTATGACGGCATCGTGTTATTGTATTGCGCACAATATCCAATTCTGTCTCAAAATCGTTTTTCATCAAATGCATTATTCATAACCGTATATATTGGTCGGTAATGTTTACAAAATAATCTATTAGCCAGGTTTTCGGAGATACTTCACGCCTAAGAAGTGCACTATCCTAACAAATAGAATAATTAAATATAATTAAGACAATACATTTAAAATGTACAAGTATGTACCTGCTCATTCAATGAGATCGCGTATAGCCCGGATTGCCATTTGATACGCTCCTCTACATGTGAACAATGAACAAGGTTGCCAAAGTTGAAAAAGATAAGGTTTGGAAGTCTTTTTTTAACACCAATACTGCGCTGAAATGATTGTTCTAATCCCATTCCATAAGTTTAACAGTAGCCATGTGATGTGGCTCCAAGATGAAGAGAACTGACAGATGTGACATGTACCCCTTGCAGAGACAAACTGTTTTAACCGTTATGATGATATTTAGAACGAGGCAATGAACTGTTTAACTGTTTGATGATGAGACAAGGGAAGATTTTTCTATTCGTTCATAAATGGACAAATTTTGAGTTGCCAGAATCTGAAAAAAATAATGCTCAATCGAAGAAAGAATATTTAATACATGTCATTCTTCGAAATGACTATTATCCATGTGTTTTTAACTTTTTCTTTTCACTTTTTGAATGGAATTTTTCAATAACGTGTACATATGCAGGATATATTATGTGAAGATTTTGTGCGGGACAGTAACGAAAATAAACTCTCTGTCTGTCAAGTTTCCCAATCCACCCAACCACCAACACCCCATCCGTAGTCCAAGACGACAAACTTACCTGCCCTAGATAATATCCCGAAGCTCACAAAATTTCGTAATAAACGATAATTAATAAAAAAATAATATATTAATAAAAACAAAAAAGCAAAAAGGTCATGTCTACATCAAAACACCCGTCACCAACAGTAATTACTCACCAGTTCAAAACAATATCCTTAAAAAATTCGATCCGTCCTCAGTTTATCCCAACATCAAACATCGCAATGCACAGCACGATCCAGGGCATGTAAGGACAACCACCAACTGAAGTAGATTACTGAACGAGACACGAGGCCGGTGACAGGGGTACTGCATTCGGATTGGCTTTGTGTTCCGGGTCTCTGGTTATCCTGACAGAGATGATAATGAGTAAGCTTACCCCCAAGGTATTTGGGGGTGAGTTTGGGGATTACTACTCCAGTATCTTATCCTCCTTTCCCCCATTGAATGGGGGTATATAGCAGTAAATTTCTTTGACATCTACGCAACCCCGGGTCGTTTCTGGTCACAAAGGCGTATCGCTTTTCTGATGCGTCACAAGGTAAACGGTTGAACTAATAATGTTCACAAATAACAATAGTGTCAAATTACCACGTTGTTTTGATCTGAGAGGCTTGGTTAGACGCGATCATCTAAATTCGATATACTCTGCGCGTACTGCTGACTTAAAACCGATCAAATGATGAAATGTTTTATCTTTTTTTACCAAACGTTGTCATCTTAATTATACCGACACTGCTATAATACAGACTTGATCCGGAGGTGTGGTGATCTGTCATGTTTAATATTGTTTATTACAAAAAACGGCTTAGATGCATACTTATCAATATCTAAAATATCTATAACCATATTCATAATCTGCATCTCTTTTACTATTTTCATTACTATCATCATCATCATCATCATCATCATCATCGGGGTATGCGGTGATCTGTCATGTTTTATATTGATATTACAAATAAGGCTAAGATACATAATCATCAATATCTTAAATATATAAACATATTCATAATCTGTATCTCAAGACTAATTTGATTACTATCATCACCATCATCATCATCAGGGTGAAAGGGTAACCTACTGCTTCGAGCGTTCGCCCGACACACGTACAGAAGGCCCGGGTTCGATTCCCTACAAGTGTTCAACGAGTGACTGCCGTGATATTGCTTGAACCCAACTCACTCACTCATCATCATTTTAATCGGCAATCTGTATTTCGTTATCGAGTATTGAAATCTGTGCTAAAGTAGCAATAGATGTTCTACTTGTACAAGCTTGACTACATGTACACATCGATTCCCCATAACCCCATCGCATACAATTTGGAAGACATTGTTTCAGTAGATTGATGCTGTCTCCCTCCCACTATCTTCCAGTCCGTTACGCACAGGGCTAATAAAGACTAGTTGTCTGGAAAGCGTAACGTCCCAGGTGAACTGATGTGTTGAATTAAGACTTCTTGTACATTAATACAAAGTCTCGGGCGAGACATTTACTGCATATCAAAGACAAGCTTCGAACAATAGTAATCAATATTCATTTGTATAATTTGTCGTGAGCAAAGTAGTATTTCTTGTAGAGTGAATCAATGGTTGTTGTGAAAGCTGTCCCGCTAGTTGTCCAAGTACAAAGGCGCAAAGCATACACTGAAGTAATTGATTTCTTATGGAACAAGCACCCCCTTCAGGTAACAGAAACTCACCGATATAACACACAATCTGATTGGTGGATCAGAACCCTTGCGCGGTTCGTGCAGAGATGAAGATAGTTTCACTTTCTGACATTGGGTCGTTTCTTCACGATGTCATCCGAGTGTTACCGTCATACGATCACCTAGTCGTTGACAAGGAAACTTGAGTAGGGAATTATCTCCAAGCGTTTGTTCCCAACTACGTCGCCATTACTACAATTATCACAGTCCTGCATTAGTAACACTTGGATTCCTGCACAGTTACCTCCCCTCATTTCCCTGACCCTCTATATCCGCCAACAGTCGTCTTTGTTCGGAATCACCATAGTGAACCGCGATTCGGGTTTTAAACGAACAGAGCCGGAAACAGCCGAAAGAAATCAATATAGCATATAACAGTAACCTAGTAAACAGTATATACATGTATACGAGACGGAAACTACCGATAACTCCCGATTAGTTTAACTTTATTGGTAGTTCAAAAACTCCAGAATAGCCGGGAACTGCCGATAACTCCCGATTAGGTTTGAAGGTAGAAATGGATAGATTTAGTGTACATGACTATCGCAAGTGATGTAAAATGAAACTTAAATGAACAACAAATTGGTCCCCTAAATCTCATTATTTTAAGTTACATGACTGAATGCAGAAATTTGGAGACGGCCCTGGCGCACGAGTGTTCATTACCGTCCAGCGTTCCGGGGAGGGGGCTCTCGGATGAAATGACCACCGGTTACTTCTTTGTCGCTGCTTCAAGACGCTGATGCTAACCCCAAATGAAACCCTTTTATCCAATACAAAGATGATCGATTTTCCTATCCCTCTCTCACCCATGAGAAGACTTAGAGAGTCTGGACGCACTTATTCAGTTACAGGCAACAAATTCAATGAGATTGGTAAGCTAATAGCAGCAGAGTCCGTCTCCCAAGGGCGGCAACGTAAACTATCTTAAAACCACTCGTTTGCTAATTCCCCTGATCCTCTGTTCAGTTGTTTTAAGTGGTCAAACACACATCTTCAAGTGGTCTGCAACGCAGGAATGGTCAAAGCTTTAATAGTCGGACGGCAATCATGGTCACTTGGAGGGCAAAAGCGTAGAGGCAAGATATATTTGTTTGGGCCTTAATGGTCGACCTAGGACGCCCCCCGCAGACGGACCAATGTGCTTGAGATGTTCCTTGACACAAAGAATGGCCGGGGAAGCTTCACACGTACTGAACCAAATACGGGATTGAGTGAGTTTCTTTCATGGGTTTCATAGTCTACAGCGGGACAAGGAGCCTGAATCGTGGTTATTTGCCCTTGAGTGGTCTGTGTTGGATCATGATAATCGTACGACTAAAAAGGTTTCCCTGGCTGGTGATTGCATCCTGTCATCTTGAAAGTTATATTCAGTCAACACTTTCGTCTCACTTGCCCTTACAGATGTAACAGGTCAATTCAGCATATCATATGTTAAATTTAAAGATTTGCAAGAGTGGCCAAACTGTCAAAGGCGTAACTATTAGTTGTTCAGAGTTACGTCCGTTAACCGAACAACTGGATCTAATATTGTTTGTTTGTCTGCCTGTTGTTTGACGCCGCACTCAGCAATATTCCAGCTATATGACGGCGGTCTGTAAATAATCGAGTCTCGACCAGACAATCCAGTGATTGACATCATGAGCATCGATCCACGCAATGATATGCATCAACCAAGTCAGTGAGAATGACGATCCCGATAGTCGCCTCTCATGACACGCATAGTCGCCTTATACAGCAAGCATGGGTTTCTGAACACCTATTCTACCCCGGATCTTCAGGGATGGATCTAATTATATAGACGAAGACCCGTGGCCTGTCTGTACAACTATGAGACTATATCCGTGGCTTTCACAGACCTACATAAGGTCAACGACCTGACACGCCGTGAAAGTGAGTGAGTGAGTTGGGTTAAACGCCGCTTGTAACATTATTCCAGTTATATCACGGCGTTCCAGCTTAAAGTGGGAGGAAAGCCCGAAGTGATGCAGGTCTCAGACGTTTACCATTTCGGTGAAACCCACGAGCACGGGTATGGTATTGACAAACCTAGAAACATAATCGGGGCGAACCGGGATTCGAACCCACAATCATAGATTTCTGGCGTGCCCAAGGGACGCAACTCTGCACGGCGAATCGCGGCGCCTCAGACGACTGGGCCACCCGTGCCTCTTTCGCCGTGAAAGGACTGTAACACTAATTTAGTCTGATTAAACTCAATTCGTCCAATCAGCGAACAATGTTTACGTTGCTATAGTAGCACCGCCGCAACATTAATGTCAGAGGGCAATTCTTTCACTCATGTCACAAATCGAACCCAGTCTGCCGACAACTATTAATAAAGGTCTTTTCTTCCACATTAAGCTGACACGCCCTGATATAACTCGAATACTGTAACTCACTCACGCCCCTACGAACGAGCAGAACATCCACCATGCCATTCGTGACCAACTCGTGTTATTCCGGGACAAGCCGAAGGTTGCGGAAAGGGGCGAGTGGTGACGAATGCAACTATGCTTCCCACAACACACGAGTCACCTTGACCTTCACGTCATAACTAAAACATCAGATCAAACCACCTTTAAGCAAAGTATTACCAGATAAGAGTGTCAACACATCGTTGACACTCTTATCTGGTAGGCCAGACTTCGGAGCCTAATCTGAGTTCTCTCCCTTGATAAACCCCACAGCAAGCTCCTTCCCAGCGCTTGACACCTTCGTTACACTCTCGGTAACATCGCTGCCACCAGTGTGTCCGCGGCCATAACAAGAATCTTGAAATTTGCCCTCAACCCCCAAATGTAGTAACGTTGATACTTTTGTTTATGTCTTTGGGAATGCCATGATATTTCATTTTGAAAAGGTTTACGACTGACCATGTTTTCCAGATGAATTTCCTTTGTTGTTTGAATAATCAGATTGGTTCGAGATTGCAGACTAACGGAAAATCAACCAACTTCTCCCTTACATTCTTACTGTATCAATAAACAGAAATTCAAATTGACAAACGAAGAAAGTAATTTTGAAGCGATAAGTGTATTCGGCGTCACGACAGTCGTCACATGTTTGTAAACATAACGGTCGTTCGGTTGCGAGTTCAACTCCAAGCATGGTTGTGGCCACCTATTCACAGTGGACAGTTTTGACTGGTGGCAGCGATAGTATAGAGAGCTCCGCGAACGGGCTATCGCTGTGAGGAGCTTGACCCCACAGCAGAACAGACCAAATACCTGGAATTAAATTTCGCTAAGCGAATTATCTTGACGCTGGGAGAGTCGATGGGCAGATAGAGATTTCAGCAGGTTGTCCTGTGTCGGCTTCCGTGAAGCTACCGGCTGGACTAATGGATCTTTAATGAAGTCTGAGTTTGTCCGGACTCGCGCTGGCTGTCTCGGACTGAATGTATACACTGTCTCGGGTGCATGATGGCGCCATCTTGGAAGCCTCGTTCTCCTGGGGCCACGACTTGGCACTGTTACAGGTATAACGTCGGGTGTCGTGACGTCATTCACGCTTTTCGATCAGCTGTTCAAGGAAGATCTGGTTTGATTTCGGATTGGCAAGACTTTATTATTGAACCCGTTTCTTTGTAATATGATAGGGATCGGGGGGAATGAAAGTAGGAGAGAAGACGGAGGTTGTGATCTTTGTTATTGACAAATTATTTGAGATTTAGTACTCACACATAGCTCAGGGATTTTCCATTTTTTACAGGTAATTCAAGGAGTTTTGTTTTTTACACAAAGCTCAAGTGTTTGTTTTGTCAAGATTACATAGGAACCACTAAACATGACTGTTCATTGGTCATTTTTATTGAACAAAAACACATTAGGAATTTGGGGTTTTCAAAACTTATTGTGGCTCTTTTTTTATATGTGAGATTTCTTTCTGACAATATATTTTAAGTATTTTCTTATTAACAAATTATTATATTTTTATCTTTGGGAAGATAATTTTAGGGAGTACTTTTGTTGAGAGATCACTAATGGAACGTTTTTTCATGTCTTATGAATTTAAAAAAAATAGCCTGTCTATAGAAACATATCTGTTGCTTCAGAAGTCTAACATCATGATGCAAATGTTTACTATTATCGATTTGTACTTAACACATGTAAATTGTCGTATGTGAATCCTTTTTGTAAATACTTTAAGACCCGGGTAAAATTGGTCTTCAGCAACCCATGTTATCCATAAGCGGCGACTGAAGGGATCGGGTGGTCACGCTCGGTGGTTTGGGTGATGCATGTCATCGTATCCGAATTGTGTAAACTCGATTATTTACAGACCACTGTCAAATACATCTGTAGCTTGAATATTGCTGAGCTCCGGCTCATAAAGAACATTATTATGAAGGCAGAAGCTATATATTTCCATTAAAAAGTATCTCTCATTTTACAAATTAATCTCAAACATCTATTTATTCGTAATGCAGTGTTCAATCCCGAACTCACATAAAAAACAGGAGAAATTATGTCATTCTAATTCTATTTTTTAAAAGGAAATAATCACTTCGAAACAAAAAAACATACAATAGCCTCAAGTTTTTAGTCTGGACGAAGACAAAAAAGACGAAAGAAATCAATTTGTTGTTGCCTAGGCTTGAAAATACAGACGCAAATTCCGTAGGAAAAACAGCCGTTGACAGAATTAGATTTGTGGATGGCGTTAAGTTGAAGAACGTGTTCAAACTCCCAGACTTCAATTAAAGGCATTCCTCCTATTTCATGCTGAAACTCTGTATAAAAAATAGCCCCGTTGGGGATTCCGGGTTTGAATTGGTTCCCAGCAGCCTAGGCTGGTCATAAGAGGCGAGTGACGGCGTGGATCGTTCTCACAACATCAATCACTGACTCGTCTGGTCTCGATTTTTGACACTCCGCCGTCACATAGCTAGAATATTGCTGAGTGCGGCGTTAGAAATAAACGAACAGTACAACACAGAACCTGGATTCTACTGAAAACAGCAAAGTTCCGATAAAACAGGTATTCTATGGGATTGTAACAAAGAGAATATTTTACATTCAGATTCATTTATTGCAAAATTTATTATAAAATGTGCAGATATGTCGGAATTCCTAATGTTAAAATACTCACATATAAAATATACATTAACTACGGTTATATCAGAATCAAAGGGACCACAAGTTTTAATTCGTTATAACCGTAGTTCGTTATAAGCATATATGCAGCATATATATGTTACAGGAAACAAGTATAATCAGTGATTTAGTCTAATAACTGGAAATTTCAGTGATTATGTCTAATAACTGATTCACTCGGTGGTTATGTCTAATTACTGAAACAGCAAATGGTCGGGGCCATAAAAAACGTTCATTATAATCGTCAGTTCATTATGAGCGTGTTCGTACACTATCCAAGGTCATTTCAATTGTACAAAACCGTTTTAGACGCATATGTTTACATCTGCCTTTTGCGGTCGGCGTTGGCGAAGTTAAAATCTGCAACAGATAATGTTGCGTAACAGATAGCACTCAAAGTTTTATGATTTTTAAAATGAATTATTAAAATTATCTGCATGCCCTTTTTCAATACCCTTGTCATGGAGAAAGGTATAAACGTAATAGTTAAGCTTTTCTGTATTGAAGGCATTATATATATAAGTCAATTCAAATGACGATGTCACATTAGGCTGACAGGCAATGGTGTAACTGAATCAAAGCGGCGGACTTATGACAGTACTGTCAACTTATGACAATATATTAGGCCACCTTTACATAACGAACGTGCTTAGTGTGCTGTAGCGTCCATTAAAAGCTTGATTCCATCACCATAAATACGCTCAATCGATCTGCGTTTAGACACACGTTGGCTTTTGATCAAAAGCGCGAGTGTCAATGTTTTCTCTCCGCTTTGAACAGTATTTCAATTAGGCCACGGAGTGTCAGCTTGATGTGGGAGGAGAGCCATTTTGGTAAACCGACGAACAGGGGTTATAATCGGGATTCGAACTCACGACCTTGCTCCTGACAAACCTAAGGGACGCAACTCTGCAAATCGAACTCTGGCGTCAAGGACGATTCGGCCACCATGCCCCAACTGAGAATATGAAATCCTCAAAAGGTCAATATTTCCAATAATTTTCACCCACACAAATTAATTAGAATTCGATGCAATTACGAGTCTGGGCTCATTACAGAAAACACACGACGGACGCCCGTGAAGACGTGGGCAGCGCATCACTGGACATAAATAGCAACTACATTGACATACATCGTCATCAACTGCCCATTCCGACTTGACCGTAATTTGATGGGAAATGCTCCCAATGAACAGAACCAGATGGCTCTCAAAACTCTGCTACCCCAGACCGGATGCTTTGGATTACCGTGTCATGCCAGCCTTTATCAACAGTCGTTGTGGCTTGACCACAAGACTTAATTCTTTTAGCCAAATTGTCCAAAGTCACGAAGAAAGGCAAAGGTCAAGGAAGGACCAGCGTGAATCTAATGACCAAAACTGACCAGGGCAGCGCCGAACGGATGAACGGACAAATGGTCAGAGACAGAACTTGACATACCGATCAATACTGCTAGATCTTCTAAACACAAGAGGATTCATTCGGATGGGGAACAATCGAATTTCCGTTATGCTCAATTTAAGCTGATAGTCGAGGGAGATCGCAGATTCTCGTCATGTTCCTCGTCAGTAATGAAATAACGGAGGGAATTAGAAGGAATTACTGGTTAAAATGTTGGACCATGATTTGGACGATTTGATTCCAATCGAACACATGACCGCTTCTCCCTCAAGGAGTCTTAAAAAACAAGAACGTCTGTTGATACAGTGATACAGTTTGTTAACAATTTGGGATCTTTATTGCAATAGCTCTTAAAATACTAATAAAATGATTAAACCATGCATGTCAGTCAAGTCTTTGAAAGGCATTTAGAAGTGATACATATAAGGAAGAGAATTTATGGATGTCAACTTCTTTATTATGAGGAACACAACTTTTCGGAGTAAATGCTTACTCCTTTATCAGGTGAAGGAGTTGACATCAATAAATTCTCTT